>NW_028324305.1:16748297-17115797 GCF_058129835.1 Hydra viridissima
AGGATAGTTTTATCAACCCCAACTCCAAATTTTTTTTTTTTTTTTTTTTTTTTTTTTTTTTTTTTTTTTTTTTACATGCAATTAGATTGTAACTATACCAAAATTGACAATACTAATAGCTTTTTTATAAGCAATCTCCTAAATAAAACTAACCAGTTTTTTCTTGTTTTTATTTTCATTCTGAAAATTCAGCTAAATACTGTTTTTTAAGACATTCTTAAGTACAATCTGTAAGTATCAAGAACAATACGTATGGGATCAAAATTTCAAAAAAAAAAAAAAACCTCTTTCATTTACTTTTCATCTGACTAAGATTACTTTGAACATGTAGCTGTTTGAATTAATTCTCTTATTTTGCTTGTACACATGTACTAGTTTATATGGCATGATGAACTGCAATAAAAAATTTGTAAGAAAATCATAAAATCCATTTTAAGTAACATGATTTTACATTGGATAAGTTCATGACAAAAGAAAGCAAGTGTTCTCATAATTAAGTACATTCCTGTCAAAAGATATCTGAAAGCCAGGGCATAACACTGAGTGAAAGCCAGTAAAAATACAGTGTCAATTACTTCACCATTTCATAAATTAGTATTTTTCTGATGCTAAGGTGAAGTATTTTTTTAGCCAATCATAAATAGTTTTGTTCAACAGTTACATTGTGGAGAAAGTATCACCATTACTAAGTAATTTTCAGCTGAGTTTAATTAATGAATCAAAATAATAATCATGATTGTCTAATAATTTCTCATCATGATAATATGATGTAAAAAAAAATCTATTCAGTCATACAACAGATAGGATGTATCACAATTTTCTGTGAGTGCCTTCACATAAGTTAATTCAAAGAACTATGGTAGCAAACCCCATATTGCTCTGTATTTCATTTACAGCAAAGTACAAATTAAATTCATCTGATGTCACCTTTTTTAATGCTTGTTGCACAAGACAACTTTGTGACCACTGGAGAGGAAAAACTCAAGTTAGTGTGCCTTTAGCAGTGTGGCTGATTCCCAGCTAGATGGAATTGAAATATAACTTTGCTTTGTCAAATCAAATGTTAGAGAATATGTAACTCTAACTGACATTTTGTGATGCAACTTAGATGTTGTGAAGAGGTGCTATACTAATAAAATATCATCTTTTAAGTTTGAAAAAAAAACCTGGCAGCACTTACAAAAAATACTAATGCACCAGTATCTGTGGTTTCTTTCAATTTATGTATCTAAGTAAACTTGCTTTTGGAATTCAAATTTTTTAACAGTTTTAAACAAATGTTTCTCTTTGCTAAGTACTGCCCAGGTCCCATTTAAACAAACGTTTCTCTTTGCTAAGTACTGCCCAGGTCCCATTTAAACAAACATTTCTCTTTGCTAAGTACTTTGCCCAGGTCCCATTTAAACAAACATTTCTCTTTGCTAAGTACTTTGCCCAGGTCCCATTTAAACAAACATTTCTCTTTGCTAAGTACTTTGCCCAGGTCCCATTTAAACAAACATTTCTCTTTGCTAAGTACTTTGCCCAGGTCCCATTTAAACAAACATTTCTCTTTGCTAAGTACTTTGCCCAGGTCCCATTTAAACAAACATTTCTCTTTGCTAAGTACTTTGCCCAGGTCCCATTTAAACAAACATTTCTCTTTGCTAAGTACTTTGCCCAGGTCCCATTTAAACAAACATTTCTCTTTGCTAAGTACTTTGCCCAGGTCCCATTTAAACAAACATTTCTCTTTGCTAAGTACTTTGCCCAGGTCCCATTTAAACAAACATTTCTCTTTGCTAAGTACTTTGCCCAGGTCCCATTTAAACAAACATTTCTCTTTGCTAAGTACTTTGCCCAGGTCCCATTTAAACAAACATTTCTCTTTGCTAAGTACTTTGCCCAGGTCCCATTTACAAGTTGTCGTCTTTATTATTTTATTTTTTTTGCTTCTTTTAATAATAAATCTTAAACTCAAAGCAAATTTTTTAATAATTTTTTTTTTACTATTATGACCTTTTCACCTTAAATTAAACCCAGGCATTTATTACAGCCACAAATAATACTTAAGCTTAATGCAAACTCCAAACATATCCTAGATGAAAATATTTATTTTATTATAAAACAATTTTTTTTTATGGAAAAACTTAACAATATAAAAGCAAATTTGTTAAAATGGCTAAAAATAAAGTGATATCTCAGAATTAATGGTTCCTTTCTACATAAGAAAATATGGCTTCGCCAAAGTGAATTTTCCTCATAATGTATTATCTAAATTTTTAATTTTTAAGAAAATTTTGCAATCTTTTTTTGTTGGTACAAAGTTTATAAAAATGAACTGAAAAAAATTTTAAAAAATTTAATTGTAGATTTTTATTTAAAATAGAAAATTGAAAAGCTTTTCTTTGTTTGATGAATATGCATAAATGTTAAAAATGGTAATTGATATTGTTTGTTATGCTATTAATATTATTTATGATAATATTTTGAAATCTTCTTAAGATCAAACACCTACACCAACCCGTTTCATGCAAACCTCAGATGTTGTAGATTCTCAGCTCTTTGAAGAAATTAATCCATTTGATCAGGTACTCAAATGTTACTGTTATAATTCGTTTGATCACTGTTATAAGGTGTTAATGTTACTGTTATAATGATCAAATGTTTACTGTTATACGGTGAAATATAATTTGTAGGTGAAGTTGTAGCCAAGTTGTTTGTAGGTCGAGGAAACATACTTTTTTGTTGGTGCTTTTTAATTTTTGTTTATTAACAGGATTTTAGTTTAGCGTCTAAGAACCAACATCGTTCTGATGTAATTCATGATGATACTACTTCAAACAACATAAAACAATCAAAAGGGCCACTACAGGTAAACATTAGGCTTTGTTAATTTTGTTATGATTTTGGCAATGTTAAAAATACTGTTGTTAATATTTTAAAATTATATCAACATTTCATTCTGTTGTTAATATTTATAATTCTAAACTAAGTTAGCAGATGATGCATAAGTTAGAAAATAAGTTTAAATTTAATTTTTCTAGCTGAGTAAACATTTGTGTGGTTTTATGCATATGTAAAAAATATCTATCAAATGTTTGTTTTAATATTTAAAACAAATTTATTTAAAATGAGTTTAAATGCAGCAGAACAAGAATCTTTAAAAATGTCTTAAATTTTTTTTGCAAAAGTCCTAACTTAGAAAATAGTGAAATCAAAAACCTTTTTGAAAAAGAAGGAATATGTTGAAATATAATCTATGATAACTGAAAAAGGCTTGAAACTGGTCAGTCTTTTTCTGATAAAAAATTTTCTGTTCACATAACATCCTTGTCTGTGCTTTTTATCAGAAAAAGACCAGTTTTAAATGTGGATAATGAATGTTTAGAAAATCAATTTTTTTCCATTCACTCACAAGTATCATGGAAACTTTAACTATTTATTTTGGACTGATTTATTTTGGACTGATTTAAAGTATCTTTAGAGTAATTCTCATTACTCTAAAGATACTTTAAATTGTATGGATGAATTTGTCAATTACATTGATAAGGAATCCAACTCAACAACTGAAAAATTTTGAACATGTGGCTCAAAAAGTTTGACATGTGGCTCAAAAAGTTTGTGAGGAAAGTTAGAAAGTTTTAACAGAGCAAATCTTGATTGTTCACATTAAATTAAAACTAAAAGAAAATCATTTGAATTTTTTACAGTTGCATATGAAAGGTGTCAGCAAAATTGAGATCTTTTGCTGATGATGATGTTTTTTTAAATAAGAAATAACTGATTTTTCTTCAAAAATACTTTATTTTAGAAAAAAAAAAAGATATTAAAGTTTTTATATTGTCTGATAACTCATGCATCACCTATTAAAGTTTTTTCTTGTCAAAATTTGTGATAAGTAAGTTTTACTTTAGTAGTTTAATTAAAAAAAAAAAAAAAGAGTTTTACAACAATCTTATATTATATAGTTACTTCTAATGTGTAGTTTTTGTATTTTGCTCTACATAATAAGCAAGTTCACCAGTACTAAGTACTGGTGAACTTGCTTATTATGTAGAGCAAGTTTTCATTAGAATAAGTAAAAATCAGCACATTGAAAAGCATTGAATCTAAAGTAACTTAGAGAAATCATGTCTTGCATTTAAAGCTATATTTCCAGATGAAGTTATTGGTATCTGCATGTTCTGCTGTCTAAAACCTAAATGGTGTGTGACAGCAGAAGCATCAGGAACCTATTCAGTGGAAAACCACCAACCAGGCTGATTTAATCACACAATCAGCACCACTTAATGAATTTAAAGTAGGATTGTCTAAGGCAACTTTTGTCTTACACTTTTACAAGTGTCAAGCATAATTTCCTGGTATTTACTTGAAAACCATAAATGGTGCATTACTAAGCATAAAATCCAGTGCATCATTAAGAATAATACAATAAGTTGCTTTAAGGGGTCCATTATTTTCACCAAATTTCATTTAATGTAAAATGATTAAACTATCAATTTTTCATCACTTTTACAAGTGTAAAAGTGTACTTCTGTCACTTTTACAAGTGCCGAGCATAATAATTGTTGAAATAGTGAAATGTTTAAAACTGATGCCACCAGTTTTAAACAAACAAATGAAGTTTTATTAATGTCAGTTGATTTTACACTGATATTAAAAAAAAATCCAAAACCAACTAATAATTGATTCGTGAAAGAAAAAAAAAAAGATTTTATATGAATTTATGATTATATTATATAATTTATGATTAGTTTTTAATTTATGATAACTTTGAATGATGTAAAATTAATTTAGAATATGAGAAGTACAATATATGTACTACCATAGACCATTAAAGTAACTATTTGAGCTTACTAGGGTGTCCTTTTCGGCTCTAATGTTCCAAACTTGGGAATCAGGACTTACCGGGTTTAACATTTCAAAACCTGGGATCAGCCAGGTTTGACTGGATTCATCAGGTCAAGGAGTCCTTTAGAACAAGAGATATTGGCAAAAATAGCGCCCTATTTAGAAAATCTGCTAATAAAAATGGGGTAAATTTTTTTTTATTAGTAAAGCTGTTTTTCTAAACTGGAATAACATGGGGTACTATTTTTGCTTATATCTTCTGTTCTAAAGCGCTCTTTGCTAGTATTAATTGAAAACTAATTATCATTTTTCTGGATTTCTATAAATTCAAGTTTAATGTTGATGTACATGTCAGTTGACAAAGAGGCCAATTGCTGAAAAAGCTCTTTCAGAATCAACTAAGTTGAGTCTAATTTATTGAAGAGCATTTGCTTTTGAAGATTGCTAGTTCTCACTTTAGTTGCCTCAAACAACTGTATTTCTTTTTAGTCAGTTTTTCAGTGTCTTTTTTTTTCACGTTCCATTAGGAACTTTTTGAATTCATCTGATAAGATCAGTTTTTTCTTTCTTTTTCAACGTTACTAGTTGTGACCTCCACTTCCAATTCTAGAGATTGCTTTGAACTAAACAGCTTTTGAATCAAAGCTATAGCTACTGATGCAAATAAATGGAATATGTAAGGAATCTGTCTTGACCAAACTTCATCATGATACTTGCACCATTGGCTATAGTACCTATTTGCTCTTCTAGGGAAATGTCATACTCAGTAAGTCTAGTTCTTATAAGATCAATGGATTTCTCAGTGACCATACTTCTAATATTACGTATCATTCCAAGAGACTGAAATCCTGTTCTAAAATGCAAGTTAATTGACAAACTTATCGAGTCTATGACTCATAGATGTACTGAGACTATTAAGTGCAATCAATATGTTATTAATTACTGATCTGATATGCTTTTGATGATATGCTCTTAAAAGCTCCTTTAGGTTTGGAGTCGAAACAATATATTTTTTATTTCTGTAATTTCTTTGGTTATATTGTTGTGTTAATATATATCTGTCTTGTGTAGAGATAATGCTTAGGCTATATTTTTTCTAAATTAATATTCATATTGAAATCAAATTTGTAGGTAGCGCACTGCAATATTTTTATAAATTTTATCCTGTGTGCCTTTCAATTTTTTTATTTAAACTCTCAATAAAATTGTGTATAGAACTTTTTTGTCCTAATTTAAACTATAAGCAAGCAAGATTGCTAAATTTTCTTGATTAATACCAGTTCTATTCGTCTATTTGTTTTTGAGTCTTTGTGCTGGGTATAAAAAAGTACCAAAATCTCTGCATTAGAAATTCAGTTCACATTTCATTTAGTGGTATTTTAGTCCTCGTTTCTCTTCAAAATCGCTACATAAGAAACAGTTCACTTTTCATTTAGTGGTGTTCCTCGTTTCTCTTCAAAATCGCTACGTAGGAAATAGTTCACACTTCATTTAGAGGTGGTTCTCGTTTCTTTTTAAAATAAAGTATTTGGCCCGAATGTAAGAATCGAGTTTGAAGTTTCTAATCAGACTTCGAATTTGAAGTTCGAATTCAAATCGAAGCAGTTTTAAAAACGGGCTTCAAATTTTACAGCTTGAAACCTCAATTTCAATTCTTGTTTTCAGATCTTAGTCTTCAAAATCCTGTGTGAGTGAAGAACACCGAACACAGTGAATAAGTACACTAAAATAAGTTGGTACAAATTATCTTTATTAGAATAGTGCTGTGAGTCGTAAGTTTTTTAGTAATTGAATTTTATTTTTTATTCTGAAGTCTAACCTATCAGAGAGTTTACCTTTCGTGCACTTTTATATTTCGTTATTTCTCTTCTCTAATGCGACAACTTCAATGAGGCTTCTTTTTCATTTTTAAAACTACGTCATGCCTGGCTAAGCATAAAGTGAGTGCGCAAAATGATGAGTCTAACGCTTTTTTCAAGTTAGCGGTGTTCTATGAAATACATATGAAAAAAGTTCTACTGTGTAAATTTTATTCTAAAGTTGTATTTCTTACAGCCATTTTGACATTCTGATGTTTTCACAAGTTTTAAGTTTTAAAAAATATGTTAGTGAGAGAACTTTTAATTGTATTTTTTTTTTACTTCTGTAGACCATTCGTATATTTTTATCGACATATTGATCTACCTAAGTTCTCTTTAATCATACTAAAATCTATGATATTAATTTTTTTTGCAGACGCCGATTCCTATTATAACTCCGATTCCTTCCTTCTCATCGTCAGCTTTACATAGCTTAAAAAAACCTCTGGCTGCAAAGCATACTGCAGAAGAAGGAGAAAATATTTCTGATCAAAAATGTTACTCCACTAGCGAATCCAGCGTTTCTTCAACCACTGAGAGCATTAAAAAAGAAGACGACGAATCCTTTTTAGTTCATCAAAGATATCAAGAACTTTGCCAAACCGAAGAGGATCAAACCCAAACTTCTGAGCAACGGCATTCAGCGGTGTTTGCGCTTTATCAACAGCAACTTCGTGCGCAATCTACTCCATCAGTTATTGTTGAACCGCCCGGGTTGTCAAACTCTGTAAGTTCTTCGACACAACTTAATCAGCAAGCTGCGTCACATGAAGCCTTGAGAGAGCGTTTGACTAAATTAATTAAGTCAGGACAGATAAAAATACGTAAGAATCCAACATAAGATTTTTTTTTTTTTTTAACAGTTTAAATTTGCTATTAGTAAGCTTGACCACTCCGGTGTCAATATTCCTTTTTTCTCTTCAGAATATTATTTTTTCTATTTGTTTTAGAATTTTCTTCCAGTCCGTCATCCACAAAGGTACAGGCAACTATTGTCGGAACTATAGCAACAAAGCAAGCAGGCACCCAATCTGTCGTCTTTCAGAATAACGTAAATCCTCTAGTGTTGTCATCCTTAGCATCTACAGCCGCCTCTCCGTTATCAATAGGTAGCATCACATCTTCAGCACTATCGTCGAATAACTCAGCAGGATCGACATACACTAAACAGGTTTGATGTTGACATAAAGTTGAAAATATTTTTGCATTTAAATTTTACCGTTAGATAGTTCTGTTGCCTAATTTAGAAATTGAGACAAACGGTTCAACAAAACTCTATAAACAACATGGATAATAACAATTCCCTGAATGGAGTTTCTCACCGGATTTCTATGTCTCCTTCTAACCAAGGAAAGTACAAAGATATTATTTTGGAGGACGAAGACTCAATGAAAGAAGGCTCAGAATCAGGAGGCAAAAGAAGAGGTAGAGCTAGCGAAGACTTAACTCCAGATGAAAAGAGAAGGAAATTTCTGGAACGAAACAGGTTACCTTTATATATTTTTTTAGACTTCAATTTTTATCTAAAGTTAAGTCAATTTTTATCTAAAGTTGTTTGATAATTGCTTTCGCTTAGAGCGGCAGCTTCACGGTGTCGTCAAAAGAGAAAAGTATGGGTTAATCAATTAGAAAAGAAGTCTGATGATTTGATGCAAACTAATGCTGAGTTAATGGTAGCGTTATATTTTTCCGAATATAATGATCCCTGTTTCACACACAGTTATTTGTTGTTCCGCGCATATCACAGAAAATCTGTTTTCATTTCTAGAATGAAATCAGCAATCTCAGATCTGAAGTGGCTCAGTTGAAGGCTTTATTGCTAGCGCACAAAGAATGTCCTGTTACATTACAGCAACAACAGAAATCGCTTCTTGGAAGAATTAGCTCAGGGGGTATGGAATTTACAGTGTGCATTTATCTTGAATATGAGTGTACGATAGTATTTGCATCTGTATAGAGTAGTTACAATAGAATTATTACTCCTCATATGTTTAAATCTAGTGGCTTACGTGACAGTTTCTGACGGGCAAATAATTGCCATACATTCTATGAACAATAACGAGTTAAATGGTGATGAACAAGTTACTTCTGCCGAAGAACTCGCTACCAGTGCTCTAACTGATATGGGATCTCTTAATCAGCCTTAATTTGAATTACGTACTATTAGAGTGTACATCTCAGGCGTTCGTAGTTTGCCAGCGCAAGAAACAGCTTTTCAAATAAGCAAGTAGGTTATTTATTACAATGTCAATATATTGATGTAGTGAATAGCTTGTAATTATAAAATAGAGTTTTATATTGTGTACATAGATAATGTACATATTTCTCAAAAGAATGTATTTATGAAGAAAGAGCTTTTAAAACAATATTATTTTGTCTTTTCAGGATTTTTTAACAAAGTTACTTTTTCGTGGAAGTTTTTTTTTTTTTTTTTTTTCTCATATAATTAAGTCCTAAGGGCCTATTCCTCGCGTTTGAAAGACAGTTTGTTAAAGCAGATGTTAATATTTATGTACTTTAAAGATGTTAATGTGGATTTTTTTTACCAGGGCACAACTTTTCCAATTTTAACCCGCAAAGGTTATCAATCGGATATAAAATGTTGTCCATTTTTAGTAAGACATATTTATAAATCACCTCGTCTTGGAAAAAAAAGTTTAAAGGATTTAATTGTAATATCTTAAAAGATTTGAACAAAATAATAGGAGGTATGTGATTTAGCGTTAATTCTCATGAATTTATAACTGTCTAAATATATAAATCGATTTAAATTCAATTTATTTCAAATAAATTGAAGTTTATTCGTTATTATCCGTTAACGGAAAAACAAAGTGCTAATGCTTAATTTTACGTTTGTCAACATTTGTGTCGCGTTCGTATTTTACGTTTGTTAACATTTTGTGTCGCGTTCGTATTTTGTGTTCTTTAACGTTAACTTTCAGTTTAAGATCAATTACTTGTAACAACCAGACCGGCTGAAAGGGAATTTGGGGGAAAGAGGGTTGGGGGGAGTTTTTCTGGGTATCACGCTAGGTGAATTCTAACAGATAAGTTCAAATTCAGTGGTTCCGTGCAGATTCGAAGCCTATCCAATCTAGCTCTTAATTGATAACTCGTCTATTAATTGACGAGTTATCAATTAAACGACAATATGATGTATGAGTGATCAGAATAATAAAAACAGAAATTGGAAAACCAAAACAGATGATCGATGTTTGATGGAAAAATTTCTGATTCATCAAAAAAAGAGATTTAAAAAGGAAGATTTCACTAAAGTAGTTTTGATTTCCTGTCGAAAAAAACCAAGAGGGTCTTAACTTCTAACAAGATTATTGACCAAATCAAAGACTCGAATTCGAAATTAATTAAAGTTTAAAGCTCAATCTATTATAAAAACAAAAATACTTTTTCTCTTTTCCTTCTTACAGCTGTAACATTAAAGCATTAAGTAGAATACTTTTAAAAGTTGAATATTCTTGAAACAGGTTTGAATATTTGAATACCGGTATATAACCTGTATTAACATTTTTGAGAATATCGGAAACCAAAATATTTTCCACATCCAATATTGGAGCTAGAGATTATTTTGAATTGATTACTTCAAATAATAATTGCGAAATAATTATTCAAATATTAATCTTTTGAGAGCCGACGATAATTCTTAGCCCATTCCAATTTCTCCTTGCCTGAGTCAGGCAACATTGAAAGAATTGTTGATATAGTCGCAGAAGAATAGGAGTTTTGCAATGAAAACAGCATATAAAAGTTATTCAAAAGAGTACTTGGTATAGCACTCTTCTGAAATAGATTATGTCATAAGAGGTCGCACAGTGACTCAAAGCAACAAAAAAATGGCAAAAAACAACTTTTTTGCAAATAAAGTGCTCTTCTTTTGATAAAATTAAATTACCAGTATTTTTTATTTAAAATGCAAAAGTAATTTCTCATAAAACTGATTTTTTTTTATTTTTTAGTTAAAAGAAGTTAAAAAATTTAACATTATTTTCAAAGAAATCTAAAAAATGTGGGACTTTTACTTAATGATAATGGAGACTTTTTGATTTAAATTAAAGTCTATTCTATTTTAAAGATAATCTTTTGACTCTTTATATTTTAAATGCAAGAAGAAAAAAAAAATGGAACATCAGGTTTTTTGTTCAAATTTAAAGAATTTTCTAAAGTAAACCAGAATACAAACTTTTTTGGTTTAAATGTCAGTTAAAAGAATGTTACAACGAGTTCAGAGGAGATACGTATTTTTTTCAGTTAATTATAGGGAGTTACTGAAGAAATACAAATGTTAATGAATCGATAAAACCTTGCTTTCCGCCATTTTTTTCAACAGTATTTTCTTATATCAAAACAAATGAATATGGTGGGAAACTTGAATTTGAACTTTTTACTCGCATAACCTATTTTAGTATATATATATATATATATATATATATATATATATATATATATATATATATATATATATATATATATATATATATATATATATATATATATATATATATATATATATATATATATGTTTATATGTTTCTTAGAAGTTTGTTAAAATGTTTATTGTCAATTTTATACTACATATTTGAAATAGCATTACTCAACAACTTCAGTATTTCCTGTAATATATAAGTAACATTATTTACTTAAACATTATAGGAAACCTAATGTGATAATTGTCAAAGCAATAACGACATAAAATGTTAAACAGTGTAAAGTAAACAATTAGATAAAATTTTAAAAAATGTTTCTGATATTTTCAAGATTTTATTACAATGCTGCTGGTGAGAAAAAAAAAGGTTACGTTTTTTTTTAAAAATAATGTCTAATGTTTTAAACCTTAAAGAACCTAAAAACACCTTGGATAAAATTTTTCCCTTTAGTATGAGCGTAGAGGAAGCTCTTGTATTATAAGTGAATAATAACCTCAGCGGAATTATTAAATGATCAGAAACTCAGCTCTTGGACACAATGTACATATTTACCTTACCTTGCACGATATTTTAGTGGAAAGGCTTAATTAGTATTCTTAAAATACACTTTTTTTTCAGATATCAGCGCTACCATTGATATTGTAAACCAGCTAAAGCTCGGTTTAAATTAATGGTATATTTATATCCATGGTAACTGCTGAAATAAATGATGGCAATGCTGCCAGATAAGCAAAATCATGAAGTTTTTTTTGAAATTACTAAAGTTGATTGCGATCAAAAGATTGCATGATATTCTCATAACCATTTCTTATGGAAATCCCATTAATATCAATGTTTAGATTTACACTGCCACTGAAACAACTAAACTCATTGTGAATTTGTACTGATGGTATATTAAGCTTCTTTACTGCACACAAACTGCTACTGCATATTACTTCCTTATCACATAAACTAACTTTGCCAATTAGGTTATATTCGGATAATGCACTGGAGAGTTTGATAAGAAATTCTAAATATCAACACTCGGTAAAAATAAATGGAGGTTAAACACTATGAATCAGATGCATTTTCTTTTCCTAAGTTTAGATTAAAAACTTTCAAGCATATCTTTTAGAAAAACATAAGAATTATTAAGGAGAATCAAATAT
This sequence comes from Hydra viridissima, assembly GCF_058129835.1. Taxonomy (NCBI): domain Eukaryota; kingdom Metazoa; phylum Cnidaria; class Hydrozoa; order Anthoathecata; family Hydridae; genus Hydra; species Hydra viridissima. The sequence continues at coordinate 16,760,580 of NW_028324305.1, forward strand.
CAAATAAAGTAATGTATTAAGTGTCGTGTTTTGGCTTGAAAATTCTAAAATTTTACCAAAAAATATCTTTTACGCGAGTAGTTAAAGCTAACTCGCGCATGAACGCGTATACGCGCGATGCACGCATCAAAGGTGTGCGTAGAAAATATTTTTATTAATAAATTTGAATTCATTGACCTAAAAAACTATGATTTCGACATAAATTATGTTTATTTATGTTGTTAATCAAATTTTATTTGAGTTTTTGCCGTTTTTTGATCATCCTGAGTAACTGTGGGTCGTTCGTATAATACGTTCTGAGGAGGTGGGCGGAGGTGAGAGATTTACGTTTTTATGATGTAAAATTTTTTTTGCAATAATTTTTAGATTTAAAAAAACTCTAGTTACATGTACATAATTTGAAAAAAAAAACAAACTAATAAATCACAATCATCAAAAACACCGATTTTGAAATTCGAAAGTGATTTGAAAGAAAAGTGATTTTTATCGTCAAACAGAGACCTTGATTTAGCTGTAAATAATATAATATTCATATATATATATTTGGCTGTCGGCTGAAAATGGGGCAGAAATTTATAGCTTAAGAATTTTTTTGTTTGTTACCAACACCATCAACTTGATGATTTGTTGGATTTGCACTCCCTTTTAACTAAATCCTGCATTGAGGAACATTTCTGTGACACAATATGCAACTGACTAACTGTAATTGTTAAGCAAACTTTTAAACTGTGTTTATTTAAAATACCATGCCAAAAGGACCTTTGATGTATTGTTTTTATACATACTCTTATTTATTGTTTTACAGCTCGGCTTACAAATAAGTCGAAGTGGAACTTACTTTTTGTTAAAATCCTAGAACCAGCATAATGCTTGAAGGCAAAAGATATATAAAAACTGCCCCAGTTAGGCTAAGTCGATTACAAAAAAAATGCACATTTGTGATATGATGGAAAATTCAGTACAGAGACCATAGGAAGTGGTTTCATCACCTCTAGATTTACATGAAGTTATTTCCTTAATCAAGATGATTTAAAGACAAGATTTTATATGGGCTTTTAAATAATAAACTTGTGCTTACTTATAGGGGCGGGGGGGGGGGGGGGTCGGAAAAATCCCTTTCCCTCTTCCTTATATCTATCTCATCTTCATTAAATACGCTCGTGCATACGCCCGTGTTAATAATATTCATTGTTGTTTTTAATGGAAAGGATTGGAGTTGTTCACTTACCTATTTACTTCATCCAAATACTGCATCATGGGTTGAAGGTCCTTTTTCTTTGTCTCTTTAATTGGTACCGCATCCGGAAGACGTTCAATTTCTGGATTCATAATTTTTTCAATTTGTACTCCTCCTTCGAAAACTCGTCATTCTAGAAAATTTAATAGGGTACTAAAGTTTTTTTAAAATAGACGATTCCTAGACTATCTTTTGTCACTTTTAAGGCAACACTGCCTCGGCCACATTTTTTAATACATCTAAGTTGGGAATAAGGCAACCTGGCTTATTCCCAACTTAGATGTATTAAAAAATGTAGCCGAGGCAGTGTCAAAATTTAAAAAAGTTTTCTTTTCCATGTCAATGACCTTGAACGATCTTTCAAGAGCTGAGAATAGTACGCTTTACATCGTTTTCATGGCATAGCTTACATCGTTTTGCACGCTTTTAATGGTGGCAAAGTCTCTATCTGAATCTGAGTAACTATGTGCTGATATAAAAAATTTATACTCAATCCTATCAAATGTGTCATTTGCGATAAACTTAATGTAGAGGAAAATAAGCAACCTGTTTTTAAGTTGCCCTGCACATTTGTCAATCAAAGTATTAGATTTTTTTTTGTAGGAAGGTAAATGTCCTAAATTAATAGCTTGCATTAAACACGACGCAATTTGGTTCCCTAACTGTCCAGATTGTCCTTAATGCTACCCGCACGTGATCTCATTGGCCGTGTCTGTAACATGAATCCCAATGTATAAGAATGAAAGCTGACAACTTTAGTACATGCTAGTATGGGACAGTGTGTGTAGTTGGAAGATCTTTTGTAGATCCATAGCATTATTGCATGTTTGACTTACTGGTAAAGTACTTTTTGCAACATCACGTTTGATAACTTCAGCGACAGCATCGGCCTTACGATTGTGTAATTCAACTTTTGTCTTACGTGATGAGGCGATGTCTTACCTTACGTGATGAGGCTACCTGTACGTTATTGTTGTTTCTTTTAAGATCAAGAGCATCACACGTTTTGCACGTGTCAACCCACGTGCCTTTTAAATGAAAGCTTATGAGATTCTTTTAAAAAAACACATCGGTAAAATTTGTTCGAGATTGTTGTGTAAGATTCTTTAGTTCTGTAAGCTAAGTTCATTCTGTTAACATTCAGATCCGGACTCAAATATACTTTTTCAGATTTGTCGCGATTGTAAAACCATCATCATTGTCAGATTGTAATTAAAACCACAAAGCAAAGCGTGAAATAATAGTTTGAATGATAAGAATGATCACTAATTATTTCAACTAAACGACTAATAAATTGTATAATGTAAACATTGCATGCCTAATAATTATAACTGCGCAAATGGACTTCAATTAGAGAAAATGACATGAGTGGACACACAGCGGCCGAGAGAAATTTCGGGCCCTGGGGAAGTTTTCTTAAGGGGCCCTCATTATGATCAATTATATACCCAGGACCAATAGAAGCGTACTCTGGTCATTGAGAATTAAAAATAAAGGTTAATTAAATCTTTTAAAAGTCATAACTATTTATATCTTTTGAAAATTATTTAAAAAAAATTATTTGTACACACACGGGGCCCCGGGAATCTTCCCCGCATAACCCCCCCTCTCGGCAGCCATGAGTGGACATACAGATAGCTCCATCTGTTGATGCTTTTTTTACGATAAAGAGGTAGTTTCTGGAATTTGATAGAATCATGTTTTAAATAGAATCATGTTTTAAGCTTAATTTTATATAGCTAGATATTAGGGTAATCCAAAAAATGGTTTTTTTGATCTTCAACTAACATTGCTTTTCATAAGGTGCCCCAACCTTGATATTACTAATAAATTTTTTTTTTTTTTTCATGATTATTTCACTCCATGACTTCCCTAAATGGGTCCAAAGGTCATTTTTTGCCCATATTTTGCCCATATTTTGCCCATATTTTGCCCAATATTTAGTAGATATTCTTAATACTTTTAGAAATAACGCTGATGATAATATAGAAATTAAGATCATTTACTTAAATACTTTAGTACATGTATAACTAGAGATATAGTAAATAATACAAAATATCAACTAGTTTTATAGCTACCTAGAGCATATTGGTTTCATGTCCAGGGAACTACTCCATCTACTATATTGGTGTAGACTTTTAGTTTATGAATATTATAGAATTTTTTTATTTTTATGTTTAACAAAAGAAATGTATACAGTTAAGGATAAATAACTTATACATAAAATGAATGTAAATACCATAAAGAAAAAAATAATTTGTCACAGTTTTTAAGAATTTAGCAAAGCCAATTTATGGCAAATCGCAAGAATAACAAAGTATTTAGTTTTAACCGAACATGATTTATCAGCTATATTAAGACTAATTTTTATTTGACAAAAACAAATGGGTTCTTATGTGCCTTTTATGACAAATGAAATAATATATGAAATATGAAAAACGAAAACATGAAATATCTGGCCGCATTTTGCAAGATAATTGTAAATTTGAATAACTTTTTAAAAGGTTCTGCATTATCAAATGAATTATAAAAAAGCCCATTAGAAATTACACTTACTAAAAAATAATGCATAGTGGAATATATATTATGGAGCTTATAGAGTAGTCGAGGCAAAAAACGGGGACATATCGGAAAAAATACTCAAAAAATACACAAACTTAAGGCTGGTGAATGAAGGACCTAGGAGTTGAATGATAACAGATCTTGACAAAAAATTTTACTTAAGCTTTTTTATATTTCGCCATACTCTTTTAATCATTTTAAAATTATCCTTACAAGCCTATTTTATTATTGACGGTACTTTGTTTACACGAAAAAGGTTCCCATCGAACAGAACCAAATGTTTTCTCTATTTTTAAATCAAATTAGAAACATTTACACCCTCTGGCTCCGCCCAAAGAACGAGTGAAATAAATTTTAAATTGATCTTTGTTGACAATAGCAATGAACGTTTCATTTCTATAGTAGTATAGTAGCGCACTTGGTGTAAAAAAGAAAGTTATTTTTCCCTCGAAAAGATTCAGGCTTTTTTCAAAGATGGCTACGCCAACAGTCTGTGACATATCCGCTGATCTTAAAGCCTCTCTGAAACAATTTCGTTTCCGAAAGGAAGAATCATTTGCAGCGTTAGTTATGAAGATTGATCCAGAAAAGTTACTAGTTGTTAAAGATGAGTTATATGAAGATATATCATTTGAAGACTTTGTTTCTGAACTTCCAGAGCATTTACCAAGATATGTAGTTATCAGTTTTCGTAAAACGCACCAAAACGGCAGAGTTTCTTATCCACTATGCTTTATTTTTGTAAGTCCACAAGGAGCAAAGACCGAACTACAGATAATGTATGCTGGATCAAAAACTAGTGTTGTGAATGAGTTGGGTTTGACTAAAGTCTTCGAGGTAAGAGATACAGAAGAACTTACTGAGGAGTGGATAAATTCTAAGCTTGATCTTGTGTCAAACCATTAAAACAAGATATTTATGGCTTCATAATTGTCTCGAATACTTAATTTGTTTACATAAAACAGTTAATGTTTTGTTTTGCTATATGTTAAATGATTGAAATAAACTTCAAAAAATATCGTTTTGTATAAAATAATTATCGTATAAGTATGATGCTCTCAATTTAGCTGTTTTTTTATTGTGGTTATTTTATTTTTATTTTTTTTTTATTTTATTGTGTTTTTTTTGTTTGTTTGTTTTTATTTATTTATTTAAAGCCTTGATATAAATTTATATAAATAATGCAAATGATAGGTCTGCCTAATACACTTTAGTTGATGACTTTTAAAATTAAATTAAAAGTGCAATAGTTTTATAGCTTTTAAAAATAATAAGAAAATATATGTTGATTGCTAACCCATAGAATACAAGTAAAAGCAATTGAATGCTAAAAAATATATTTTGATAAATATTAAGGGAAATTTGGATAAAAAATGACACTTGTGACTATTATGATAAAATGAAGAATGTAAATTTGTTTTGTATATATATTTTTACTAGCTATAATAAAACATAATAATGGGTTAAAACTTGAAATAGATATATTTTTTAAGCTCTTTTGTATCATGATATTTAAAATATTTCAAACTATAGTTAATCTTTCAAATTTGCCTAATGGTAATTGCAAATAATTACCTGTAAAAAGCTCTTTTCAACTTGTCTTGACATTTCAGTTTGTTCAGTAAATTTTGGGCAATTTTGTTTATACAACTTGAAAATTAAAGTTTTAGTAATTATGCACGCACAAATGACCTATTTGCTTGCTTGGAGAAACGAGTAGACAGGTATTTAATGAGTGCTTACTTTTTTGAGCTTTTATTTTTATTTGATCAAAGTTTAGTTGTGTTCCCATTCACTTTTATAGTTTTAATATTCAGATTTTTTATTAAAAATGTTTTATTATTACTACTATTGTTATTGTTAAGGATATTTTGACTGAATATGTAAACTTTAGAGTAAAATAAATTAACACTGCTACTAACGTTTTTTGTGTGTGTAAAAAAAAAAAGATATAATTAACCATATCAATCTATTTGTATATTTAAGTCCATGTATACATACATTTGTATTTATAAGGAAGTGTGGGTTACCACTATATTATAGGAGGTTGCAGTTGAAAAGATTTACAATCTATGAAAATGTATGCACATTTAAAAAAAAGAGTTTTTGAGTTTATTCATAAAATGAACTTAGAATATTTCAATTTTGTATTGACAAAAAAATCTGTCTAGTTAAAAAATCCCATCAAGTACTTGCTTCTACATTGGTTTCAAATAAAATTTTCAAAACCAAGTTAATCTTCTACATGAAACACAATTTGGGGTTGCTTTGACAGTGTCATACTAGAACTGCAATCTTCTTAGTATTTCATAAACAGAGGTAAAGTCATGTAAGATTTTAGCAACCTTGCTTGCTGATATTTTCCTAAGCTGTATTGACTAGTAATCTGTAAAGCATAACATGGTTGTAACGATTTTGTTTCAACTTTTATGTGCGGACTGAAAATTAACTTACCATTGGTTCAAATACTACGATGAAATATTACAATAATAGTAGATAAAACTTGGACAGACCTTCAATCCATTTTATTTCTCGCCGTGTTTTGCAGATTGAGTAAATACCAACATAACTATATGAAAGTATTTAAGTCATTCTAAGCACAGTAACAAAAAAGTATTAAAGACATTTATTCAAAATATAAACCATTACAATCTTTTCGATATTGCAACAGGCAAGTGTGACCTATGATATGTTAAATATCAGTTGACAAATAAAAGTTCTCCGTTGGTCAAAGAACAACATGACTATTGCTAATAAACACTCCCGTTGACAGAAAAAATAAAATGAAGCCCCTTGCAATGCAGAAATGTTAATTTGTAAAACTCAAGCTACATACATGCAGATGATCAGGCGAGAAAACCCCTCAAAGTGGCAAGATTGTTTCAAGATATATTTTAAGTTGAATAAAGCTTGTGCCAGTTGAATGTTAACAACACTGAAAAGAGACCTTCCAGAGTTAGCCACCTCTTATAATACTCATTGAATCTTTGACCAGACCCTGCATTTGCAACAGGTAAATTGGAGAAAACAGTATACAAATGGAAAAGAGCAAAAAAAAGATTTTGCATAGACTTTTACATAATAGCTGTTTGCAAACAAAATACTATTAAGAGATCCGCGTTAATCTAGAATTTCGTTAAATAAAGCACAACCAATCCGCGTTAATCGAACTTGTGTAACAAGAGTTTGAGACCGTCATGAAAAAATGAAAAATTAAAGTTAATGAATAAATTAATCTAATGAGGTGTTTGCAAAATCAGACAAAAAATTTAAAAACAACAAAAACACACAACTAAAGAATGCAAAACAAAAATGGAAATAATAATATTTAAATTAAAACGAAAATAAAAACTACCCTTAGATTTAATCACTTTTTTTACGAGTCTGGGCATTCGAGCTACTAAACTATTTATGGTTTTAAGTGATATATTGCCCCAACTCTCTTTTGAGATATTCCACATATTTTCCCTTTGATGACGGTCACCGGTCGCAGAATTTTCTGTCCAGCTCGTCTCATAGAAGTTCATAAGGATCGAGATCAAGGCTTTGTGAAGGCCACATCATGTTATTTACATAACTTTACCAGCGTTTCGTTTCACTTCTGCATAGCTTGGAGCTATGTGCGGGGATATTGTCCTGCTGAAAAATGAATTCAGCACCATTTACTCGCAAATCAAATGGAGCAGTATTTTATTCAAGAATTCTATTGTATTCTTCTTTTTTCATCATGCCACTAATTTTAAATAAGTTTCCAAATCTTAGAATCGGAAAAAGAGCAATAAACCATAGCAGAGAACCCACCATGTTTCAATGTACACACCATGCACTCTGGTTATAAAGTTGTTTTAAAATTGTGTTTCTCTTTGTCAATGAAATTATGTTTTTGCTTTTTTTATGATAAACTATTTTATATTTTTTTATTTCTCAATTATAAACGAACGGTCTTTTTACAAATGTTAATAAGTAAAGAATACGGAAAATGTAAATAGTGATAATTTAGTAGGGGGGGGGGGGGGACTTATATACGCTAAGGCCACTAATGTTGGTTACTGACTTCTGACTTTACCTTAACAGCGCTTTGTATTCTATTATAAACAAACAAACACGACAATCTAAAATTTCAAATATGATTTACAGGTCAATACTGTTAAAAATTTTTAATCTAAATAGTATGGGCTATTAAGTGTTTAAAAAATGAGCATCTATAAATATTAATTGATTTTATAACTTGAAGCTAAAAAGTAAGTTCACCAAACTGAACTGTGTTCAGTTATGGTTTCTTGATGATTAAATCTTTGCTGTCAAATGGAGCAATATAGTGGGCTGGAAAGTACCCTGCTGGAAAGTGTCCTAGGGCAAAAAATTGACCTTCCTTTTTTACACGATACTTAACTTAATGGTGAACTGCACCAAAAAACATCCTACGGAGAATTTTGATTTTTTCTTTTACAAATTCAGTTCACCCTGTAAGTTAAGAATTGGGCAAAAAAAATTATAAGGGTAAAACCTTTGTCGTACGGCACCCTTCAGTCCACTGTGGCAAGCCTATATTTAATCATTTGTGTGAAATTCCCCTTTAGATGATAGATTTTTCGTACATAAATAACACCGAATTATGGCGCATAAAAGAAAAAAAACGAAAACCATCATTTGAATAAAGCATCATCAGGAAATGTCAGCTTCACCAGCTTACCACAATAAGATGTGTCCTATGCTTAAATGAAAAAACAGAAATTGCTATCTATAGGGGCGCAAATTTGTTAAACAAAAAACAAGACCGGTAAACAATTATAGATAGATGAATTAACACATACTTGCGTCATTTGACAGTTGGGATTGTGATACCATTAATAAGAAAATTTGATTTTTTAACGGTTTTTTCATAATGATTTGGCAGAAGATTACTGGTTTGCTATTATATATATATATATATATATATATATATATATATATATATATATATATATATATATATATATATATATATATATATATATATATGTGAAAGATGAAAGATTGGTTTTTTTAAATACTTCTTTAAATCAAAGTTTAATCACATAAACATTGTCTAAAAACAACATAAGCTGTCATCTCACCATAATTACTTTAAAAACATCCGGTCGGTACAAAGTTCGCTATGGACTTTGTTAACGAAGCACATTTTATTTTGCCAACAAAGCATGTTTAATTGTTTTTAGGATGTCGAGGTCAGCATCAAAATAAATATTATTTCAAAGTTCTTTCATAAATAAATACGAAAATCTGGGTTAAATTTTAAAAATAAAAATATATATATATTTCGAATGTCCGAGTATTCCTTTTTTTAAAGTGAGCGAACGTTTCTTACATTTTCTTCACAATAAAAGTCAAGTAATTTTCCTAAGATCCTGTTTTCGATCTCTTTTTTTTTTACTTTTCGCTTTTCTTCTTCTTAAATAAACTTTTTAAAATGAATTTTTCGTTTTACGATTAGCTTGTCGAACTGCACAGTTTTCTCCTCGCCAGACGCACCCCACGACAAAATTTCTCTTCTTCCACAGTTCCATCGCAAGTACAAGTCTTCAGTCTTTTTCCAATACGATATCCAAACAGTTTTTGCTCAGCTTTCATGCATTCTTTCGTGCATTCATAAGCGCCAAACAATAAATCTTTACAGACATCAAAATAGTTGGAGAATAATTTGGAGCATATCTTGTTTTCCATACATAAACGTTGCGCTTCTACACAACTATTATTTTTACTCACTACTTTCCCACTTAAACAACTATGGTACCTGGACCTCAAAACAGTGCAAGAAATATCGTTTTGGCAACTGCATCTTGTCATTATCACTCCTGTTTTGGACGACCAGAAATTTCTAAGTACTGTTTTGCATTTTTCTGTACACTCTCCTCGAACTCCTTCATGCAACTCTTTACAATTGGCATACACTTTGGTTATGTTTGAACGGCAGTCATTTGAGAATACACAATTTCTTACGGTTGGCGAAGTTCCGTTAAGACACTGCCCATTGTAAATGCAATTTCTTAAATTAAACAGTTCACTACATTTAAACTCTTTCTTGATACTAGCACCGGCTGACAGGGTAAAACTCAAAATCAATAGTGTGCCACCAGCGAAGGCTGAAATACTCATTTTTATATTCATCGATGTATCTAAAAAAAAAATTTAATTCATTTTTAAAAATCATAATGCAAATGGTTTATTGCCACACAAGATGTTTTTAAACAAAGAAAGAACCGAGTCAGGATATTTTAAGCATTTTTTATTGTTTACCTACCAGCTTGATGAAGTCAAAGTCATGCCCATTCTTGTTCTATAGCTATTTGCTGTTATGATTCATTACAGGATATTAATTTTGATTATTTGCATTATTTTATTAGTATAACTGATAAAAAAAAAAAAAAAAAAAAATAATTACAATACAAGGTTTTTTTGTAAATTTAATCAAACTTGTACTCAGGACATAATATGTTTAGGATTGTAAAAAAATGCCCTGGGAACAAAGTTGTAGCTGACCGAGTTTTTATAATTATGTTTTACAACGACTTTAACGTTTAATAACGACTTTAAGTGGTACTTCTAGTTCCTGCCCTATTTACAGTAAACATAATTTGCAAATGCTACAAAAAAAAACTTGCATACATTTCTCAAATAGAAACTGTTACAGAAATATGTTATAAATATATAGAATTTTTTATCAATGGTCGGAATGTTTGCTGGTCAGTGGAGGGAAGGTTGATTTCGGCCATTACATTCATTTAGGGTATTATATATATATATATATTTCGTTTTTTACATTTCGAAAAGAATCATTTAGTGAAAATTAAAGTGTATTAGCATGAAGATGTGAAAAATCGCAAAACACATTTGAATAGTAATTCCGCAAAGACATACATATGTATCAACGTACATCACTTCACTTGCAATACACGTAGCTGTCACGCAATGATTGATGGCATCATGCAGAATCAAAACCGATTCGCAAGTGACTGCTCTATATCCAGAACGTTTTTGAAATAGAAGAGTTGATTAACGAATGATCAGCAAGATCTTGTACAGTTTAAAAGACATGTTACCTTATTTTTTTAAACACGAATTTTTTAATTTACAAATCTATTTCCGTTGATTATCTGTTTGTGATGGAATTTTTTTGTGGAGACAGAAACAATTCCATTACAAACAGATAATCAACGACTTGTCTTCTCTGTCATCACAATTTGATGGGGACCAATGTAAATTTTTGGGGAAAATGATTTTATGCAATTGACATTTTTGTCCATGATTTTGTTTATTCCGAACATTATCCTAGGTTCTCTGATGCCCAGGTTCGTTCTCAGCACCTCGGAGCATATTAGTAATGGGGTGTCGAGTTTCTCTACTTTAAAAATAGTCAAATTCTAATTGATAGTAGTTAAAATGATTTTCTAAATAAATTCGTAAATTAGAAAGAGTTCTTCCTGCCCTCTGTTTTGATTTTTAGAGCGATAAAAGCGTAAAAATATAATCATGTTTTGTAGAAAATGTTGTAGAAAATTAAATATGCCACAAGAATTTGGTAACTAATAGTTAAGCCAGAATTCAACTTGTAAATCATTACAACGAATGATTGTTTTTTTTTCGCCAACTTTTTTCCCATTCAAAAATAAAGTTAATCATCACTATTTGAAATAAATGTATTAAAAAGTATTACTCACCTTTCTGTCAACTCGTCATTCTGAGAATGATGTGCTGACACGTTCACAAAACACTTCAGTGTTGATACTTTTGCAACTGCTTCAATAAGCGTGATGTATGTTTTAGAGTCATTTTCACAGCCCGCATTTTTGTCTGAGGTTCAATTGCTGCTGGTTTGGGTATCTTATGAAACGTTCTCCATTCATACCGAATCAGTTTATTTTAAATCATGGCTTCAGAGAATTTTTCTCGATGTGGATATTTTCTTTGCTCTTTGGCAAACTAAGGGTTTGTGTTGAGTACAATAAAACACGACAAACTTTTTTTTTGACTTCCATCTCAATTTTTCATCAAACTTTCTATTAAGGTTGTCTTATAAAAATCAATTTTAATATTTTTTATTGTTTAACTTTTTGCCATATTTACATATGGTGTTAACTATCTGACTGTTCTACTTTTTTAATCACACGACACAGCGGTGCATGATGGTTGCAGACCCATCTAAAGAACACTTTGTCAGAATTTTGAAGGCAAATATAACACTTTAAAGGTTTCATTACTCTTGCAATGAAATTCTTGAATATATGACTGATGCTTTGAATGTTTCAAAAACTTAGAAATAACGGGTAGTAATTGGCCAAGAACGATTTACTGCTGTTTCGTTAAAATTAGATCGGTGAACAGCATTTTTAAACGACAGTAAGTTATAAATTACAATTAGTCACTTGTAATGGTTTTTGTGTAAATGTCTATTAAATATAGATAAACAAACTCAGTACAAATTTATTATTATTATGACAGTTTACTAATTATCTGACAATTACTAAATTTATGCATAAATAAAGATTAGAAATTCAAACGTTTTATAGAGCTTTTATCTTAAACTTTCTTAGCTTTCTTATTCTGCTATTAAACACTGTCTTTAACAAACAAACAAACAAACAAAACAAAAAAAACAACCGGAAAATAAATTTTAAGTATATCAGGCATTGGAACTTTTGGTTGCGAGAACATAAAATATAAAGGATATAAAAAAATATCTTCCTTTTTCTATGAAAATAATGCTTCGCCCAGTGTTTCACTAGAAGCTGCCAAAGTCACGAAAGTCTATTTTGTGACTCTGGCAGCTTTTTAATTTATGCAACATTTAAGAAGAGATTATGGTGAGCAGTAAGCAATAAATCAAAGCAGATGGCAATCAAAGGCAACAGTTTTAGTTACACTGAAAATTAAATTTACTTTAAAAAAACAACTATTAGCTTGTTGAGGGAAGGGACAAAAGCCTTACACAAAAAGTTTGCAGAACTTAAGAAAAAAAGAAAAGTTATGATATTTAAGATCATGGATGTTATTTTTTAAATATTAAAAATGAAAAGTGATAAACCAGAAATGAAAAAAGTAATGCAAAACTTTTAACAGAAAGGAAACAAAAACAAGAATTTCTGTTTTAAAAATTTTAATGAAAATAAAAAAAAAATTACATTTCAATTTGATTTTCAATTAAGAAGCACCAGAAAACTGTTTGGTGAATAACTCAACACGCTGAAATTTAATGGAAAAAGTCAATCAGAAAATTTGTATTATATAAGTTCTGAAGCAACATAAATTATTCCATGTGTTAAAAAAAAAATTGAATACTATTAAATAAAAAGATACCTCATGTTCTGGTAAGCATGGACCAAATGCTTCAAGTAATAATGGCTCTTCTTCAACAGCTTGTTTAAAATCAGCATAAGATAACCGATTGTCATGATCAAAGTCCTGTCATTAAAATTAAAAAAGGTCCTAATTAACATCACTTCTATACAAAAACATGAACTTCAGACAACAGACAACAACCAAAAGATACGTTTTAAACACATTCTTAAGCACCATTTTCTTGAGTGTAATTTCAACTAGGTCTTTGACACCTTCATCTGGATCTTCTTCTGAAGGTTGCTAAAAAAAATTTAATAGTTTTATTAGTGCAAAAAAAAATCAAGAACACTAACCAATACAAAAAAAAATAAAAGTTTTTAAAAGCTCAGTTTATTTAAATCTTTATCATGCATTTGTACTTTATTTTTAGGAATTTCATATTACAGTAAAACCTTGATTAGAGAATTTTTCAGCATATGAAAAATCTCCTCCCTGGTAATATAACCATTTGAATTTAAATCATAAACATCAAAGCAATCTAAAAAAAACATACATTGTATATGTAAGTTACCAAATATGAAATATAATCAGCAGCAAGTAAAGAAAAACATAAAAGGCTGATATTATACATGCAATAAATGATTTTACTAAAACATGCAATATGAAGCACCATACTATGTTAGGGATACAAAATAAAAATGTAACAACCTTATTTATAAAAAAAAAACAAAAAAAAAACACAAAACTTCAAAAAAATATCATTAACATACATCGAGTCTGTTCATCTAAAGTACCACGTAAAAATATAGATAGGCCACATATCCACTCTTCCATGCTTATACTGCTGTCATTGTCTTGATCAAATGCCCTGAAAACTGAAAAACACAAAAGAAGCCAAACTAAAGCTATGAAGGTTACATAATATCATCTTTTCTAAGATTTTCTTCTTTTAATTTTTAGATTTGATTTTCTAAATGATTTTTTTCTAAAGCAATTATAGTAAAAAGACATTATGGCATATAAAAAGAAACTTAAAAAACAAAAAAAATGTCAAACCATAACATTTATATATATAAAACTGTAACAATTATATATAACAATAATACTAAAATCACTATGAGGCTTGCATTTTCATTTTGTAAATATCAGACATATTCATTGTTTAAAATAAATATATTTTTTAATGAGCCTTCATGTTAAGCACAAATTTTCTAGATTGTAAAAAAATTAAAATTTAAAAAATTTGTAAAAAAATGAAACAAACTTCTATCCATAAGAACATCATCAGTCATCTGAAATGTATTATGAAGAAGTGCTCGAAATTTAATACGATCCATTTTTGCTTTTTGGTTGGGGACAAGTTCACGAAAAATTGCTAACAGATTTTCAACTTCCACTTTTTCAACTAAACATAAAAAAAACTGCCAATAAATTAGAACAAATTATTATAATTATTGAGGGTAAGTTTAGCTAAAATAAGATTTTTGAAAAAGATTATCTTTGTAGCTTTGCATATTCATTAAAATATATGCATGTACATATAAAAATATAAAATATTTTGTTATTAAAACATTAGGCATCTTTAATGTGAAAATATTTGTATGTAAAACATATACATAAATTAGGGTCTAGGATATGTTATAAAGTCTAAAAGTTTCTTGAGGTGAAGTTTTTTCCATTATCTATCAATGTTACATTTAAAAATAGTTTTTACAGAATTTTGATGAGCTATCATGAGATCCTTCAAAGCCCCTGAAGATGCCCTTCAACTCAACTCACTCCCACACCTTTTTTAAGTAAGAACTGTTCAAAAAGATGTCATTTTACAAATATAAATATAAAATATAATTAAAGTCCACAAAAAATAATGTTATGTTAAGCATTTATAACAAGAAAATTTTGCATCAAATTTATTAATTTTACATATTTAGTCAGTTTTGTGACCAAATGAAAAGTTTTCATGAAGGACTATACTACTTGAAAAGTTATTAATGTACTAGTACTAACAAGAACTAACAGAACTAACAGAACTAATAAAACTATATTATTGTAAATTTCTATGCTGCTCAACACCTAGCAACAACCATGCCATTTGTTCAATATCAGTTGTAATCATTGTTGCAAAATCAAAAGATAAACTTGAAATCCTGCTCACTGCATCTTTGACAACCTAAATGTCTAAGCAAATTGTTATTCAACTTTGGTTTAGAAGCCAGTGCTCTCTTTCAAAATGTGGAACAACAAATGAGATTCAGGCCCAATCAGCTTGTTAAAGCAGTATCAAAAACAATTTTCTTTAAGACTGGCTTAAAAGTTTGGAAGTTTTCTGATATTAGAACCAAAAGCCATTAATCCGCCATTTTTCCCTTTAGTTTTTCTGTCACCAAAGGATGTTTACTGAACAAACCAAAAGGAAAGTTTTTTTTTTGACAAGTATCAATCATGATTAATGTTAATGACCATGTCAGCAATATTTTTAATCAACTACTCTAAAATCAATCACCTCATTAACAAACTAAAGGTTGTTTGTGGATCCATCTGCTCCATAATATGCTTTTATCCTTACAAAAGTGCAGAAACAACCCATGAATGCATAAATAGTCATGAATTTAGTAACCATGTCATCATTATATTGCATCTGTTTGGAAAACATACACATTTTTTCAGTTGCTCCAACTGAAAAAATGTGTTTGTTTTCTGAAATTGTGAAAAAGAGACTTCAATCTTTTCATAACATTTACTCTCTTGTTGCCAAGATCAGATATTTTTCCCCAATTTTTTTTTACTGAACTCTGCAAGTTCTTCCATAATTTCATAACAAATGATCTTTCTGTATTGAGTTTTACATACATACCATACTCCAAAACATAATAACAACATCAATTAAAAGACAAATAATATCCTCATTCTTCACTTTATTTTTGACATTCTCTGGATCATTCATTAGAACTTAGACATACTTTGTAATTTCCCTACAATTAGGCAGCTTGGCTCCATTAACTGATATTAAAGGCTGACCAATTAACCAAAAATCAGTATTCTTTTTTGAGTCATGAAAGACATGTAATACCTAAATTCCTTTAGAGTTAACTCAGCTGCCTACATTGAGGTCATGGAACAAGTTTTAAAGCTATGGAGTTCCAAATAATCAATATATGCAATTGGAAGATCTACTGTGTGAAGCGCTGTTGGCTGTTGAAAGGCTATAAAAAATTTAAAACTTACATAGTTATTGAGCCAAAACTGGCTTTATTATAAAAATTCATCCTAAAGTACCTTATACACCCTGTACAAGTCTTTGATGTCTTAGCCTTGAGAAAACTGTACACATTTCTTTAAATTAACTTTATCTATAGTTGTTGGAAAACAAATTTAATTATAATAACTTTAACTAAAAATCAGTTAATTCAATTTTACTTTTTCAAAATCTTTTTGTATTAAAGCTCAATTTATAAAAACAGGTTGCTATAATCAGAATAATAAAAAAATAAACTTAAGTAAAATTTTAAGAATTTTTGTTAAAATATTTTAAGAATACTATTAATTCACCATAATGTTAACTAAAATATGTAAAATTATCTAGGGCTGTTGCTTAAAGCTACTCCATGATTTTGTGTGCAGCATTTAGCTCTATAGAAAAGTCCTTAAAAAAAAAAAAAGAAAGACAAAAGAAAAAAAAAAAGCATAACTTTTAGAACACAGACTTCTGCAATAAAAAAACTGCATGACAAACCATGAATCTTTAAATAACATGTTATCATATTTCAATTTTTAGACATAAGTCTAACTTATTCAACTCTTTTTTTTTTAGATAAAAACTTAAATATTTTCTGGAAAAAAATAAGGAAAATGCTTACAATGTGTTGATTTGTAAATACTTTCGGCTAGTTTAGCATGATTTTTCTTTATTATTAGACCAGCCATTTTTTTCTGTTTTTAACTTGCAAATTAACCATAATGGGATGTAAAATACATTTATTCTTTTGTTATTATTATGTAGATGCTATATGAATTATACCAAGGGTTAATAAACCTTTTTTCAGTTATCTTTTTGCCGTTTCGAAGGACGCTATTGTAACAAGATCCGTTGTAAACAAAATGTTTGTGCGTAAAGGGATTGTTTACTTAAATTTTCCTTTTATTTTCAAGAATCGATTATGCAACTTAATGAATAAAGCTAGATTTCAGTAAACTTCAGGATTTCTAATCAATTGTGTGAAAAAAAGTTGTTCTGCTATTAATCACTAAATTTATTAAGGGTTGTTTAAATATATAGCGCATAGAAGTATTATTAAAAGCGATACGCCTAGTTGTGAGCACTATTCTAGTATTTTAATCCTTAGCTAGGTTTAGGAAAAGATTAATTTTTAATTCATGAGGACATTGGTTTGGTTTAAAAATTAAATTATGCAAATATAAACTATAAACAAGATATACGGAAAACATATACATACTTGGACTATAACTCATTAATTGCATTAAAAAAAAAACAAAAAAAAACACTTTTAAGTTATTGTTTCAAAATTATATTTACAAATAATCTTAAATATAGTCGTGCTAAAGTTTGCGAACAACCTGTAACCATATCTTGGGGGCTCAAACAATCAAAAGTCTCAAAATTTACTCACAACAATTTAATGAACTTAGTACTTGATAGCCTTTAGTATCAATGCATGCTTGACATTGCCACAGCATGGAATCCAAAAACTCGATAACTAATCTCAAATAAATTTATAGCAAATAATGAAGCTTAAGAAAATAATATTTTATATTTTCTAAAGTTTCTTTAGTTATTCTAAATCGTATCTATCTTTTGATTTTCCACCTATCAACTGGCAATCCAAATATTTCCATAATTTCTCTGTAGGATTAAAATCAGGATTTTGCGATGGTTACTTAAGAACAATAATTTTATCTAGCATAGAAATAGTTAAAGACGTTTTTCAAGTTGAAAAACTCCTTTATTTATCAATGTTAGAAAAAATGCTTTTTCTTTTTGTTTTATTGTGATGCTGGAGTATCTATCATCTTAGCAGCTATTCTCTTATCGCTTCAGAGATTTTGCCCGTTGTCCAATTGAAATATGTTTCAGCAACCTTAAGGCGGACTTTTCTATTTTTTCGCAAAAATAAAATGGTTTTTTTTGCTGGTCGTTTACCAAACTAATTGAAGCACGCAGGCTTAGTTTTGCTGTATAGACATTGCTTTAAATTCGTAATTCAAAAACACAGAAATTCAAGCTTGTTTGGATTAACTTTTAAATGAGTTTTCTCATCTCTCAGTAGTTGTCTTGGTTAATGAACGCTCCTGAACGCTCCTTGTTTTATAAACTTCCAGTAGATCTAAATTTTTTCACAGCTTGACAAACTGTTGAAAATTCGTGGCAAACCGTGCCAATTATCAATCTTTTATAGTTGTAGTTACCTGTCTATTATTTACATTTTTAAGTTAATATGCTCTGTTATCAGAAGTTCTTAAATTATCAGCTTAACAACAAAAAAAAGCTATTGTTTATTACTTTCCATCAATATGATTTTAAAGATTAATTATTTTAAAGAAAATTGTTGTAATTGGATAAATTTAAAGTTGAAGTAAATAATGATAAAAAAAAGTTATCCGTTCGTTCCCAAGCCTTTGCAGGCTACTCCAGTATCTTCTCCATGCATCTTCTGTTTGAAAAAGATTTGCGATCAACTTTTTCAAGCGAAAATCAAATTTTTTAGGCAATTTTAAGAGTTGCGTGAAAAAAAAATTTTTTGATAAAAAAATTTAAATTAAAAGTATCTTCTTACGCTGGGAAACAATTAATATTTTGATAAACACAAAATGTTGTACCAGTAATGTAGCTAGAGTAATAATATTAGGTGCTCGTATCTGAAGTGGTGTTTTAGTTACAAAATATTAACGAGCTTTTAGTAGAGTACGAACCATCAAATGCTATTTGAGATCGGACGAGTTCCGATGATTGGTATTCTTCGAAATTAGAGTTCATTTTCTAGGTTCATCTCGAAAGAAAAAAAAAAAAAAAACTAACACTGTTTTGATTTGGTTTTGTTTTGACAATGAGAAACGATTTTTTTTTATGGCGCCTTTTTTAATGATTTGTTTACAACCCTATTTCCGATTCTGTTTAATAAGATTGGTATGATTTACTCAAATCTTTATTACAAAAAATAAATTGTTACAAACATAACACTATGTGAAGTTTTTAAGTTAACTACTCAAGAAAGTTGCATGTTATGACGGGGACGATATATGAAATACTTAATCCATATTACACTTTTTGATAAAATGCCGCAGAATTAGGTTAATATCTTAATAGCGTCACAAGTAACGGTGCTCAAAAATCCCGCCAGTTTTCCAACATTCATGAGAATAAATTTTTTCAAAGTAGAGGTAGCCGATGGGTCACTATAGCTCATAATTTGGTAAGACTTTATCAATCTTTTTTAATACATTCTGTTTATTCAACTGGATTATTTTACGAACTGTTGGTAGATCTGTTAAAAGCTGACCATAAGAGGCTTCCATACTTTGAGTTATCTTCAAATCTTGTGTTTCTAGTTTTGATTTTAGGGATTTTTCTGACCATAATTTAATAATATGACATGTTTTTATCAAATTCTTGATTGCTACATTAGCATTTTGCATGTAAATCTGTTAATTTTAAACTCTGACTGAAAACGATAAGCTTCAACATGCATAGTTTAAACTACACAATTAGTTAACATGAGGACATGTAAACATTTACGAAGCGATTATCGACGATGAACTCAACAACGAGAAAACTACAACGATCTTATAAAGAACATTAGCATAATAATGTTCTTTATATAATCTCCTGTGCGTTTATTTTTTTTCATATGCACCAGTTGAAATACGCATATTTCGCTTAGAAAATTAAAACTAGGAAATTTTTTTTCTTCTCTCCTCTAAATACGTGCGAAAATTACTACGAATAATAATCTCCGTAACTTATGGATTCTATAGTGCGGAGGTAAACTGCACGTTTGCAACTCTGCAAGATGGCCGCCTCAGGTAAAATAATACGCTAATTTTGTTTTCCTTTTTATCACTTATTTTTGAGATAAAGTTATTAACCTGATTCTTAAAAGTACCATTTCATTTTGAATAAATTTATTGTTAATATGTAAATAACGGTTACTCTTAATATGTTTTCTATTTTGTGGTTATTTATGTAATTTACTTCCTTCGGTCAGATCGTATACAATCTGACCAAGTTCTATTGTTAAATTTTAGGACCAACTGAGGACTCTATAAGTAATTAAAGAAGAAATTTATATGGTTATTAAAGATAATTTTAATATGGATATATTTTTAACAGTTGATATTTGGTTATACATAAAATCAAACATTTTCATGTAAAGTACGTGTTTTATGTGCAGTAATTTAAGATTAGCGTTTGGGTTATCTTTAGAGTTAGAGAATATAAATTTTAAGGATCACATAGGTTTATAATAAATGACTATAATAATTACTGTTAGAAAATTTCGTTAGGAAATTTTTTTACCAAAAAATTAGAAAACTTATGTTATGAAACTTTATTTATGAAAAAAATCCAAACATCATTTATGTTTAGTCTTTCATTAATTTAGCTGTAAATCAAAATGGCTACTCAAATAAAAAGTGGCTACCTAAATACAGCTAGTCTTTCTCATCTTAATATCAAGTTAACAACTTATTTGTTGAATTGAAGCTGAGTTTTCAAAGAAATTTCGTTTTCCAAAATTCTTTTGCCTTTGTTTTCAGGTGGTGGCAAAAAAGGCAAAAAGAAGAAGGGCATAACTTTAAATATAAATGATTTCCTGAAAGGAGATGATTCCAACAAAACCTTTATACCTCCAAGGAAAACAAACTGGGCTGATATTGACAATGATTATTCAGAACACGTTGAATGTAAGTGTTTACTGTTATATTTTTTCAAAAATTCTTATTTAGCTTCAATTTAAGTCTTAAAATGTAAACTTTTATAAGGTAAACAACTCAATATTCCTGCATTAAAAATATGAAACAAACATCTTAATAGACTTAAACCTAACATTTTTACTATATCTTACAACACTTTGTGCTAAACATTAGAACCAAGCTAGATGCAAACAATGGAGTTGCTAATCTATAAAAATATTGTCCTTTGTGTTAAGATTCTTATCAAAGTTAACTAAATGAAAAATTATAGCCAGTATTAGTTAAGTATAACAAGGTAGGAGAGGCAAAAAGATTGCTAAAATGTTAATAAGTAATATTAAGTTACAAAAATTAGTTGAATAGTAAAAGTTAAATATATAATTAAAAGTGTAAAAAATAAAAATATTATTAAGTCAGGTATTAATTGGTTCCCAAGTTATTTTTGCTTTTTTAGTTGCTGTTGCAGTTAATATAACTGCCACATGCACTTCTAAGTGTTGTTAACCATAGCAAGGTTAAAAGCTTTATAATACTTCTAGTCAATTCATTTAACATGACTAAAATGAAACTTTATGTTTTAAGATTTCTTATGTACTGTAAAGTATAATAACTTTAGAGGATTAAATCTCAGACTTTTATTTAAAATTATGTTTTGTAAAGTGGCAGAAGAATATGGTGGTCCTCCCCGATCTGCTAAGCCAGCATTTGATATAACTAAACTGCCAAGTGCTCCACGTGCATCACTTGGTGTTGAAATAGATTTGTCAAGACTTCCTAATAAACCTCCATACACAGCGTTTCTTGGAAATCTACCCTTTGATGTTACAGAGAATGACATTAAAGATTTGTTTCGAGGTTTAAAGGTACTCAAAATAAATTTAATTTTAGCTTAAAAATTTGCTTTTTATGTGCACTGAAAAACATTTTTGGTTTCTAAAAGCAATAAGTGATTCTGTTCAGGTTGAGAACATTCGCTTTCCATTAGACAATGGACGAATGAAAGGGTTTGGATATGCTGAGTTTAATGATATAGATCAATTGAAGCAGGCAATTGCATTGACCAATGAGGTATAGTTTTTTTTACCTAAAATAAACTGATAGAAAAAGTTTTTAAAAGTTACTTTTAGTCTGGAAAGGAATTATATAAACAAATAGATCCTCTCTTATAAATTTATGTTTGATTTATCTTAAGTATTTTGGAGGCTTAAAATTTGACTGAATTTACAACAATATTTTGTGTTTATTGGGAAGATCTTGCAAAGTGATTATCTAGTTAACTTCTTCCATACATATTGTGATTAAGAAATAAGTAATTGATTCCCATAAAAAAAAGTTCTTAATTCTAAATTATGAAATTAATTATTTTGTATTTAAGATTATGGCACAGCCTCTGAATAACACATGATATTAGGAATCCAACATTATTGATTTCAAATTAGTAAAAGTGAAAAAAATGTTAAATCTACAAGTGAAAGTTATGTTCAATTCAACATTGACCACCTATATTATATGCTTAATCTTTTTATTCAATCAAAAAAATAAACAGACTGAAGGAAGCATGTGAAAAATGCTTGCAGTTGTTTTACCATCACCTAGAACTCTTTCAATTTTATTAAAAATAGGTATTTTAATGTTTTTCAAAATTTTGAAAGTTGTGTAAATAGTTGTTACAATAGGAATAGAATTTTAGCAAAAGATAAAAAACTTGCTTATTTAATTTTGTTTTTTAGCTAAGAGAACCAAAAATCACTAAGCATATTCTGTAAAGAGGAATAATTCAAAACACTTAAGAATTTAACTTCTCAAAATGGAATTTGAGTCAGAAAAAAAATATCTTATGCAAATTCCAAAACATTATTTCTTGCGCTTTAGGTATCCCACAAAAAATGGCAAGGATGAATTTTGAAATAAAAAAATTAACTAAATACAAAACTGCATTAGTGCTGTTTTGAAAGTTGAGATTTGTCATAACAAAACAAATTACTGCATTAAATTACGTAAAAATAAATCTAAGCTTAAAATGAGAGTATTACTTCAATCTGGAATCTACAAAATGCCATATTTCCAGATTTGTCAATAGCTTGGAACTTTATAACTAAGTCCTTAACAATGTTAATCTTATATGTTTCTCCCATTCTGTAGTCACAGTTTTTATCATTTGCATCTTTGCAGATAACTTGAACTTCTTCCATACTGTAAGCCAAATAAGTAAGCCAAAACTTGAGTATTAGTCATGTAAAAAAAAAAATATGTAAGTTACTAAATTAGTTTTACTTTAAAGTTAACAGAAGTTATTTGTGAATTTTTGTTAGTGTTATGTTTTCCCATTCAGCAAAAGATTGTAGCTAAATTTCTCAATCTTTGATTGCCACCATTGTCTACTTGTTATGAATATCTTTCGTCATTCTTGCCAATTGAATAAAATGTACCTTTTGTTTATATTGTTATCTAAAATTACTTTAAAGTTTTTAAAGGAATTCCCTTGCTGAGTTTCAATAGCATAGCACAATTTCTTTAATTTAATTGGTTCAGAGTCTTTTTACTGCACTGGCTTCTTGAATTTTTGTAGAACTAATAAATTAAGAATAAATTAATAAAATAAATTGATAAAATAAATTAATAATTTAGAAAATTCGCAATCGTCAAATTAGAATAGACATAGCTGATGCTGCGGGTAAAGATAGCATGGGAAAAGGTTTGTTTTTAAAGTATTAAATTTTCACATAAAAATTTGTTTTTGAAGCTAAATAAAGTTTTAAAAATGATTTAAAAATTTTTTTTTTTTTTTTTTTTTTTAAGATAAAATTATGTTTTATAAATTATAGTTTTGGATTTAATGAACACGCAAAAAAAAACCATTTTCTTTTATTTTTAAGGTAGTTACCAAAATGATGATAAGACAGGAGGAGACTGGCGTAGAGACTTTGCTGCAACTAATGGGCAGCCACCTATGAATGGTGATCGAGGGTATGTCATTGAAGATTTTTACTATTATAATTTTTAAATCTGATGGCTAATATAATTAATGTTTTCTAATTTTCTTTTTACTCAAGTTTATGCATAAACTTTAGTGTCAAATATCAGATTTTGAGGTATGGCTTGAAATTTCATGTTCACAATAATTTTTCTCCTAAGTTGATCTTTAAAGGTCTTTGCTTCTTTTATTAGTTTTAGAGATGTGAGAGGCAATGATGTTGCTCGTAAAGAAGGTGGTTTTCGACATCAAGAGGCAAGTGGAGCTGATCTTGATGATAAATGGAGAAGAGATGATCCACCTCCTCCAATATCTTATAGTGGCAGAGATAAACCTAGTGGTGGATTTAGGGAGAGTCGTAATCAAGATACTTGGAGAGCACCTCGTGATGATTCAACCAGTGGTGGATATAAAAATGATTATGACTTCAGAGGTCCACCTCGTGATTACGGTCCTCCCAGAGAAGGTAGAGGTGGTGCATATGGTGGGGGTGGGGGTGGGGGTGGTGGCTACAGAGATAGTCGGGAAGGTTTTAAGAATGATGGAAGGGGTGGCACATGGAGAAATAAAGATACAAGAGATGAACAATCATCAGAGGGTGAGTGTTTTTGTTTTAGTTTATCTAAATCATAAGTACTCTATTTTAAAAGATTGAATTAACTTTTTTTTTTTTTAAATCTTTTTTGAAGATGTTCCAAAAGAGCGACCAAAGCTTTTGCTTCAACCGAAATCTGTCACTGAAGCATCATCAAACGAATCGTCGAAGAAAACCTCAATATTTGGTAACGCTCGTCCAGTAGATACCACTGCCAAAGAGAAGCTTATAGAAGAAAAGCTCAGTCAAATGCAAGTTCCTGACAGAAGACGAGACGACAAAATCCCTCAAAGATCTCGTAGTCCTGACGGTATTAGGAGTCCAAGGCGAGCTTCACCAAGGCGAACTTCTCCTAGGCAATATTCTCCGAAGCGTGATGGATCGCGAGAGCGCGATCACCGTCATACTTACAAAGATCGCGAAGAAAGCAAAAAAGAAGAGCCGTTAGGAGAAGCGGATACCGCAAATGATTGGAGGGACGAATCCTTGCGTCCGAAAGCGCGAGTAATGAAGCCGGCAAAAGAAAGTGATGGATCACGCGATAAAAGAGGAGGAGGA
Organism: Hydra viridissima; assembly: GCF_058129835.1. Classification (NCBI taxonomy): domain Eukaryota; kingdom Metazoa; phylum Cnidaria; class Hydrozoa; order Anthoathecata; family Hydridae; genus Hydra; species Hydra viridissima. The sequence goes on from NW_028324305.1 coordinate 16,785,747, forward strand.
GGAGGAGGACGAGGGAAAAATGCCGGTGATAAAAAAAAAATAAATGACACTCCGATTATTCCTCAAAAATACGAGGAGCCTGCTAAACCTGTTAGTGCTTTGCTTTTTTTTCTCAATTTCATACCTTTTTATTTTTAAAAAATTATTGAAAAATATTTTAATTTGCTTTTCATCGGAAATTTTTTTTCTTCAGATATTTGGACAAACCAGCAAATTTGCCGCCTTAGACGTTGAAGAAAACGGCAACAGTGAAAACGAAGAAGAAAATTAGCGTTAAACTGCCTGTTTCTTCTAAAACCGTTAAGCCACGATAGAGGATTCTCGACTTTATTAATCATCTCCATAAAAGCAATATTTTAAAAGAAATTTCATTTTGGTCTTTATTTTGAAATAGATTTATATTTAGGAACTTTAAGTAAACACTTTAGAAACGCTGAAATGTTTTCGGTAGATGATATTTGGTGTGTAATTAATTTCCTTAACTCTTGGAAATAATCCTAGGAGTATCTTAGATCTCAGGGAAAATCTTTAGAGTACAAGATTCTTTTGTTAGAAGCTATCTCTTTAATGTTCTAAATTCTTTTATTGCAACCGTTTCTTTAATATAATTTTTTTTTCCCGACATATATTTTGTATATATGTGTGTTTGTGTGTGTGTGCGTGCATATCCACATATACATGATAAGTTTTACATGTAGAGGTTGCATGTGTAACTGGAAAGTGTTTTTGACATGTATTTTATTTCACGAAATCGGGCCATTGCGATTTGCTAAAACATTTCCCTTTGGCTGGACTATCATTTCATTGAAATGAATGAAATTATATTTTACTACAAATTTGCATCAATGTAATTTTATTGAATACTCTCCTTGCCAGGACGTGAAAAAGGTGAGAATACGCGACACTACTTAACTTTTACTTTCATTTTAGTGGATGTTAGCAAAAATAGCTAATCCCAAGATCCTAAAGTTATTTTTTAATGCGATACGTAAAGCTACTGCTGCGTAATGGTTAAATGGTGGTATTACAAAGAAACGACTTAATTTCTCGTGTGGACAGATTAAAAATCTAAGTTGAGATAACACAAGCATTTCCAAAGTGACAGGAAAAGTCCGTACTTCTGATACTAAAAAGACTATCAAAAGTCCTTGATTTTTTTTCTAACTAGAAGAAATCAAACGCCAGCATATTGTATTTCCGCTCTAAAGTTTTACACCATTATATTCCATCTAACTAATGACCATGCTCTCTAAAAACGTTTTTTTCTTTTAATGAACTATCCAAGGATTGTAAAATTTCATTACTTAACAAATTCTGGTGGATAGAAAAATTGGAATGCCTCATACTAAAAACACAGTAGAACTATTTGAGTAAGCGTGGAGTTCAGCAAAAGATTTTGATACGAAGTTTATTAATATCAATTTGTCTTTTCTCAGATCTTCCATTTTGCTTATTTAAACAACTGCTTAGCTGACCATAATTCAATATAAAATAAAAATTCAATATAAAGTAATTAAATGAGTTAGTCTAAACATGTCGTGCTCGTTTTTTATCATTAATTTTTTTTTTTTGCGTTATGTCATAATCAGATTATTTTTTAACGTCCTAGAAATATCGTTAATAAAGTAAAACCTTTATTGAACTGAAACATCGGTTTTTGGTTATTTCCCATCGCACTTCGATAATTAAGGGCGTTGCTTGTCTCGCGTAAAAATCCAAAACACTGAGTTAAATTTTTCTGTAAGTACGTATTTTAACGCAAATTATACTTTTTTTTTCAGTTTCTAACTTACCGACTCTTTTTTAACAAATTCTTAGATTGTTCCCAATTCTATCTTTGATTTTCTTTTTTTAGATAGAAATATTTTCTGAATTAAACGATAAGATATTTTCTGGATTTAACGATGAGATATCTCATAATAATTGAATTAGCTTTTGAAGATGGAAATTAGTATTTCGAAATTCTTAATTTAAAATTTTACACAGATTCTTTTATTCTAACTAGAAATTAAAAGATAAAAGTACATGGTACATCATCCATCATGGTGAGGGTTTTTTTCAAATATATATTTATCTTTCTATAATTGTTTAATATGTATAATAATAAAACTAAAAACGCTAAGAAAAATTATACATCCCATCATGATAGGTCTTTGAAAGGTTCCACGATTGCTGTATGTTGAACAAATTAGTCTGCATTTTTTTATACAAGTCTGTCATGCGATCATCACGATCGTTATTTTTCTCTCTGAAAATAAAAAATTAAATTCCATAATATTTTCTCCACAAGAAATTTCATATGCATTATAAGTTTATTCGAAGGTAAGGCAATAACTCTCAATTAGCTGCAGGAGCATCAAATTTTGCAATTAGCTGCAGGAGCATCAATTGTTCAAAACGAAGCTGGGAATATAAAACCATGAGATTTATAAAAACTGTTCCGTTTGTTTTGGAGTTGTCAAAAATAAATATATTGTTAAGGGTATTTATGACAATTTGTGTAATTTTTCAAAAAAATATTTAAATTTTGTTTGAAAAGTATTTAATGCCAAGCTAGAATGTTGTGTACTGAGAGATTTTTACAAACTTAGAAGCTTTTTATTATAAAAGTTTAAACTTACAAAAACATAAAATAAGAAAACATGAAAAATTCAAGTATGGTGAATGAAACCAAGTTTTGTAAATAAAAGAGTGATTTAGCCTTTAAAATTCAACTTTAAAACCGTAGAGTTGTATATTCAAAAAATGGAATAAAATACAAAAACAAATTTTTCAAATAAATATTTAACTAAAATATTTAAAGTAAAATAACAAGATTAGTTTTAAAGAAAAATATCTTAATAATCAGGATTAAAACAATTTGCAATCCTTTCCTTGTTCTTTGAAGTTTTCTTCAATCATGCCGTGTAATCTTTAAAGAAAAACCAAGGGGAAACAGACGATGCAACTTTATAACTTAAAAGTGTTATTGCAATCATTTTTATCAAAATTAGGTACTTATTCTGAAAATAGAGAGGAATACACTTCATTCTGTCAAACACCAAAGATGTCTGTTTAGTGAAACAAGGGCTGCCTGAGCAACTTAAGAATCATATTTGTCGTACGTAATCAAAGTTTGCTAAATTTTAATGGATGTTTAGTGGTTTATGGATATGTAGCATAATTTTTATGGACATGTAGCATAAAGTTTTAGAGTCTTATTGGTAAATTTTTTTATGCCACTACAGAACTGAAACATCATTAAATTCTTTTCTTTTATAACCAAAAGTAAGGGGAAAATACCTGGAGACAAAAGCCTCAAAAGCTTAAATAAAAATCTTTTGTAATTTTTTCAAAAAAAATTACACTGGATTTAATAAATTCAAAAGCTGAATGTACTCAATTCATTAGGTAAAATTAATAAGAATTTATCATATGTAAACTTTAAACTGCAATTTACTTATTGTGTAAACATTAAGCAATTACATTTTTACCTAAATATATTTATGAGATAAAAAGTCAAGAAATAATGAAATCTTTTAATAGCAATCAACAAAAGTTGTATTGATAACAATTACCTTGATACTGACATGCTACACTGCTGTGATGCAAAATCGTGAGAAGTGTTATTGCTATAAGTAGAAAATACATCTAATCTACTTGATGAACTTTTTAATGAATATAAAGAAAATGACAACAGATTTTAAGACATTCAAATTACAAAAGAAGAAATGTTTCTTAACAAATTGAATAGAGAAATATTATGAAGTGAAGACTGTAAATCCTCGAACATGCACTACAACATACCACTCCTTCATCTCCTCCCTTTGAAACCAGTGACTTGTTTTAAAATTTGATTTTACTGAATCCATAGTTGGAAAATCAAAAGATTCCCTGAAATTTTCATGAAGAATAAAAGTGACAATTTTAGCATACATTTTTTTAACAAAGAAAAATGCAACCCCCATAGAAATAACTTACAATTCACTGCATTCTTCCATGACATCATCTTGTGGGAGTGACTCAAGTAGTGGAGGCATTGCTGATGAGAATAAAAGTTCATTGATAAAAGGATCAGTCCTATATGCAAATAAAACTAAGGATTGGAAAATGAGTTGTGTACTACTATGCTCAATAAATTTTATAATTAAAATTCATGCTTTCATTGAAACTACTAACTTACAAATAAGGTTTTTACTTACAGCTGCGGTACACAATTCTTTGAAATTGATACATCTTGCATAGCAACAAGACCTTGCGAAGGGAATCTTTTCCAATGCATGATTTCTGGTATTATATTCTACTTATAAGCAAAGAATTGCTACACTTAAAGTAAGAGCAATTTGTACAAATGATAAAATTTTTTTTAACAAAATTTAGATATTTTGTATTGCTGAATTTTACTTGTTAAGTGACACAAATACCATTATACTCTCAAATATAAAACATTCGCAATACAAAAGTATGAGTAAATTCAGTTAATCTTCAATTTTAACACATCAACAATGCTGCATATACTTTGTACTTGGTATACTTTGTATTCACACAATTTTAATACTTAAAAACAAAAAAAAAAATTAAATCATTATAAAGCAGAAGAGAAAAAAAAAAAATTTTACTTTTTCATTGACCTTGTATTGAACAGATATATTAACAGGACACAAATTATAATCATCATCAATTTCACTATATGCTAATGGTTGAGGTTGTACTTGAATGCCAGGCAAGGGGTTCTAAAAGAAATCTTAATAATAGTTAAAGTCATACATATTTTGCTAAAGAACATTTTCAGTAAAGTTAATTATATATTAGATTTTTAATTCAGGTATGAAAACTTACAAAAATATGCATTGAATGGTATTGTGGTGACTCTTTAAAGTATTCTGGAGCTGACAGGGGTTGTAAGAAATTTTTAACTTCTTTTGCATCAACTGAATTGGTTTCAATGTGCTAGAAAAAAACAAAATATGCAAAGAAAGAAAGAAAAAATTTACAAAGGGCAAATAAAAAATAAAGAAAAGAAAAGAAAATAAGAAAATAGAAATTACTTTTAATAATAAAAATGGTTCTAGGGTAATATTTATAAAGCTAATTAAGAAATGTATCTTACAAAGCATGTTAAAAGCTAATTATATCTATGATATAAATAACAAACCTCTAACCCAGTTTTCAGTTTTCTAGGGAGATATTTAGGTATATGCTTAGCCACACTGCGATTGTATGGAACTTCGGTGTATGAAAGAAGCTTGTACTGCTGTGGAACCTTAGAAAAAAAAATTTAATCTATTTTAAAATTATGTAAATTTGCTTATTAAGTATGCAATCAAAATTAAAACAAAAAACAACAATCTTAAATAAGTCAATTTCAAATAATTTCAAATAAAATGTTTTAAAGAAATTTATCCTAAAAATGGATTAAAAAGCTAATAATAATACCTCTAAATTATATAGTTCAGTTTTAGAAGTCAATAAAACTTGTATTGGTTTTACATCTATCAATCCCAATAAACTTGGCTCCTTAAATGATGAAACCGTTTTTCATTTAATTTACAAGAAAGACCTTAGAAGCTTACTTGACAGTTAAACCCTTTTGAGAACAATATATAACTAGACAAGTTTAAATGAAAAAATTCTCAACAGGAAAACTTCTAAAGCAGCAAAATATCAACAAAATTAAAAAAAGTGTAAAAAAAAAAAAAAAAAAAATCCTAAAAAGCAAAACAAAAAAACTTTCAAAGTGTACCGGCTCGCCAACATATTTGTATTCTCCAATGAAATTGAAGGCCTGAGACTTCACGGAATGACACTCAAAAAATTTTGTCACACCTTTTTTTGTTAAAATTTGTTCTTGGTTTCCCTCTACAAAAATTTTTTTGAGAAAATCTAACAAATCTAACATTATTTTTTGAGACAGATTTTTTTGAGAAAATCTAACAAATCTAACATTATTTTTTGAGACAGATTTTTTTGAGAAAATCTAACAAATCTAACATTATTTTTTGAGACAGATTTTTTTGAGAAAATCTAACAAATCTAACATTATTTTTTGAGACAGATTTTTTTGAGAAAATCTAACAAATCTAACATTATTTTTTGAGACAGATTTTTTTGAGAAAATCTAACAAATCTAACATTATTTTTTGAGACAGATTTTTTTGAGAAAATCTAACAAATCTAACATTATTTTTTGAGACAGATTTTAAGGTTTCTTAAAGTCTAACCTGAATATTTATCCTAAAAATCTTATCAAGAAAATCAACATAATAAACTTTTCTTTATTACAATCAAAAAGAAAGAGGGAGATATACTGAATAGAAATTTAAAAAATAAAAACAACTTCTGCATGCCAACTAAGTATGGATTGAGTCAAACTATTTTCAAAGCAATTATAAACTTTATTTTAAAAAAATTGAGCTCTTTCAGTTTAAAGTTATTTCAATTTTTATTACAATCTTATAATAAATGTTTAAAACTGTAACTTTATACTTAACTTACTTGGCTGAATTGATGCAGACTTTCCTTGCCTCAATAATGGCAAGTGACTTGATAATGATTTCAAATTTTTCAATAGCCGATATTGAATTATAACCTAAAAAAAATGAATTGCAAAAAAAAAGTTTTATGATTCCTATTTTTTAATGTTTTTTCATTGAGATTTTTTCTTGTTATTGTAACAGAGAATACTTTAATAAACTGTTCTATTGAAGCGGAAAAAATGTAAACTTACTTTTCGAACTGCTTGTATGAACTTCTGTAAAAACACATGTCGCTTTCCCCATTCATTGCTTTTATATAGAGAAAAAGACGGTTCTAAATCCAGTTTCTAAATAAAGAAACAAAAATAAGTAACATGAGATAATAAAGGTTAATCAACTTTATAAGAGGCAGAAAATAAAGCAATAGAAAAAAAATTTTTAAAAATTACCAAATTCGCAGGTCTGCAGGTTTTCTTAAATACCTTCTCTGTATTATTTCTCTTAAAATCATGCTTTACAGTATTGCACTAAAAAATATTTTAAAGATGGTGTCTTATCTTAAACATGAAATATTATTGATAACTGCAATTCGTTCCAATATTTCTTACCCCTGTCTTAACAAGTTCCTGGCTACGTTGATTAATAACTTCATGTTTATAAGTTTCAGAGACAAACTTGTCCCCCAAACGCACATGCCTACATGATAAAAATTAAAAGAATTATTAGAAATTAAAAATATTAGCATCAAAACATGTTATATTCACTTTGTATTAATGAACAATCAAACTTTCTTTATTCTTACCAGCCTATATGATTTTTTTGTTCTTCACTAACATTTTTGTTAACTAGTTCTTCAAAGAGTTCTTCCTGTAAGAAATTCATCATAGTCATACAGATAATTAATACATATATCAATTGTAAAATATTTCTTTTTAACACACAAAATCAATTCACTTTCATCTGTTTTGACAAAGAACACATGACTGTATCAGAATTATCCAACTTGTCTCCTCTGATATGAACACTATCCTTTGTTTGTCTTGGTTTTTGCATCAATACATAATTAACAGCTGCTGTGTTATTTAAATTCAAAGGGAAACGAACTCCATCAACTTCTATTTCCTAAACAACCCATAAAAATTGTCTATAAAAAAAAGAAAAAAAAAAAAGAAAAAAAAAACTGCTAACAAAATACAAAAATTTACTACTAAAGCAAAATAATGTTTTAAAAAAGTGAAGGAAGCACTCATTATTTGCTAAAGAAAAAATTCCAATGCTAGAACCAAGAAATAAGAGTGATTCAATGACCTAACTTTCTTCAACAAACTGTTAGGAGCAACCATGCAGCTGGTTTTCAGAAAATAATTTTCAACCACTGCATGGATTACAGTAAAATTTTGTTTACTGGGAACACTCATGTTTAAAAACTAGACTTTTGTTTTTAAACAAAGCAATTAGCAATTAAGACTCTCAATTGGAAAATGCCATTTATTGCATAATAAAACAATGTTACTAGCGAATTTAATAAAAGTATATTTTTTACTACAAATAACAGAAAAAAGATATTGCAAACTACTAAAAAACAGTGAAGCATTTGCTGCTACAAATGTATTTTTAACAATTTGCTGACTGAGAAAAACTTTTACAATAGTATCAAAACTTAAATACATTAGAAGTTTATTAAACTTGGTGTTTTCAAAAAAAAAACTGATGACATTTTATGATGCATATCTTCAAATTACAGGACTTTGTTAAATACTCAACTCACCCATAAACCTGAAATAAGTTCACACTAATACCAAAAACGAAGCTAAAAATGAACATTGTATTATTTGTCTTTTTTAATAGATATCATCAAAGTAATTAAGTTTATCCAGGACACTTAACAGATCATTGGTTGCAAAAAAATTCAAAAAAGTTCATAAAGTCAGTTGCAGAAGAACCCAAGTATTAAATGGTTTGCAGAAGAACCCAAGTATTAGAAGGTTTAGTCAGAAATACTGCTCACAAAGCATTAAATATAGGTCTCATGCAATTGAAAAGGTTTAATTATGTCAAAAAAGGAGCAAAAGAAAAATTACTTAAACAAAGTAATAGCTGAAGTAATATCCATGAACCGTGCATATAGTTAAGATTTTGCATAGAATGTTTTTTAGATACTTAATGTTTCTCAATAAAGCTTAATTAAATAACATTAAATATCTTCAAAATATTTTTTTAGAGTAAAAGAATACTATGATACTTTTACTTTAAATATCTGATAAACAAAGAACCATAGAACAAGGAAGCAAATAAATAAAATGAAGTTACTTTCATCTTTTCTTCATTCTGCTTTGCTATAAATGAAGAAACTAATTTTTTAACACGCACACGACCCAGTGGACTAACAACTACAGGATCTAATGTAGCTATTGGATTAAGCTCATACTCTTTCTCTTTTAACCTAAAATTTATAAGTAAGCTCTAGTTCACTTTAACATTTTTAACCTCATTAAACTTTTTTTACTACCACTTAAAAACATACTTACCTTGCAGCTAAACCAGGTTGGCATGAACCAACTAATGTACAAACATGTGGCTGAGAGTTAAACTGTGATATAAGAATCTGAAAACAACAAACCTAGATGATTTACAAATTGTAACTTTAAAGATGCCTAGAAGATGATCAATTGTACAAAGCAAAGACCTGAAATCTTGAAACAGCTGTACAGAATTCTAAAGGTGAATACTTCATTGTTATGTAGACAAGACCATTAGCAGGCACAACACCTTAGTCCAAGCCATAAATTAAAGAAAAAGAGAAGCAAATAAAAGATTTTTCTTCAAACAATTAGTCAAACTTTATGTCTTGAATGTCTCATATATAATGCTGATGGAGTGTTTAATTTACTGTAAGAACATTGACAGGTCACCACAGACATTAGGGGAAAACCTCAATGAATGGGACAGTTTTTGCAAAATGCTTTTTAAACATAGATAAAGTTGTTTAATATATATATTTAAATATGTTTGATAACCACCGACTCTTGCTCAATGATATATTAAAACAAAAAAATTGGATTTGTATTTGGTTATTGGTAAAAAGAGAGTTTTATTGGAGCATGACATTTGTCCCATTCATTAAGTATGTCTCATTGAATGGGACAAACATAAAAGAATTAAAAATAAACGTATTTAATTCAATCATTTTTCAAATTAGTTTATTAATTGTAAATGTAGTTAAATATATAGATAGATACATAAAGACCACACAAAAAATATTTTTAACTTTAAACATTTTAACTCTAAATAAATTTCAATCAAAGCAGAACTTTCTCATTTTAGAATATTACATTTAGTTATTTTTATTTAAGTAAAATATTGCAGTGTAAAAGTGTGTCAATAATACCCATTACCCATGGGGATAAAAGTAAGAGACTGCAGCATCCCTCTGCTGAGCTGTAAATAATACTTTGTTAAATTCATTCAATAGGTAGTATTTTGTCCCATTCAATATGCGCATCACTTTATCCAAAAATGATTAGTCACACCAAAAACACCATTAACTAAGCTTGAATGTTTTACTCACTGTAGTACTAGAGACTGCTATCTATTTAAGCATGGAATTTTATTTTCCATAACTTCAAAAATTGCTGCAAAATCAGAAAAACAAAAACATTTTTAAAAATTACTTTTTACATTAACACAATAACATCAATTGTCATTACGGTCATAGAGCAATAGGATGGATGAGTCAGTCAGTTGAGTTCTTGTTTCTATCACTCTTTGTTACAGGAATTTGAATATCCTTACATCGATGCTCGTATAAGAATTTGAGTTTGTCCCATTCAATAATCGTCCCATTCACTAAGGTTCTCCCCTACTCATAAGTAAACTTAAAAGCAACCTGGTAAAAATAAATGTCACAAAGATAAATACCATATCATACAGAGAAAACACTGAAAGACTCTATTTGATGTTAAACATAATAAAACTACTAGAAGCATAATCTTAATACATAACAAAGCTAAATAATTAACATTAATTATTAAAAGGACTAGCATTTTGTTTTCTTTGACTTAAACATATAATGTGAAATTTTGATAAGTAGCAGTTTTAATAATCAGCTTGTTATTTCACACAGAATATCTATTAATTGCATGCAAGATATTGAGGAAAATAAGTTTTAATTTTCATGAAATACCACACAAAACTTAAGATTTTGTATAACTTCTTCAAACATCTGTTAGAAGCAATCTGAAAACTGTTAAATTAGATTTTTTGAAAAAAGTAATTTAGAATTAGATGCCTATAACTTTTAAATTTGTTATGCTTTTGCTTTTGCAGAGTTAACATGCACTATACACAAATCATTTACTAATGCAATTTCATGAATTTTTAGTATATTAATTTGTATAAAATAATATTTTACAATAACTAAATATGGAAATTTTGTATTAGCCAGTCATTTAATATTTATACCTTCAAGTGGACTTGCACTAATAGACACATGCTTCTCAACAAATCTAACTTGGAAATCTAAGTCTGCTGGTGTTGTGTTTTGTAATGGAACTTTCTTTATATCACTAAACAAAAGTACGAATATTTAAATGTTTTGTGTAAATGTTTGAAATTGTTTTAATAAAAGAGTAAAACAGTGTTTTATGTAATTAACAAATCTAAACAAATGCTCTTCAAAGTTGAACAAGTTTGTTTAAAACAACAGTGATTAAAAAAACACTGACACCATTACAGCATTGAGACTATCATAACCATGGAACCATTAAAGCATAAACACCATCACAACATTGAAATTGTTTTAAATTACTTAAAAGTAAAAACATGTGATAAAATTACAACAAACCTCTTTCCTACAACAGTAGGCTTAAAAGTGATTCGAGTTGGAAACGATGAAGCCAAATCCAGATAGAAATAAGCATAAATTGGAACACTAAGGTCAGATACATCCTAAATAGTTAAGTAGACCAAAATTTGGAAACATTTTTGTATTACAAACTAGTAAAATGTTAATTTTAATACTGCTTTATTCTGTAAATAAACAAACTCATAAATATAAATACAATTTGAGTCTTTATTGTAAATGCATTAATTTCTTTTCTTTTAGATTGCAGAATCAGAAGAAATAAATAGTGCATTTACAACAACAGTAAATACAAAGAATAGAGAGAATTATGGTCAAATCTATATACATAAAGGATGGAAATTTTAAAAACGAAAATTTTTATATCATTATTATAAAATACAAAACAAAACTCAACTTCTGTTACCAACTCATTTTATAAATCTAATCTTTTGTGTGCAACAAAATTATGAATAGTTGAATTCTTACAAAGATAGTGGCTTTGCAAAAGCAATAACATCACTGTGGACCAGAAAACCCACTAGGTTTGATAGAATGTCAACTGGGATTTTTAAATTCATAATAGATTGTTTTCATTATGGTAACATGCTTTAAAAATAGTCCATATCAATTTCACTTGATTTAAAGTTAAAGTCACTGTGGCAAATTTAGTAAACTAGAAAATAAATTGGACTATTTCAACAAATTAAAACTTTAAAGATCGCTCCTCCATTAATGAAAATACTGTTTTGAAATTGTATTGATGTTATTCTTAGCTTACCATAGCAATATTTACTAAATAAAAGTATAATAAATATATAATATGTATGGAAATAGTTTCTCACATTCAGCTTGTGCAGTGTGTTGGGTTGAAAAAAAGCTATTAGAAGTGATCAATGGAATACACAATATCACCCTCATTATATATTTAGAGTTTGCTCTACATATATGATGGTTGTGATAAAAATATTTTCACTTTTCCTAATTTATATGTGTTACTTGTAAACAAAATTTATACCTTTAGAAAAGTGACCACACTTCTAGAGGATCATGGGGACTTCAAGTTGCTAAGGTATTTTACATACTCAATCTTATATACTATTTCAATGTAAAATTTTTTTAACTTTTTGTGTATGTACTATATGGATTGTCATTTTTTCCTGCTCATGTAACTGGTTGCAGTAAATAAACAGTTGATGATATATAATATATATTCAGATATACTATATAACTGAAACAAATTTATATTTATAATATTTCTGTGGTTAAAAATCTTTTACTAAACCGGAAAAAACTTTAACATTAACAATTTAGTAGAAGACAGTAAACTTTACAAAATTGGAACATACATTACAGTTATCTTATTTTATATTTTGATTTTAAACTATTATCTCTTTGAATAACTATTAAGTTATAATAACTTTATTAAGTTATAGTAACTCTAATAACTCTAGGAAGTTCTATTTCTAGTTAAGTAGTTGTAGTATTTATCAGAGGAGTATTTATAATTACTGCTAAAAGTATAATAAAAATTCAAAGTATACAGTCAAATTTAGAAAAAATTTGACCCTACTTTTAATTTTCATTGGCCTTACAAGCTTACATGCACATTCAAGCTAATTCATATTATACATAAATGTATGTATAATTATTACATAAAAATTTAATTTTGAAATGTTTGATTGGGGCAACAAAAGACGTTCTTCAGATCTATTCAAAATTTACTGAACCAAAAGTGTCTAAAAATATATGCAGCAGTTGCTTTCTTGTTATTGGATAAGGAATTTCTCATCAGTGAAAACAATCTGCTGCTGTAGACAACTTAATTTCTCATCAGTGTACACAAGCCTCTGCTGTAGGCAACTTAATTTCTCATCAGTGTACACAATCTGCTGCTGCTGTAGACAACTTAATTGGTCACTATTTAAAATTAGGACAATATTTAAAATAAAAACCCAGTGCACTAGTTAAAAAAAAAAAGGAAAAGCAAACTTATAGAAAAAGGGTCATTTTTAAAATTAAAAACATAAGGAACACCTATCTCCAATTAAACTTATTGCTCCCAATTTAATGTTTAACAGAAATAGTAAACAACTTTCTGTTTAAACAGTCATAGAACTGCAAGTCTCACTTGAACTTTCTGGCAATTCATCAAAAAATCTTTCTTCTACAATTATAACATGATTGAATGGAAGAGATTCTGTGGAAAGAAACATATTTCAAAAACTAAATAATCTCAATGAACAGCTAGATGAATTTTGTAGTGTAGAGCAAGCTGAGTTTGTTTCCAACAAGAATGAAGTTGTTGCTAGAGATTTAGTATATATTAAAAACCCTTCTGATTTGATCCTGCATATTATTAGAGAAAGAGGGATAAATCCATGTGTAGGTTTTGTTAGATTTTCTTTAGGTGGTGGAGAAGGCTTCCTAAAAATTGCTGTGAATGCATTTAAAGAAGAAAAAGAAACTGAAAATAAATTTAAAAATAACAGAGTTCAACATGGTGCAATAGTGAATGTACACTTGATATATGAACCCTCAGAACTATTGCTGATCTTGATTCCTGTTATAAAGATATATAAAAAATGGATCCACCAGATCTTCCATGAAGGAATTTTGCTAGAAAAATTAGTTGCGCTCACTGAGTAACTAAATTTTCTAGCAAAGCAACTACATCTTCTCATTGAAGCAGTAGATAAAATAGCAAGATTTCTTTTGATGGAGTGAGGTGGTTTTAAATTATGGTTGAAAGACTACTATATAATAAAAAGAAGATACCACAAAGTTGGATGGAACAATTTAATGGAAATAAAATTTTAAAATTGATTGATAAACTTCAACTTGAAGTACAACTTAAAGTACCTTACCTACTTTCTTAGTCCAAAGTTTAAGAACTTTTAAACCTGTAAAACTGTCTTGTTTTGGAAGAAAACTTGATTCTAACTCAGAACAAAAAATATCTATGTTTAGAGAAGCTTTTCTATGTCTACAAGAAACAGCTTCTTCACTTGGAAAAACACTAACAGTGTTATGGAAAATGTTGCCATATTTATCATTTTGTAATACATGCAGGATGTGGCTCGTCAGAGTATGCAAAATAGTGTGGAAAGGCATTTCATGCAAAGTTTGAGCTTAAATGGAAAAGATATAAACACAGTATAGATCACAAAGATTATGGAGATTAAAAACTGTTGTTGTTTATTTTGAAATTAAAAGATTAAAATACTGTATGCTATATAAAAAATTATACTTTGTAAAACATTTCAATTTCAATATATATTGTAGAGTAAAAATTATGGTACTTGAGCATGGGGAAGCACAATAACCCAAAAATTTAGAATCAATAGTACATCACATTATTGTAGATGGTGATGGATTTTATGAAAAACTTTTGTAGTCTTATATTAATTCAAAATTGATCAATAGACTTCAAATTTTAACAAAAAATACTTTGGTATTTAGAAATTTGGCTATATAAAACTAACAACTCCCTCATTTCTGTGAAGGGTGGGTGGGGTGGGAGGGATCAGATTTTTTTTTTCTTTTAACATTTAGCAAGTGAAACTAATTTCAACTAAGATTACATTGTTTTAATATAATGAAAGCAATGACTTAATAATAAAAAAATCCCAGGTGACACTCCATCAAACCTATTGGGTTATCTGTTAAACAGTGACATTTGCAAAATAAAGAAAAAATTTCCATTAGTTTATTTCAACCACACTTTTAACATGATTGTGGAAATGTTGTTAAGCTATTTACAACCATGATTTATCATATTTCATAATATGTAATATGCACTCATACCCCACTTTTTCCTCATACCCTAAAAAAATATTTTAAAATACTCAATCTAGATAGCAGGTTGGCAAGAGTGTTAGTTAGAACTTGGTTTGAATGAGCTGAAAAACTATTGACCTCTCTAACCAACTGTCTATAACCCCTAGTTATTGCAGAGATGGATGTTTATTTCTCTCTACCTAATAGTTTGGACTACTACCCTCTCAAAAGAGCCCTGGTCATCACAAGAAGTGATGACCAGGGCTATGTCCTATGCCCCAACATACTATAACACTGGGATTGATCTAAACATTATAAATTTATAAAATAAAAACTTACTTTGCAATTTATGCTAATCCTATCTTGCAAAAAATTCTTTTCTTTTGGTTTGAACTCAATAAGAATCTGAAGAGACATGCCAGGGAAAAGTGTATGCTAGACAAAAAGTAATAACATATATCATCAAAAACATCCATAACCAGTAGAAAGTAAGCATAGGGAGTGTTGTATTTTTTTATTCAGATTGTTAAACAAGATATTGGTTTCACAAGTCACAAATGCTCACCTTATTTTTATATTTGATACTGAATTCATCACAGATGGGAGGTAAAATATGAACTCGCTGACATTCCTGGGATGCATTAATGATTCTCTACAAAAAAATTGACTTTAAGTAAAATTTACAGCACACAAAATTGAAGACAACAAATTCTGTAAAAACATTATTTCTAAAAAAGTTTTCTTCTTGAGATAAGAATCTTAATTAAAATATGTTTTTTTAAGGTTCAATAACTATTCTTTAATTTTTACTAGAACAGTATGCTGAGCTTTAAAATAATGTTTGAGCAGGAATCATTTATATCAGGGTTATTTAAAGGTTTTGCATTTAACATGAATATTTCACTCTCCTCAGCCAAATTTTTTCCCCTTTAAACATAACTTCCAGCAGTGAGCAAAATTCTCAGACTATGAATATAAATATGTCTAATACCAGTTACTATCTGTAACACAGTAACAAAAACAAATCTTTTTAATAAAATAAAACTTCATTTTGGTATGACTTGAAAAAATATTGTGGATACTTTTGTCACTTGTTTTGTTTCAATTTATACTTTTGTATCTTTGAAAATAGTTGATAGAATCTTTTTTATGAAATATTCCCATAACTGCTTATGAAAATTACAAACTAAAAGCAGTCATTATGATAATAAATATAGAATAACAATAGAAGTGCTTGTCAATTTAAGTGGATCTGAACTGTTAGAAGAGATATAAAAACTTCTTTTGAGAAACAATCCATTGATAATCAAAGTCAGTGGTCTTGGTAGTTACCAGGATTTCTTTAGAAGAATATTTTTAAGGGAAATAGAAAATAGCCATATGAATATTGTTTTACTACAACTCATACTGATGGTTAAGGAGGAAAATCATTATTAAGTTTAGAATTTACTGTGTATCAACTGTAAGATTTAGTTTATTGCTTAGATAATACTTAGTAAAGTGTTCATTTAATAAATCAAAAGTTGTTTTTGGAAATTCAGATTTTAAACTGTTTAAACAGACAAAAAGTATAAACCATTTAATTACCACAGGAAACAACTCAATTTTACATTATCAACACTTCTAGTTTCTTAATATAATTTCCTTTTTATCTACTTATAAAGCAAAAAACAAAAAGTTATTGGGAGTAAACCACTTTTTATTATTGATAAATATTTTACATACAGTTAAAAAGCATGACAACACTCACAATTAATATACACTCACTAGAATCTGACAGTATCGGTTTCCTTGTTTAAATCCTTGAAAATGAATTGATTTTGGGACTATTTGAAGAACTTCACTTCTGCTAGTATCAAAGCATATCTCTAAAAAAATTTTATACTTAAACATAAAACCAGTATACAAGAATTACTAATTTAAATACTTTGTGAAAAAAAAAAAAAAAAAAAGAAAATGTGTAAAAAGTACATGCTTTCATTGTCATTTAAATAATTAAAGAAGTTATAATTTCGTTAAAAAATTTTCCAATAGAATTTAAATTATTCTTTAAAGTAAAATCGCTTTCTGTATTACTTTATAAAACGATATAATTATGCACATTATGTATGTAGTTTTCGATGTTCAACCAAATTTGAATTTTTTTAGAAATGGAACAGTGGATTGGTTCAAAGTTCTTTTAAGAAAAAGTATAATACTTAATGAAATTTAGTTTTTTTCATTTTACTACAAAAATGATAATAATAAATAAATAGTAAATTGGCTAGCCATTTTTAAATTTATCTTAATACAAAAACCATACTAACGCGACTCAGTAAGTTGATTATTAACTGCTACTTTCTCAGAAGTTGTAATGCAAAAGGAAGTTGAATTCGCATTACAAATAGGAGAGACTGTTTCTTCTATATTTACCGCCATCTTTGTTTACCGTTGCTCGGATTTTTTTTGAAAGATATGACTAAGTGCCATTTTATTACATATCATGCTTTTTTTTAATTCTCGCGCAGACTCAAGTCAATTATGGTTTATCGATTTTTGACTTGAATTTTTTCTTACAATTAAAAGCTATATATTATCTATCAGTTGAAATTTCAACAATTTAATATTTATGGATTTTGTAATCATTTAGATCTAAGTGGCATTTTTCCATTTGTGCATGAATTTAGAACAATATCGGAAAAACATCGCTCTTAAAAATATGCTTAATTAATTAAGTTTAAAAATCACTGGGTTTACAGTCTGAAAAGTTGATTAAGATACCGCGATAGGTCGCAACTTTAAAGGTTTTGCATTATTGGTGTACAGCTAAAACTCAACAATTGCAGAAGTGCAAGTAAGGTTTTTCTTTTTTTAAAAGAAATTATATTAATTTAAGTATTCTCTGTTTATATTGTTATAAGGTTCTTTGCACAGATTTTTACTATTTTACATCCGTTAATCATATTTTGCCGTTAAAAAGGTCCTTGTGTGTAGACAAACTTTTCAATAATTGCCACCAATTAATATCGTTCATTTGTGTTACCCCTCAGATATTTTTCTCAGAGTATTTTCTCTTGAAAAGTTACAAGTATGTTGTCAAACAGTTTTAATCAGTAATAAAAAATCATGATTTAAATTGGGAATGAAAACTAATATGTAAATAATAAGATTCGAACTTGATTGTTTTTTTAAGTAGGTAGCAAGCTGTTGAAAAATGATTACTAACAAGAAAAAGCTCAGTTAACATAATTTACTACAAATTAAAATGCTTTTTATATGCCCCGCACCCGCCCCCCCCCCTGTAAAATTTGATTGTTATGACGTAAGAGATATTACCATTTAAATGTTGAAAAACTGTTTTGCAAACGCAGAGGATTTTTAGTCGTATTTCAGTTAAATCTTGTGCGTTATAACAACAACAAAAAAAATTTGTCTGGTTTCAGAATTTTGATATCTACATATTTTTCGAATAACTGAAAAACTTGAATAAAAATTGCGACAATTTGACATTAATCGAACTTTAGATATTTTCCAATAAACTGTCCAAATTTTACAATAACAAGCCTACAAAAATTTTCCAATAAACTGTCCAAATTTTACAATAACAAGCCTACAAAAATTTTACAATAACAAGCTTACAAAAAAATTTTTTTGTAGGTTTTTTTTGTTATAGAAGCAATCTATTATTTTGTTTAATCGCTCTAAATGCTATTTCAGTATGAAGATTTTAAATGAACCAATGGTTGTTTGTCAAAAATTAATTGACAGATTTTTTTTTACATCCGTGGTGGTTTTAAACTAAAGTTTTATGATTTGAGTCTGTTCTTAAGAGAAATATTAGAAGTTAATAACTTCTTGTCTTAATATAAATTTACAACTTTTCGTACGTTACAAAGTTATATGCTTACTAGTGTTTGTGTCCATCAGCGTATCTATATGCAATTAATTACATTTAAAGATTCATACAACGGTTTTATTCAAACAATATTATGGTTTAATGTTTTCTATTTAAGAAAAATATATGGAAACCGAAGAGGCGCAGACTTATGGTGGGTTAGATGTTAAGCTTTTAGATTCTTATACAGAATTTGAGTGCCCTGTTTGTCAATTGACTTTGCGCGATCCTGTACAAATAGTTGGATGTGGCCACAGAATTTGCAGCTCTTGCCTTCAGGAGATGAAAAAGTATTTTACTTTAGGCAATAATTTGCTCAGAAACGATTTTAATTAAAAGGTACCAAAATAACACAGATTTCTGATGTTTGTAACCAAAACCAATTTAAAAAAGCAAATATGTAATTTAAATAGTTTCTCATATGACTTCTGGCATAAATCTAAATAGAATTGAGATAAGTATAATTTATTTCCATTTTATAGTCTAAAAACCGTTCAAACTTTACCACACAGTTATTTATAAAAACATATAAGCTTTGCTTTCTTGTTTGCATAAAGAACTGTTCTGGTGATGCTAATTGTATTTATCAAACTCTTGTCAGGCAAAAGTAGGAAAACAGGAAAGTGTTTTATGGTATGCACATTTTTAAAAAGAATCTTTCTAAATGTGTCTTTTTAATTTTAGAAGCAGTAAAAATTTAGTCTGTCCATTGGACAGAAAGGAGTTAAAGCCAGACATGGTAAGCTATTTGAAGTGTATAATTTAAAATTAAAATGTAGATTTTCGAATATCACTTATAAGTTGAAAATTTGTTTGATAAAACAAAAGATATCAATATTCTGTTTAAAAACATGCTTTAGTTTAGCACCCACCATGTCTTTTTGCACCCACCAAAGTTTGACCCTTGGACATTTAATATGGCATATACTTAACTTAAATACTTGAGTTTATCAATATTTTGGTTTTGTATTCAAAAAACTTTGATAGTATACTATTTGATATATCTAAAGGACCTCCAATATTTGTTTTATAAAGATTAATGTTATTAACAGAAAAAAGACGTTTCCAGTCTTCCTTTAAAATTTCTATTTAGATATTTTTAGATAAAGGTGCACAAAGACAAATACAGGCATTGAGAGTGTCATGCCAATCGATTGGTTGTGATTGGACTGGTGAACTTATGCTTGCTGAGGTGAGATTTTGTATTTATTTTAGTTTGTATTTGTTTTCAAATTTAATTTTTTTATTCTTTCTCCGTAGATGAGGTTTAAGGAAAAAATTGATAAAAATGTATCTTTAATTTTTTAAAAGTAAAAGTTTTTTTTTCATATGAAAATAAAAATAAATTGATTTCATTAAAATAATTGGTTCGCACAGTTTTCATTTCAATTTGCTACTTGAATAAACTAATGTTTCTATTTGATTTAGGATCACCTAAAGAAATGCGCTTATGTAAAAGTAAATTGCCCAAATAAAAGTTGTCCAGACTCCTTGTTACAGAACGAGCTAAATCAACATCTGGAACTGCATTGTAATTATCGCAACGTTGAGTGTTCATACTGTCATGAGAAATGCATTTATAATAATCTACAGGTAATATATTTTAAAAGTAAAGATAAAGAAAAGAATTCGTTTTTATTAATTTTAAAGTATGATTTTGAAGGCAACTTATTATATCCTTATAAAGTAAATTGATTAGCAATAAAAGAAAGTATTTTGCCCAAGTTACTACATGATGGTTTAACAATAAGTTAATTCTATTTGAGAAACTGAATGTTAATTTATATTCATAAGTACTTACTGCTCTTTTAAATTAAACCTTTAAAATCTGTTTTCTTTAATTTTAAATGAAATTGGTTCCAAATCAAAAAGTGTTATCATTTAAAATATAGTAATTGTGCTTTTAAATGTTTTAAACCAACCATTTTTATCAATAATACTGTTAATACAAGTTCTTTTTCAATGATACTATTAACAATATTTTTGTTAAAGGTAAAGAACTTTTATTGTGTTAGTTTGAAAAAAAAAGGACAAAATAAATTAAAAAAAGAAGATTTTAGCTTTAATTTTACAGCATAAAAATAGTTACACTTGTGACATAAAATTCATTTTTCAATGTGTCTTTACTGTTTAATCTGAATGGTTTCAAATGCTTTTAATGTTTACAAACATTATCTATTGCAATAAATATTTTTTTTAATGATGTTAGGTTCTAGATATTTTATAACATTATTAGTTTTAGATAATTGCATAGATATTGTTTTAAAGTCTTAAACTTCAAATATATTAGAATTTGATTTTAAAAAAGTATCATTAAATTTATATAAAAACTTAATATCAAATATATAAAAACTTCTTTTAGGGCTTGGCAAGTAACGGACGACCAAACTATTCAATGTTTGCATTAAAACTTTTTAGCATTTTATGTTTTAATTTTAACATTTTATGTTTTAATGCTGCAGAATACCACAAGGTTCTAATATTGATATATCAGTTTTGAATATTTTGGTTATGACATTTTTTTACAACTATATTTAGAATCACCAAGAAATTTGCAATAACTTTCCTCTTGAATGTAGCAATAACTGTGGCTTAAAAGATATCTTGCGTAGTGAGGTATAACTGTTTTTTGTAACGATAGGTATAACTGTTAAAATGGAACTTTTAGTTATAGGGTATAGTTATATTTTAAAAAATTTGGTGAATGAAATGTTTTTTTTGAGTTTTTTTAAAATTGTCATAAAAAAGTAGATATGCAATAGAATTTTTTTCATCTTAAAATCTCCTGTCAGAAATGTGTAAAACCTCTGTCCTGTCCGAAATTCTTTTTCAACTACCAAGTGCAAAAAAACTGCTATGTTTGATAGGGATTGGAGTACATTTATGTGTCCTACACATAAATATTTTACTAGGCTTGACAGGATATGCAATAGTCAGGAGTTATTCAAGTTACAGAGCTATACAAAAGAACTTTAATTGCTATATATTTCTTATAAAAAAAAAATAATAATAAGAGCTCAAATAAAGCACGTTATTTACTTAAAACTTAAAGTAACCTTAATATATATATATATATATATATATATATATATATATATATATATATATATATATATATATATATATATATATATATATATATATATATATATATATATATATATATATATATATATATATATATATATATATATATATATATATATATATATATATATATTACTTGGAACAGAATATGCAATAAACCGTAAAGAGATACACTATATAGAATTCTATAGTTTACTCTTTATGCATTAAAAAATAAAAATTTTGTAATATACAGTTTTCTTAAATTTTCTGATTTAGAAAGATAAATCATATATCTCATATCTTTATAAACATAATGCTTTAAGCAATCTAAGAAAAAATGTAGAAAATTTTAAATGATTTAATTAATGTAGTTCTTATTTTGTATTTTAATTTTTTTTTAAATGCACAAAGACCTTCAGATTGCTAAACAAGTCTGGCAGTTGTAAACCTTAATAAGTTAGGCTTTGGTACTGGTGTTGAACAGTTAGCATTAAATATTATCAAGATTAAGTATTACAGACCGTTTTGGACCTTTCCAAAGAAAGAACTCATATCTTGGTCTTCAGCCCAAAGGAGGATTTAAATTACATTTGTGTGCTAACTTTATTTCGTTGAATAGTGAGCTATTAACTATATTGGTTTGTTCATTAACTAGATAAACAAACAATTCTAAAGTTCTTACAGCAGTAAAATCTGATTCTGGGGTACAAATTTTGTTTAATTTTGTTTACTCAGTTGATAAAAGAACCAAAGCGTTTTAGCATGCAGATTTGAATTGTTTTTTTGTCAGTCTGCCATTCTAACCGCTTTTCCTTCGTATTATTGAAAAAAATTTTTCAATACAATCATGATTAAAACGTGATGTGCTAACAAAATGAAAACCTTCTGCAAGCAGCTCTATGGATAAACATATAAAGTCGTTTATTGCTGTTATTAGTCCCCAGAGGCTAGAAATACTAGTCTGGCTTCTAGCTTTTTCCAAATGCCATGCTGAAATCTAATTTTTAATTTCTTCCAAGTTTTTCTTTGCCTCTCCTTCAGTTAATGCAGATCTTGTTGGTTTGTCTGCAAATAACTTTCTAGAATTTATCATATCAAAAGCATTTGGTAGTAAAAACTTTCCAATTATACACAAGGATTTAGTTGCCGAAACTAGTTAGCTGAAAATTGTGTTGCCAATTTTAATCACATACATAATAATAGTCCAGGCTCTAGGAGGCTGTCTGCCAACTTTGATACTAGTCGAACTGGGTTTCGCTAGTCTATATTATACAAAGAGTTTTTCCATTTATAGTTATATCATGCCGAATCAAATTATTTCTTAAATTTTTCGTCAAGTATGGAGGGTAAAAGATTACGTACACTTTTGCTTAAGTTGTAGAATGAAACATATACAGACTTTACTGAACCCTAGTAACTACAAAGCTGAAATATTAGTTGTATACTGGTCACACGCTAAAGCTTGTACAAATAATCTGTTGCATATTTTTATTGCAACAGTTAAGTGAACACAATTTTTGCTATAAAAGTAGGCAGTGGCTGCTTCCACTTTGTGGCAATAAGGCAGACCATTAAAACTAAGCTTCATTTAATGGTTTTCCATCGTGATCAAAACCCCTTTCATAGTCTATATGTTGCTTGATAGACATCTAGTCAAACACAAGACAACAGTTGTGATCATCAACATTCATATAATGAACTCGCATTTTAAGTGATGCAAAAACTTTTACAGAGCATCTTAGATGTAACATTCCAAATTTCAATTTTGACAAAAATTGTCTTCCTTAGAAAAGTAAAGACTTCTCTAGCAACGAAATCCCTATAGACTATAATACAGTGGCGAGCAAAATAATAGGTGTGAATAATAAATTTCACTTAAATTGACATTTTACAGTATATTTTATAAAGTGACATCTAGGAACTGATTGCTACACAAGCTATGCTTATTTTATTATAACAGAGAGCAGTATATTTCCAATTTCTTACAAATTTATGAGGGGAATACCCTATTTATATATTTAACCTACAAATTTGGTGGAGCAAAATAATAGGTGTGTGCTTATTTTAACCTGTTTGCTGTAAGATTAAAAACATTTTATTATTTTTATTTGTTGTTGATATAAAGGTAAGGTCAATATTTATACAACTTATATAAAATAATAACATTTCATATTTGTATTGAATTAGAATTAGATATAAAATGGGACGAGGAAAACATTGCACAGCGATAGAAAGAAAACTTATTAGAAATTTAAGAAAACAAGGAAAAACTTACAAGGAAATTTCAGTTACGATGGGATGTTCTCAAAATAAAGTTACAAATGCCTTAAAACCAGAAAAATCACGTGAGAATAGAGGAAGACCACGCAAAACGTGTCAGCGTACGGATGATCACATTACAATTATTTCAAAAAAAGACCCATTCAAGCCAGCAACAAAAATTTTAAATGAAATTAATGAAAATATTAGTGTTTGGACAGTTAGAAGAAGGCTTTTAGAAAGTAAGTTGCCAGCTCGAACTCCGAGGAAAGTACCATTACTTGGTAGAAAGAACATTATGAAAAGAAAAATTTTTGCAAAAATTCATATTGCTTGGCGGGGACCAGATATGACCAAAAAATGGCGTAATATTTTGTGGAGTGATGAAACTAAGATTAATTTATTTAATTCTGATGGAAAACAGTATGTAAGAAGACCATCAAAGCAAGAACTTTCACCTCGCTTCACTGCGAAAACAGTGAAACACGGCGGAGGAAATATAATGGTGTGGGGTTGCTTTTCCTGGTACGGTGTGGGGCCACTTTTTTGGATCAAAGATATTATGACCCAATATACATACGTAGACATACTAAATAATGTCATGTTGCCATTTGCCGAAGAAAATATGCCGATAATTTGGCATTTCCAACAGGACTGCGACCCAAAACATACATCCAAAGTTGCGAAAGAGTGGTTTACGACCAATAATGTAAAAGTTTTAGAATGGCCACCTCAGTCACCGGATCTAAATCCTATTGAAAATTTATGGAGCCAGTTAAAACTTAAAATTTCAGGACAAAATCCAAAAAATAGAAATGAACTGTGGATGATGCTCCAGGAGGCTTGGTACAGCATTCCTGTAGAAGTTTGCAGAAAACTAGTGGATTCAATGCCGTCAAGATGCACGGAAGTATTAAAAAATAAAGGGTATGCAACAAAATATTAATAATTTGCAACCCTATTGACCTCCATCTTCATTTTTTATTTTACACCTATTATTTTGCTCGGTGTGGAATTTATTTTTTTTAAATTAAAATATATTATATATATTTAATAACTTAATATTTATTAATTTCTGTTTATTTATGTAATAAAATAAAAGTTCTAATAAAAATTCAAATTTTTATTTTATTTGTTTCAAAGATATTCTCGTATTTGTTAGTTTTTTGGTTCGCACCTATTATTTTGCTCGCCACTGTACATGGTCCGTATTACTGCGTTGGCTCAAAATGTTATCTGCATAGAGCATATGGTTTATTCAGTTCTACTGACGTTTTGTTATCAAGATCTTGACGACGGCAACTGATAACCCACTTTTTACATCTGAAATTATAAGAATTATACATACATACATTTATATATATAAATGTATGTAATTACTTTTATTATTATTATCAAATATTAGTGAATAATATATGTATATATATATATATATATATATATATACAGTCTTGGACAAAACATTTGCAACCAAATAATGCTAATTTAGTTTCTTTATATAAAAGTGCTGCATTTTTTCAATTTAGAAAAATAATTATGTAACTGTTTAGAGACAAAGTTCTTCAAGTTTTATTCATCACAAAGTTCATTATTTGTACACGAAAATTAATAAATTAATCAAAAGTATTAAAAAAAGTTGATTTCCTTCTGGACAAAACAAGTGCAACTCGACAAAATGTTGACCAAGCTGTATTTCGCTATCAATATTTCGTGGCGAATCCTTTGCTGTCGATCACAGCCTTGCATCTTCGAGGCATAGATTCGATCAGGTGATCAATGAAACTTTGTGGAATCGCTGCCCAGGCCTTTTGAATTTGTTCAAACAATTGATTCTTATTACGAACACCTTCACGATTAATTCTGCGGTTGACAATCTCCCAGAGGTTCTCGATAGGGCTGAGATCCGGAGAATGAGGCGGCCAATCCATCACCGATAGGTGGTTGTCTTGAAACCACTGCTTGACTACTTTTGCAGTGTGTTTCGGATCGTTGTCTTGCTGAAAAACCCACTTTTTTGGCATATTCCATTCAGCATGAGGTAACATTACATCTTTCAGGATATTTTTATACATGAAACGGTCCATTATTCCATTGTTTCGATGTATTGAACCTAGACCGTTAGCAGAAAAACACCCCCAGACCATTACATTGCCTCCACCATGCTTTACGGTCTTATGGCAGTAACGTAAATCGAGGCGTTTTCCGGCCGGTCGACGTACACGGCAAATGCCATCGCTCCCAATGATGTTGAGCTTCGATTCATCACTGAACAGGACAGTTCGCCATTTCTGCACATTCCAGTCAATATGAGATGTAGCAAACAGGAGTCTTTTCTTCTGGTTTTTTAGTGAAATCAGAGGTTTCTTTGCAGGGCGTCGAGAAAACAATCTGGCTTCAACAGCACGTCGTCTGATTGTTCGGTCCGATACAGGCAGCTCTAATTGCTTTTGTATCTCGACTGATGATACCCAGGGATCCTTCTTGACGGATCTGACGATCATAGAATCCTCTCAAGAAGTAGTGGAACGCGGTCTTCCACCCCAGCCAGCATGTCCTTTTAGGCCCCATATGGGCACCAAATGGGCAGCTTTATGGGTCCCAAATGGGTTGCCCATATCCCGCCCAAGGAAAAGTGTCGCTGGGCGTGAATTAGGTTCCAAGTGGGCAGCCCATATGGGCTGCCTACGTGGGGCCTAGTAAGGTACCATTTAGTAAAAATTTCTATATATACGGCTTTTTCAGTTAATTTTCCAATATTCAATTAGTTAAATTGATTAATTATAACAATAAAGCTGTTAGTGCATCAATGTGCACAGAATTTTGTATACTTTTCATATAGCTCAAATTATATGAAAAATATACAAAAACCAGTACAAATTTGTACCCAAATTTCATACAGAATTATAAAATTCTGTATGAAATTAGTCACTTAAATGACTAATATCATGCACCGGAAAACACTCTGCAAAACGTCACAGCTTAAATACAAAATTAAGCAGTAAATTTCATAGGTTTCCTTAGCACCTTATGCATAAACACACAGCAACACCTAAGCACAAAAAAGGCTATAGTATTCACAGTTTATTGATAAAAACACTTATGCATTAACACACTGCAACACTTGAACACAAAATTAAGCTACAATTTTCATAGGCCCGTTTACTTTTTAAGCGCTAGAAAAACTTGCTCCAACCTGAAACACAAAAATAAAAAAAAGAGAATTTTTCTTTCGCAGTTTGATTTATTATATTTAAATTTTTTCTCTTTCTTGATTGAAGCCTTTGTTACTTTACTTTTTTCGCTCTTTCTGCACGTTTACCACCCCGATCTCGCGCTCCAGTAAACCATTTGCCTACAGCTATCTCGATGTCTTTTGTAGTTGCACTTGAAGTCAACACATTTTGCTGAACAGCACCTAAAAAAGATAATAGTTCCATAAACACTTATTGTTATCTTAATATACATTTGCAAAAGACACAATCTAATTCTTTGGCATAAAATTTGTCAGTACGTAACTATGGTGAAACACCTTACTACTCACTCATTATTATAGTGATGCAATATTATCATTTATTATCAAATAAAACAATCCAACACACACAATTCTTACAATATTATCATTTAAACGTAGACTAATCTTATTTAGTTTGATACCTTTAATTTTCATAATTATGAAATTAGTCTTGAAGTGAAGCAAAACCTATTAGGGCTTTAAAGAATATTGGGTGTTACAATATTGAGCAGCAATAAATAGAAAATACAGTTGCATACTTACTGCACAATATGTTAAAAAATTCAGTTCCCTTTAATCCATTTTTGTTATTAATTCCACTATAATTAAATTGCAGAGCTAGGTTATTATCTGGCATCACTGCTTGCATCATCCTTGCCACAGCTTCAAAAACTTTTCGTCCTCCAAGACTGGTCAAATGAGCGACCTATATTACAAGTTACTTAATAACTATATTTACTTGAAAGCATGAAGTAGTGTAACACTTACCAAAAATCACTAATAAATAAAAATTCATTTCATAATAAGTCACTATGTTAAATGTAATACACTTGTTTAATTGCCTGGTTGAGTTACATTTTGTTACAGCTTTTAATTGTATCAACTACTTAATTAAGTATTATTAATTTAGATTCCAGTATAAATTTCAAGAAATTTTTATAATAGCTGTTTGTGCTGTTGTAAACATTATTACATAAGTAGATATTTATAAAATTATATCTACTTATGTAATAATGTTTACAACAGCACAAACAGCTACTATAAAAAGTGCTTGAAATATATACTGGAATCTAACAATAACTTGTTCTCTAACCAGAGCTTTAGAAATATT
This sequence comes from Hydra viridissima, assembly GCF_058129835.1. Classification (NCBI taxonomy): domain Eukaryota; kingdom Metazoa; phylum Cnidaria; class Hydrozoa; order Anthoathecata; family Hydridae; genus Hydra; species Hydra viridissima. Next base: position 16,814,367 of record NW_028324305.1, read on the forward strand.
GTCATCTGTTTTCAGTCGATTGTTTAATAGCTGGAATTCATGGAGGTCTTTTATAGGAATACAACCACGTGAAAGTTGTGACGCTTGGCTTATAGAATTTCTTTGTTGCACCAAAGCATTTAAAATATTTCCATGAATAGTCTGTGTGACTTTAATTTCTTGTACAGTTTTGAGAATTGCTTCCAGATATGGTCTCAAATTGGAGCCTAAAAAACAAAATAACAGAGCATTTAAAAAATTTAGCTACTGTTGTTAACCCTGCTAATTCTGCTAGAATTAATAATTGTAGAAGAGAGCTGTAAGGTATTATCACTGACAAAAATTTTAAACAAAATCAATGTCATATACAGAACAACTAAATGTCAATGAATCAACAACGATGATAAGCTTGACACAGATCAGCTATTTCAAGTAATACTTATTTCAAAAAATACATTATAAAACATGCAGAAATACATCAAAATCAATAGATCATTGAGTACAGAATACAGCCTAGACACTTAATTAATAAAAATATGATTTTCAATACATCTAATATTATTCTAACCTCGGCCATTATCAGGAACGACTTCACCTACAGAAATAAGAGTCATGTCATGAGCAGCTAATGTGCACTGACTGGTTGAGCTTGTAGTAGGCATACTGAATATGGCAGGTGAAACGTGGGTAGCAGAAAGAGCAGCAGGAGAATTTGAAGATTGAATAGATGTAGAGTGGGAAGGATTATATTGAACAGGAGGCGTATAAATAGTAGAACTTATTCTTGGAGGCGGACTGGGAGGTTGCAGTAAATTTGACTTCTTGGAAGGACATTCTTCATTGTCAGTATCAGAGTCTGAATAAATTCGCTTTGAGGTTATTAAATGCCTGAAAGTGTAAAAAAATTTTATATACAACTTAATCATTTGAAAAATAGGCTATCAAAGAAAATGTAGTATTTATTTATTTAATAAAATAAGTTAAATATTTTGAAAACTACGTAATGTACCCATGTTTATTTGTCTTTGAGGTTTGTTCACTAGCTTGACCACCTGGGTCAGTTGTGCCAATGTCTGATTGACTCAAAGCTTTTGTCACCTTTTCTTCAGCTCTTTCATAAGTTGCTGAAACATAGTCAAAAATGATATTAACTAATTGTTTAAGATTTTTGTACAGTTTTGCATTAGTATCAAACTAGTTAATGGAAATGTAAAAAATGCCAACAACAATTTTATATTATACCTGCTCTTCCCAGAACTCTAACAGAAAACTTTGGCCAAGTTGCCAATGGTTCACACTGTTCACTAACAAGCTTCTTCAGTTTACTTCTGCTTTTTTTAGAAGGGAAGAAACACTCTTCTTCTTCTTCTGAAACAAACCATGACACTGGGATAGTGGCTACACACTGCTTATTCATAAATTCAACGATAGCAAACTTAAATGACATGTTGCTGGAAATACCAATTAGGAAGTTGGGAAATGCTATATTACTATATTATATTCTACACTATATTTCCACAGTTTAAATACTGTATCTGATTCCATAGTTAGAAAAACAATATAATATATATAATATGTTATAAAATAACATATCAGCAATAATATTACATAAAAATATGTTATACAAGACAATGATTGAGCAACAATATAACCGTTGTGTATTTTTTAAACTTTTATGAACAAAATTCTACATGAACATGTTAGCAAGAAGATTGAAATTATATGAATTTACAATACATGTAAATTAAAAATACAATACCTTTTAAACTAATTTATATCACAAGGATTTATATAATATTACACCACTTAATTATTATTAGGGACGCCATAAAACATAATGAATTTTAAAAAAACTTGCAAGAACAAAACAACGAAGGTTGATCGTTTGTATGCATTTTTATCATAAGTTGTATTCACTGAATTTATACTTGATGCAGCAAAGGCATAAGAACAAAGTTATCACCATAAGGCATATTAACAAACTTTTTTCCAATATTTTCAGACTGTACAAATTTCAGAACTGTGGATAAATGAGCAGCTAAAAATATTTCAAAGTGAGTAGAATCTAAAGGAAAATGAAAAAATGGTTTCAAATCAATGAATTCATTGTAGATAATAAATATATCATTTTTTGATGTTTGCAATATGTTTCTGACAATTAATAGCTTCCCTAGAATTTCAAAACAATTGTTGCCAACGGTTGATGAAATAAAAATATTATCGGTTTTAAAATGTTTATATTGACGATAAGTTTCATGAGAGAAGTTTGGCGGCACAGGACCAGTGAAATGTTCTTTGGACGGCACATTTTTTTGAATATTGCTATTATTTTCTGCAACCAAGAGAATATGTTCTTTTTCATAATAGCGTCGCATTACTTGAGCAATTGGATTCTGAGGCCTTCTCACCATTTTTTTTATTTGACCTAAAAAATTTTCAAAAGGAAATGATGATATTTTATCCAGGGCTCCAAAATTTCTACAATCTTGTGGTAAATGAATGACTGAGTGTACATTATATATGAGCTGGCTAGCACCATATATGGTGCCAAAATCTGTAACAAACATAAGCAACAATTTCTCTGCATAGTCACAATACTGCAAACTGTTAGCAAATTCAGGTCGCAGTAAACATATCATAGCAACAGAAAATGTGAGAAAGTTTTGATACATATTGATGGGAATAGCATCACGAAGAACAACTGCTCCCAAATATAACATAAACTGCCGAAACTCAGTTGCCTTCCATTGCTTGTATTCCAGAATTGATCGCGGTTGCCTGGCAAATTCACGAGGCAAGTAGCTTCTCAACTTTATTAAGTTAACAGAAATATCATTCACTACCCTTGCTGGCAACCTGTAATGCAAATCGCCTTCCAACCAGAGGCTAACAATTCTTCTAACTATGCCCAAACAAGTAAGGTGCATATAGTCAAGTGGGCATTTAGACACTAACCCAATATTTAATTCTATTAAAGGTGACTGTCTATTCGGTAAATGGTGGTCCTCATCTTTTTGCCTAACAAAGTCATCATCGGTTCTAAGAGACGCATGCAAATTTGGATATGTCATTTTATTGTTCAAGTAAGTGCCTTCCTCTGTACAACGTTCACAGGCATTATAACCTCCATGCCCCTTAATTTGCTTTATATATGATCGTGCTGGTGCATCACAAATAATTGCATTCACTACAATAGGATAAATTTGATCTAAATATCTCACACCATTTTGAAGTAAATGTTTCATTTCAATGATAAAGTCATTTAAAAATGTAGTGACACATAAAGGCTTGGATGATCCAGCATATAAGCCAATAATAAAAATATCTGCTTTTGGTAATTCAACGACAGTGCCTAATATTGGCCATAGCTGCATATGTGAGCTGCGAAATAATGGCAAACCATCAATATTTATATTTAGAGACAATTTTTTTATTTCAAAATTAGTCAGATTTAATTTTTTTCTTAAAGATGTGACTATTCCATTTTCAATGCCAAAATGGTAATAGTTTCCACCAGGAATTTGCTTAATCTCTGCACTTTTAGGTGTTTGTAACAGAGTTCTGGAATCCTTTGGTACAGATAAACCAGCTAGCCACAAAATATGAAGTAGTGCTGTTACAGCTGCAAGAGAAATGTTGAATGACGTTGCCCAGTCACGTAAACTAGTGTTAATGTCAAATTCACTCTCATAATCAGATAAATCATTTTCACGCTCACTTGTTTCACTATCTGAGTCAAAGCTTTTATTTGAGTCATTTTCGTAATCATGTGGAATGTAGGAGTCAGCATTTATTTGTAATTCAGGTACAGTATCTGTGCATATTTCTGGATCAAATGTATCACTAACGTTATTAGCAATTTCAGGCACCTGCAGTCCCACAGTAGGTAATGTTGCTTGGTAACTCGCAAAATCCTCACTACTGGTTTTGTTTTGGAGATTTGACACAACTGAATCAAACGCTCTTTTAGTTTTTCTTTGTATAGTTCTAATGCTGAACACCATAGTGATGCCTTGGTGATAAAATAAAACATTGAAACAGTCAAACTTTTCCAAATGTTCAAATTTATAAATAATTTAAATAAATGTTTAAAAACTAACACCCTGGGAATACCAGGGTGCTAGATGGCCCAATGCTACCACGTATACCATGGAATTCTTAACGGAATTCTATGGTATACATGGTATTCCGTTAAGAATTATACTATTGCACGGTATAATTCCTAATGTAAAATTTAAAACTCATAAAATTCAATTACCTTTTATTTTTTAAGTAATAGGAGAATATCAATAAAACTTCCCAATATTTTGTAGACCAATAACAATAAAATTCCCAATACTATAAAAATGTGATAAAAAATATATTCCTAGCTAACACCCTGATACCATATACTTATTAATAAACTAAATATAATACTTTAGCTAAGAAATGAATATAAAATTATGGAGTAGCTGTGAAGTGAGAAAAAATATAAGAAATGCATCAAAGTTCATCTGATACACAAAAAGGCTGCATAACATATATATAGTTGTACAACTATGTGCAAGATAAAAGTGGGAGCACTACCTAATCACAAGTGAATAAGCTGATTTTTTTGCAGGTATCTGAATTCTCTGACTTTTCACTGTTTTCCCTGATCTGTCAGATACCCTGAATTCAACAGTACATGTAGCATAATTTAAATATAAAAAAGAGCAATATAAAACAACCAACAAATAATAAATAGCAATAAGCTTTATAATAATAATCAATAGAGAAATTGAGCCGTCTAAATACTTACCTGTATATAACGATTAAAACATTTTTTACAAAATTTATAAAACGTAAAATAATGAAATATTATAAATAAGTAGGCTCTTTTTAAATGCTAATTAGGGAAGTAATGAAAATTTGAAACACTTGTGTGTTTAAATTTTTATTACTTCCCTAGTTAGCATTTAATAAGAGCCTACTTATTTGTGTAGAATTCAAAAAAAGCCTATTTATTGTGTGCTCCATCGCTACACAATAATAATACTAGAAACCTTATTTTAAAAAGTTCTATACAGAACTTTTTAAAATTAAGTTTGTAGTATTATTATTACGTAGCGAAAGAAAACACGACAATATTTATAAACGAAGTTTTAAAATGAAAACATATTTTTTGATAATTATTATCATAAATTTGTATACTTACAAGTAAAAATTGCCAGTAATTTGCACAAAAAAAGTATGCACAAAATTATAAAACAAGTTGCAAAACCGGCTTAATAACGCGCATAGAAAAATAAAGTTAACAAATGCGCCTTTTTTAACTAAATCTTATATTCAAGGGCTACCCACATGGGGCCCGTTTATATAAAGCCTGCATAGGGCCTATATGGGCAAACCAATATGGGCCCCAATAGGACATGTTAGCTGGGACCTTTGTTATCTACTGCCAACTTCCCCGTAGAACGATCTTTGGAACATAGTCTTGATACGGTCCATTTTTTCACGCGATATTTATCACAAGTACTTTTTTGTGATATTCCACTTACGTAATCGCCAATAATTTTCTTTCTTAGTTCCGATCCAAGACTATCGGGAGCCATTTTTGCACTTGAAGTCATAAAAATAATAAAAATAAATAATCACGCTTCTCAAGGCTTACCGTGTTACATTTACCTTGTGATGATACAATAATGCTCTGTGGAACACAACCTCTTGGTTTGATGTGGACTGTATTGATGTAGTGAAACACTTGTTGTATTTCACTTTTTGTATTGCTGTTCTTCGATGGAACACTTTGATAAAACTCACTTCGATAAACTGTCTTGATAATACTGACTGATTGACTTCCATATACTGACTGAATTACGTGTCGATTTACATGTCTCTTATATAGTAAAATGAACCTGTATGAACCTGTTCTGGAAGATTCTAGATGCTTCTTTTCGATGCTTCTGGAAGCTTCTGGATGCGTCTGGATGCTTCTGAATGTTTCTGGATATTTCTGGATGCTACTGGATGCTTCCAGATGCTTCTTCTGGAAACTTCTGGAAGCTTCTGCATGCTTCTGGAAACTTCTGGATACTTCTTTTAATTATTAAAAAACTTCCGTGACGTTGACACGGACCAGACTTAAGAAAATGAAACAAACCAAAAAAGTTGCACTTGTTTTGTCCGCTGCAAAATGGCACTTGTCAACGAAATTCTGCCTGTGTGCAGTCACCTGTCAGCTGATTGCTCATTTCATGGCATGCTATGACTCCAGACTCCTGAACTGTTTTCTGTGGTAGTATAGTTTGTTTCGTTTTTAAGACGTAAAATTAGGAACACTTTTTAGCATTGTTCGATGTTGGTTGCAAATGTTTTGTCCAATACTGTATATATATATATATATATATATATATATATATATATATATATATATATATATATATATATATATATATATATATATATATATATATTAAAACATATCAATACAATTAATTGTTTATATATATATATATATTAAAACATATCAATACAACTGATTGTTAACTGAGCTCTGTTAACAGAGCTCAGTTAACAATCCATACAGCAATTGTACAATTTTGGGCAAAAAAAGGTTTGAAAGTTGTCTACCATACAGTTATGTTATTAATTTCTAGCATACTGAAGAGATTAGTTTGGGATTGAAACGTGCATATCAGAAACAATTAACATGCTAACACTCCCTTAACTATCCTAACACTCCCTGCAAATCTCATAACTAAAAGAAGATACTTAAAAATGCCGTTTATACCAAGTTGCGACCAACCTATATTTGTCTTTTGGAAGTCGAAAAAATGACATTCTTTTATCCACATTCTTTTATCCATGTCCACGTTTTTTCCTCATCTATGCTGACAATTAACAGCTGCTCAAAATGCAGTGGACATGGTTAAGCAATCTATTATATATTTAGTTTACTAAAAAGTATATTCATAGAAAAATCAATTGAAAATGTGTAAATCATCCGATTACACAGTATGTTACACGTTTATGGGTATTCTCTGCGGCTCTTGTATACAATCTGAGTGTACTACACATCCCAGTACCCTTTGTATCACCGATTACACAACTTTAATCCAGATTATGCCGAGTCGTACACTCTTTGTTTATGGAGTTTAGACAAAAAGAAGGATTAAAAATAAATCGCAATTTGATTTTTGTAAAGAGTGCAAGTGATTTTATAAATTATATTATAAATGAAAGGAAAGTAAACCATTATAAAGGATTAACTTTCCTTTCATTTACAATATGGATTACAAAATCACTTGCACTTTTATCATTTGTGAATAGCTATGGATGGAGGTGGAAGTTTCTTAAAGGTTGCGTATCATGTATCAGATCCTGTAAATTTTCATTCCTATTCTTCAAAGCATCAAGATATCGGAGTTCAGTGTAGTGTTCAAATCTTTGCTAATGTTGAGAATGTCCCTGGGGTTTAGGGGCTTATTGCATTATAAGATTGAGGAAGTAGACTACTAATGGTTTTTAACTTAAAATGTGTATATGTGGTTATCTATGGCTTTGTCTATGCATGTTTGTTTATGTTGTACAAAATTATGCTCTTAAACATTTTGAGATCTTGAGACATTGGGAAATCTCGATCTAAATTACTTGGCTCAGAAATAAAAAAACGATGAATCCCTAACCACTAAGATTTTAAAGTGTACCAACCTACTTAGTAAAAGATGGATTTATTTAGACATAAATCCTTAAGAACTAATTATTCATTGAATAGCTCTACCATTATTAGTTATCAAGATAACTATAGTTTTAGGCAAACTTTAAGTGTTCATCTAGGGAATAGGTTTTAAATCTTGTTTGTCTGGTTATCAGGCTTCTTTCTGGATGGGATGGAGATTACTAAAACAATACTAGAAAGATTATCTTGAACGAGCTGTGGTAAAGGAAATTCCAAAATGTAAACACCTGATATTAGCTGGTATTAGCTTTTAAATCAGTTAAAGATGCAGCTTCTGAAACCGGAATTTAAAACATCCATCCATAATTTTACTGACAGTAGCATGTTTCTACAAAAGGAAATAAAAATGCAAACATTGAGAAATGTAAAAATGTAAACTAATGAAATGTATTAATGTAAACTAAGTTGTTCCAGGTATAAAACCATAACATGCGACAAGAAAATTTTGCTAAACAATCTATCGGGACAGTGCATGCTAAATTTAGACTTGCGTGGAAGAGATACAAAGTCAGCGCAGAACATAAAAAGCACAGAGAAAAGTTTAAAAAAAGCTGTTGTCTATTTGAATACATGAAGAGTCAAACAACATTCATCCATGTTGTATTTTATATTGCACAATATATCTATTGCACAATATATCTATTGCACAATATATCTATTGCACAATATATCTTTTGCACAATATATCTTTTGCACAATATATTTTTTGCAGAATATATCTATTGAAAAAGTGATGAAAGTTGACTTTTTTTATACTAAGCATTCAACTTCGAATTTTATCTTAGTTATTTTCTATTGCTATGTATAAAAAGAGAATATATTAATCAGATTTTTAAAGTTCAACCTAAAGGTCAAATTTCTTAGCAGTGTTAACACTACAGAATATAGAACATCGGGTATGCATAATATTGAAATCTGCTTTAATAGAGGATGAAAAATATGAATAGACAAGAAAAAAAAAAACATGGAGTAGCAGGCCAAAGTTGGAAATTTTGGTGTAACTAAAGAACTGATGAAAGCAGTTTTAACAAGATGAGGCTCCTGCCCAAATAGCTTGAACAGACAAACCATTAAAAAAAAAAAAAATTAAACGACATAGTCGACTGAATCACCAGATTTGTATCCGTTCGAATCTAATTGTGAATTAAGGATTGCATGAATTCGATTTAAAGGCTTAAATAATATCCAGAACTCATTTGGCAAAGTGTTGCAGACAAAATACTCATTAAGTTAACATAATTGATACAAAGAGATGCATGGCTTGTTAAACAGTGTGTAGTGGTGGTAATGGTAAGGAAGGGTGGGGTGTGGGGTGAGGTGTGGTGTGGGGGTTTGTTTTAATTACTAGTTTTGCTATTTTTTTTATTGATAAGTTTGTTTCTTGGATTAAGTTATTACTTTGTTTTTAGTTTTACGTTGTAAGAGTTCTTAATAAAATTCTGTTGAATATATTAATGAAAGATTTATCTTCGAACAAAATTTCTTTAAAAATAAATACGATTGTACTCAATTTTCATTTATTCGGATTTTATGGTACTTTAAGCAAATGGCATTAAAGTCTTTTAAGATTTCTCTTTTAAGATTTTTCTTTACTAAAGATGACGTTTCATGTTGAAAACGAATGTCCGCATACAGTTGGACCTTGTGAATATTTTAACATTGGATGCTTATTCAAGGTGAGAAACTTTTTTTTTGGGAAATCGATATTTTCATAAAATAAAGTCCAAAAATCATTACCCCACTCCTGCATAACTACTTTATCTTTGCTGTAAGTCAGAGTTACAGAAGAATATTACAGAATATATTTTATCATTGTGTAGTAGAATCTTATAATCATTGTGTGGTCTGTTATTGTTATCATATAAACTATAAGTTTCAGTTTTTCAAATACTTTCGTTCTTGTTTTATTGAAAAAACAGTGTAAGTTTGTTCAAATATCACATACAAAAATTATTTGCCCAGAGGAAAGAAAAGAAAGGAACCCTCCTGGAAAGTTTTAGAACTTTCGTAACTTTTTCAAAATGCTGCAGATATGTGTTGACGTTGTATCTAAAACAACTAATCATAATATAAATAATCGTGGATCTCTTGACTAGATGACAACCAAATAAAATGGCGCCTAAAAAGAAAGAACGTAGTAATGATCTTCGAACTTTAGTAATTAAGTACCATCAAAACGATGATTCTCAACGAGAAATTGCTGCTTATTCATTATTGTTGAGAGACATTACGTTAATAATTATAAAAAACTAACAGACAAAATATGTCGGTAATTTATTCGGAGTTGGAGAAAAAGAAAAACATTAATCGAAATTTAATCTTTTCGGGTCTGATGGAAAAGTAAAGGTATGGAGAACGCACAAGAAAGAAGCCGATCCCATAGAACAAGTTAACTTGATTGAACGGAGGATGAAGAAAAATTTCCCGAAGAATAGCCATGAGCTTGGAGACCTTTTGAAGAACAAATGGAATAAAGTCGAGTTGTCTGTTCTTCAGAAACTCATCGATTCAGTACAAAGTAAATTACAAGAATGCATCGAAATCAAAGATTATCAGACACTATACAAGATTCGATAAAATACCTTTCTCTGCGATGGATGAAATTATTTTCTTCCCTTTGGGCCAATAATTTTTGTATGTGATATTTGAACAAACTTATACTGTTTTCTTAATAAAATAAGAGCGTAAGTGAATGCTGAAACCTTTAGTATATATTCTAATAATAACAGACAACACAATGATACTAACTGTCAGTGTAGGTATAAGTCCAAGGTTGAAAACTTTTAATTAACAAATTATATGATAGTAACCCAAAAAAGATCTTTTTTTGTTGAAAAACTATTCGGGACCACCCCATCACTTACAGTTATTTATAAGTTACACTAAGTTTGTATACCAAAAGCAGTCTTTCAATCATCATGGCTGTTTGCGAAATCATTCAAACTATAAAAAGTTTCCAATTTTCAAACAGCAATTAACAACAATTATAAATTGGTTTCAGGATAAAATTTGTACATAACAACAAAATAACTATGCAAATTTTGAGTGGAAAATAAAATGCTATCTATAAAACTAATTTAACTACTTTAATTAAATTTTCGGCTGCATTTGCATAGATATTTTCTTAACTTGTTCTGTTTGTAGGGAATGAAGAAGGAACGTGATTTCCACATGATATCTTCCATGAACGATCATCTTTCTTTAGCGATTAGCAAGGTTAATAGCGGAGATATCATGAGAAGCAAAATTGAGAAGCAATTAAGTGAAGTTGAAAATCAAAATATTGCATTAAAGGAAAAAGTTGAGCGTTTGGAAATCGATGCAATGTCTATGAAAGAAATAACAAATTACTTGGGGAACCTCATCTTCAACTTGGAAAAAGCAATTAGTTCGAAGGAAAGAGATGGCAGTAAAGAGTTTATATGGTTGATAAGTGATTTTCACTGCATGTTTAAAAAGACTCCAACTGTAACTGATTCCGAAAAGCTGCACAGCAACCATTTCTTTTCAGGAAAATATGGTTACAAAATGCGCCTTGTTGTTTATATAAATGGTTGTGGTAAAGCAACAGGCAATCATCTTTCTCTTTTCTTTCAATTAATGAAAGGAGAGTATGATAACTTGCTGGAATGGCCTTTTTCAAAAAAAGTTACACTTTCTGTTCTAGACCAAAGTGAGAAAAAGCAACATTGGGCTTGTTCTTTTTTACCGTCAAAATCATCAAATGCGTTTGACAAGCCAGTTTTAAATGAAAACTGTGATTGGGGTTTTACATCATTTATGCCACATGAAAAACTTACAGAAAATGGCTATATTACTAACAATACTTTATTTATCAAATGCGAGGTTCATTCTTAAGTAAGTAACGTTAGTCTAGAAATCCACTTTTTAAAAATATCATTTAAATCGCGAAAATCAAGAACAACCAGAATTTCTTCGAATTTAATTATAGAAATGTTAAATTTTAGAGAAAAGCAACCATTTTTGGGATTGTGAAACATGCGTGCGAACAGTAGAACAGATAAAAAAAAAAGTGACGGAAAACATAGCATGATGTTATTTCTTTCCTTTGCTTTTATACTGTTATATTGTTATTTAGATAAAAAGCACCTCAGGCTATCAAAGAAAACTTGTTTAACATACCTGTTAAAATAACCACATTCTATTGAAAAGTTTAAATTTCGCTAAGTGCTTACTTGTTCTCAATCTACTTTTGTAAAATGTAATGGTTTTAACCAGTCAATCGAAAAAATAAGCTATACAATTGATTTTCAAGATTGATGCCCCATAAACGCGGCATATACGTTTCACTTTGTTGCTCCAAGGATATCATAGGCTTAATTGCTCTTATTCCATAATAGGCAATCAAGGAAATGGAATCAAATGATATTAGTGTAATAAATTTTTTTTTTTTTTTTAAAATTTGATAAGCCTGTTTGAACTGTTGGAAAAAATTAACTAAAAGGGAAGACCAAAAATGCAGCTTGTGCTTAAACTTTTTGCTGAAGAATATCAATATTTTTCAAAAATTATCAACAATGGTTTCCATTAAATTTCCCCTATGAAATGGCTAAATGGGAATATGTAAGACTTTACCTATTTTTGACTTGAAGGTCGAATGTTTGTAAGATTCTGTAATTTTTTTTTCGCAACGAACAAATTGATAAATTACAATAATCTTCTCTCCTAAAAAAAACCTTCTCTTTTCAAATTTTCTCATGCATTTATATTGGATACTTTTCCTAAAACATTCTTCAAAAACCGTCTTAAAAAACCGCAAACACATATTTACAATTCTTTGGTTTTCACTGGTAAAAACAATTAACACCGTAACGGCATTAAATGTTTTAGCACTTTCCGCAACGGAATTACAGATTCTTGAAGAGATGATTCTCTACTCCGAGAAGAAAATCTATAACAAGTGATTCATTTGGCAAATCAATGAATGTAGAGTTGAAGACATTTCCAAATGACTTTGCCTTTTTGACATTATTTCCTTTGGCAACAAAAGCTTGGTGGGCAGTTCTAGTGCCTCCTAATGTTCTCAATGAAGCACAATGACTCCAAGATTTGAGTCTGCATCATACCAAAAACAAGGCTGTTTGCTAAAATGAGAGTGAATTCCACAGATGATGTTTTCAACCTTCATGTAACATGACAAATTGAAGTGTATAGTGCTTTAGTTTGTGAGCTTTAAGAGGCTTTTGATGTTTTCATAAGTTTCTAGCATTCTTCTGAGATTGCAATGAGTAATTGTTTTTTAAGAAATACACAGCTTTGGTGACTGCAGATTACGGGTTTTTGGTTTTTAAGCCATTTCATAAATTCCCAAACTTATCTTTAAGAAATCTCCACCAATATAAGTTTCAATTTTAACGAGAGACATATCTTGCTGACAAGACAAATTCCAATAGGTTGCCAATATCCTTGCAGTGAACAACTTCTCTTAAAGTTTTTGAGTAAGAAAGTTTTAAAAACTGTAAAATCATCTTTCAGCAGCTTTCCTTGAGCATTAAAATTTTTTGCAAATTTTGGTTCAACAAGTCTTTGTGGACTGGCAGAGTTAATGGTAGGTGCCAGGTATCGCATGAAAATGTAGGACAACTAAGTATTTAATTGGAGTGCCATCAGCTCTCAGTTTGCAGAGGCTCCTTAAAAATTTAAAACAAGCTTGTGGGAAAATCTGCGACCTCCACTTGGTTGGCTAAGTCTCACTGTAGTATTGGGAGATGCTTCTTTTGTTCCCAAGACAAAAACTGCTACCATATCAGGATTTGTAAAGTAGAGACTACGAAAACATTTCTACACGGCTAAAACTAAGCTTATTACAACTATCACTAAGGTCTGGTTTTAAGACCCAAATTGTGAAAAATTTGTAAAACCTGGGTAGATTCTATACCGATTGGTGTGCAGATATGTGTCATAGCAACACTAGAAAATCACATAAAATATAAGAGTAGACTTAAAATTAGAAAATAATCAGTTGAAGTTTCAATAATTTAATGTTTGTGGATCTCAATAGCATTTTTCCAATTTTTTCAGTCTGAAAATTTGTTTTAGAAACCATGATAGGTCACAACTTTAAAGGTTTTGCCTTATTGGTGCTCAGCTAAAATTTAACAATTACAAAAGTACATTTCAGACTATTTTTGTGAATAAATATATTTAGATTTTTGTTCTATATTTATTATGTCTTGTTAAGGGTTCTATGCATTTATTTTTATTACATGATATCTTAAGCGTGTCTAGAAAAATGTTTTGGAGTTTTATATGAGTTTTATAGAGTTCATTTAGACTTTTGAAACACAAATAAACTTTTTTGATCCATTATTTATATTTTGCCTTTAAAAATGTCCATGTTTGCGGACAACCATTCCAAAAATTGGCACAAGGGCATGTTTGAGAATAACTTTAAGGCAGCAAAAAATCATGAAATATTGGTAGACTCCAATCACTTATTCAGTTTGTTCCAATAGGAAGCCATAAAAATAGTATTAAGACTATGATAACTTATTTACTAGGTATTCTGAATCATTTCAACGATTGTGTAGCCTAGGGGGATGATGAAGGGGTATGATGACTCGTTCGTAGTTTTGCTGAAGTACATGTTTTACTATAAACTTGTACTGTAATTTACTCTTGCGCAATTTTTAAATGAGCTCCGATGGTTTCTTGTCATCCGACCGAACGTTTAAGACATAAACAGAGCATTTCCGTATACATACCTAGGAGATAAATACAATATGTGAAATAATAGAACCATTGCGGAACCAAAAGATACACTTACTAACCATAATGAAAATAAAGAGCCGGAGTATGCTTTTTTCGTCCCATAGAAAAGGTATCTAAAATTTAGCTGAGAATGCAAAAGTTGGTTAAGTATTAGCAACAAAGTTTTCAAGTGTTATGCTATTAAAAATATTTTAATTATCAGAACAGAGAGGAATAGGTGCTCTATTGATAAAAAGTCAAGCATTCCAGAAACAAATAAAAATATTTTTTCAAAAAACTCAGCTAGAAAAAGGATAAAAGTTATCCCTCTTTGGGCATGATCCATATTGGCTTTTCTAAGTTTTAAAAATGATTCCTTTTACGAGCAGGACTACGCCATTCGGACAATAAATATAGGCATAAGTAGTAGAAGTAAGTAAGTAGAAACATTATTTAGCGAAGGTCTCTCTCTTTTTCTCTCTCTCTCTCTTTCTCTCTCTCTCTCTCTCTCTTTTTCTCTCTCTCTCACTCTCTCTCTCACTCTCTCTCTCTCTCTCTCTCTCTCTCTCTCTCTCTCTCTCTCTCTATATATATATATATATATATATATATATATATATATATATATATATATATATATATATATATATGTTACATATATATATACTGCCATAAATAAGTATCCTAACAAAACATTTTATTGTGAAAAATAAACTTTGTCAGGTTATTTCAGAAAAACATAAACTTTAACGAAAAATAATTATCCGAACATGTTGTTTTGTAAACGAAGTTTTGAAATTGATAAACAAAAAAAGCTTTTATATCACCAGTTTTAAAAATGTTGTTGTTTTATAACGTGTAATTTTTAATAACTGACTGATATTTTTTTAAATTCATTTGATTTACCATTGATATCATCAAGTATGGGAGTAAAAATCAAGGAATGGTCCCAAGCTCAGCGCAATTTGGCTATTGACTTGTTCAAGCAAGGTAAAACATTTAGGTTGATAAATAAAGCGACTGGAATGGCATAAGGAACCATCAGCAATCTGATTAAAATGTATAACATGTTTGGATATGTGCAAAATCAGCCAAGATTCTGAGCTGAGCGTAAAACAACATCGACAAAATATCACGATGGTGCAAAAAAAAACACTTCTTATCAGTACCAAAAGTGTCAAGTCTCCTTGAGAAAGACTTTGGGTTACATGTGAACTCATTTACTATTCGAAATTGGTTGAAAGAAAGTGGATTCAAAGCAAGAATTAGACGCAAAAATTCATTCCTTTCAAAAATCAATTGAAAACGAAGACTTGCATTTACTAAAAAATATGTGAATATGCTAATATCTTTCTGGAGCAAAGTTTTGTGGACGGACGAGTCAAAATTTAATCTTGTGAAGTCCGTCCACAAAACTTTGTGGATAGACGAGTCAAAATTTAATTTTTTGAAGTCACACACACACAAATTAAAACATATTCAACAAAATAACATAAACAAACACTATTCTAATGTAATTTTACACGGGAAATGCAAATATCATATCAAAACAACAATATCATGAAATGTTCAATTGATAATTGCAATTTTGTAAAAGTTAAGGTTCAAAAAGTATCCAACACATAGTAAAAAAAAATTTGAATCGCAAATAACTTGTCATCCGTTATGTTCGAGGGAATATTCTAGAATCAGAAAACGTAGGAACATTCTAGAATGCAGAAGAACGTCATAGAATCTTTCTAATTGCAGTCATTCATTACCTGACATCTTCATTGGAAGGTGGCCTAAATTTTACGCTCTTCAACAATGCCTAAAACTGCAGAATCATCTGAATCAAATAGAAAATCAATTATTCAGCTGCACAGAGATGATTAGGGATATAGAAAAATTTCATCTGTGTTAAATATCCCCATTTCGACAGTTGGTGATACTGTTCGGAGGTGGAAATCCTTCCATCTTTCGACTAGTCTTCCTCGTTCAGGGCGTCCTACAAAAATGTCTGACCGTACAGCTAGGAACTTAGTTCGAAATGTACAGAATAATCCTCGACTGACTTGCTCTGAACTGCAAAAAGACTTGCAATCATCTGGAACAAATGTTTGCAAGAATACAATTAGGAGAGTTCTTCGAAAGAGAGGATTCCTCTCGGTCACCAAGAAAAACCCCTTTCTTGAAGAAAATTCACGTAAATAAACGCCGGAACTTTGCTGAAGAGCACTTGAGTAAACCTTCAAGCTTTTGGGATAAAATATTATGGTCAGATGAGATTAAAATAAAGTTGTTTGGTCGGAACTGTCAGTCGTGTTTGGAGATTGAAGAACTCTGCGTTTTACCCGAAGAATACCGTCCCAACAGTGAAGTTTGGAGGTGGCAGCATAATATTTTGTGGTTATTTCTCTTCTTCAGGCCCTGGGGAATTGGAAATCATAGAAGGAAGGATGAACTCCGAAATGTATCGGGGAATTCTTGAGAGATATCTCGTGAAGTGAGCCGAAAAATTGAACCTTGCTCGAGGTTGGATTTTCCAACTATATAATGACCCTAAGGGTACAGGAGAGAAATCCAATAAATCTTATCCAATTGAAACAAGTATGCAAGGAAGAATGTGCTAAAATTCCTATTAGCATATGTGCTAATATTGTGAACAAGTATTCCAATCGTTTAGAAGCAGTTTTACCTGTTAAAGGTCACATGACGAAGTATTGAGTAAATTTTTTACGATGTGTTGGAAACTTTTTGAACCTTAACTTTTACGAAATTGCAATTATCAAGTCAACATTTAATGATATTGCTGTTTTGATATGATATTTGTATTTCCCATGTAAAATTACATTATTTTGTTGAATAGGGTTTGATTAAATAAAGTTTTTCCTTTTTTTTCGGATACTTTTTGCACCCACTTTATGTGCTATCAAAAACAATAAGACTTTATTCAGCGACATGCAATACTTCGTAATTCACTATAAGCTCAGCAACTCTACTTATATCTTCGTGTTTCATTCTCGACATTTTAACTTTTGTTATTATTGTATAACCATTGACATGATGGTTTCCATTTTTACTTATTATTTTCAGCAGATTAGATGTTGCTCATTTAGCTTTTTACATAAAAACTTTACTACATATTATTATTACATGATTTTGTTTGTCACAAATGAGTTGCTTAATTAGATCTTGTTGAGTTTTTTCTAAAGAGATTTAGTTCTCAATTGTTTTAATCATAGCTTTAAGTTCATCGAGATCTTGAAAATTTTGTCTACCGTTGCTCTTCATAAAACTTTTAGTTTCTCCTAATTTGTCAACTGGCATTTTTATTGTGCAAAAAATTAAATCATTCAGCAATTTAAATATTGTATCATTGTTATCGATAAATCCTCATATTATTTTTCCATTCAATTTTCTTTAAAGGCTTTCTTTTCAATATGATACTCTGGAAGAAAAAAATTTTTTTCAAAAACTATGAGTCTATTATAATAAAACCAAAAGCTGTGAGTCTATAATAAATAATTCAAAAAGGATTAATGAGTAGATTAACTAGTAGTGTCTTCTTACTGTACCCAGATTTACAAACAACTTGACCTCTAATACTTCTAGGTCATAATGGATTATTTTATCGTTCGTTTAGAGACTTATTTCATGAATATTCTTTAATGTTTATTGTATATGTAGATAGAAAAAATTACAAAACTTACATAAAATGAGAATAAAAGTTGGTGAAAATGTGTTAGATAACAAACCATCATCTAACACTGATCAACTAAAGATCTAAAGAAAAAAACTTTAAAAGTGTTTATGCATGAGATACATTACCTAAAAAGTCAAGAAAAGTAGAATGTGGTGTTTTTAATTTAGACTCTAGTAAAAATAGTGGAAGACATTCGGTAGTTTGTGCAAAAAGATTAGAGAAAAGTATAATTTTGATAATTATGGTTCACCAAATTCTAAAGAGCTTCAAATTTAATTACACTATTCAATATACTATAACACAGATCAAGTACAAAAAAGGTGATCAAGTATTTTATGTACACTTGTGTTTACCTATTTTAAAAAAGATGGGAGATGAAATAGGCATGTTAGATATTATTGGGACAATGATTCAGTTAAAGAAATTTGATTTAAAAAATAATGTTTGTATGGAAAAGAATAAGAAATGCCAAGATGAAGTCAAGATCGTGTAAGATGTACAAAAAATGTATTATTGATGCAACATATGAAGCTGATAATAATCCTTTCATAGATACTTTTAGAAGTGAATTGAAAGAGAGGTGAATTATGATAAAATGTTTGATAAATCAGATATAGAAAATCTAAGTGTAAATGAATTTACTAACTATATGAAAGAGAGTGTTAAACATCAGAATATGTATTATAAAAATAGTTCTAAGAAATATAAAAAGTACAAAAAATACTTTCATGATAATGCTTTACATGCAATAAAAATGTCTAAAGAACTTTAATCCAGTTTAGAAACAGGTTTTGATGAAATTAACAAAGAAACAAAGGTATATTAAATGTTATAAAGGTATACTTCATACTATTAGGGGTCACAGACTAACTATAATTGTTGAAGCACATCTACGTGAAACTGATAAAGTTTCGCACACTCGACAAGGATCAAATGTAAATAACTGCATATTTTATATATTCATGTATAAAATATGCAGTTTCTAAACTTGATGATGATGATGATGATGATGATGATGATGATGATGATGATGATGATGATGATGATGATGATGACGATGATGATGATGATGATGATGACGATGGTGATGATGATGATGATGACGATGATGACGATGATGATGATGACGATGATGATGATGATGATGATGATGATGATGATGATGATGATGATGATGATGATGATGATGATGATGATGATGATGATGATGATGATGATGATGATAGAAACCTTATAAAAACTTTTAAAAAAGGTCTTAAATCATAATTTGTATATCTGAATAACTCGGTTACATCTATTACAAAGTCAGCTAATGTAAATGTAGTATGTATAAATAATATAATCAAATCTCTAAATGCTCATGGAAAATATATTTTAGAATCTTCAAATAGCCCTTACTAGTCAAGGAATCAATACTTCTTCTCATCTGAGCTACATCAACTCATTTAGAAGTTCTTTTCAAAATTTAAGAGAAGCTTTCTGTAAGAATTAGGCAAGGCCCAATAGTGACCCTCTTCAAAATCATTAATTTTTTTATATGTTGTTGATATTCACATTAGAAACTCAATTCCAAAATTTTTACAGTAAATATTAATTGGTTCTCTAGATATTAGATGTCAAAGTTTGTCTAAATTTTTAGAAATATTGACTAAATGGTGCCGTAAGCATTTTTAAACTTAAAAAAAGTACAAACTAAATACTTTAAATTAGGAATTGCACTTGATTATTGTTTATTGGCTAGTTTAGACTTAAAAATTATAAATAAGATAAAACAAAGACTTTGGCCTGTCTAAATATCATGCATCAAAAGTACGCAAAAATTTATTTTTAGTCTTTTTGAATCTTCGTTTTCATCTAAAGCCGCGGGAATCCCATAACTTTTTTTTTTTGATTATAAATCTTCAACTAGTTAATTAACTTAAAATATAAAAAAACATATGGCGAAGTAAAGGCTTAATCGCAAAATTCAACTCAAAAATGAAAGTTTAGTCATTTGGCGCATTTTTTGTAAACACATAATGGCTAAAGCCCTGGGCTTACAAGAAATAGTTTAAGAGAAATGTGAACATTGTTTTTTTAATGATCAGATAGAAAAATAATAGTTGTGGGGTATGCGCATATTTGATAGTTATTCAAAAAAACATACATGTTGTTTTACAGTTAATTTCTTAACTTATTTTTTAAGCTTATTTGTTCATTAGTTTGTTAGCTTCTTCAAAATCATTTGTTGCTAAGAAGTAATCCCCAGCTTAATTAATTGGAGTCGGGGGACTTATTTTACATAAGATGATTTCATCAGAATATACAATGCCATTTTTCTGGTTAGGCCATCGATAACAATTTTTTCCAAAAGATACACTTTTCATGCAGTCAACTACAATACCGTCTTAAGTTATCTGAAAGTATTAAAATAAATTTTAAAAAATCTATGAATAACGTAATGAAACATAATACTTCTATAATAAATAATGATTTAAATTCTAATACTGTTATCAATGCCATTAGCTTTTAACTTTTTAGTTTTTTCGTTTACCTCTGCAATAACTCCTTGAAACAATTGATTTTTGTGAACAACTGCCACCCAACCATCTTTCTTCCATATAACAGAAAGTTCAGTTGCAAGTTTATGTATTTCTTCTTGATATTTCTCGGCTTCTTCATCTTCAAATTCATTGTTATCATTTTCTTCAATAGTCGGTGCAGTCAATTTTCCAGTTCTTAATAGATTACTCCATCTAGAAAACAAAGATCTTATTTGTTGACTTGAAACGAACTCATCCGCGGTAAGAGATTTTTTTATCAGTGTATTAACTTCTTCTGGTGACATCTTCTTTCCTGTATTTTCTCCATTTATGAAGTTTTCATAAAGTAGTTTTTTCTGCTTTATGGAAAAACGAAACGTCTTTCTTGTTGGTAATGCCCAACCTAACTTTTTGAACTTTTGAGAGTATATATTGTTTATTGGGGTAGGTGTGATCTTAACCGATGCGGTTATATTAGAGTTGTTAGTGGGTTAAGAAAATTGAACCCAACCCAACCCACTGCCACATGAACCCAACCCAACCCATGGGTTGACCCACGGAGTACATGCAAACATGTATAATTATACCGTTAAATTGGCGACATTTTAATACATTCTAGCCTATACAACCATATTAGATACAAATAATATGTTGTTACTCAGTTACTGTCACTATATGTGTTAGTAAGCAAACTAACAAAGAACAGCTTTAACATAAATGAGCACTAGAATAGTGAAACATGTCATTTCGCATTCCCCAGCGTACTAATTCGATAGCTTCTACGTTAGCCGGTGATAGTTGCGACCTTGTGTCTGTAATGGAGTGCCCAACAGAAGAAAAGTCTCTTTCTGACTGCGCAGAGCTTGCTGATATGCAGTATAGTCTGCGAGATGTTGCTGCTAGAATGGGATAATCGGCTGCGTTGTCCTTCCAGAAGGTTACGGGATTCTTGCACGCAGCAGTAACACGAAGACTCTTGTAGCTGGACAGTTCATGTTGGCAAGTCTCCTGTAGCACTGTTGCTTCATTATGTAATTGCGCGTCTTGCGTCTGTGGCCGATCTCGCGTTGACTGCATTGTTCGCAGCTCATCAAACGGGTCCGTTCTTCTCTTCTTTGCTGGCGCTTCAAATTGGAGTTGGACACCTTGTTCCATCAATTCTTCTGCTGCTGCTTTCCTGGCAATTTGTGTAGCAGCGGGCTGCATTTCAGCCAGAAGCCACTGATCGACGTCATTGAGCAAGTCACGCTTAAATCTTTTGTCAGCCGCCGTCACATTAGGTATAAATGCAAAATTTCTGAAAGAGGGATCTAGGAAACAAGATAGCCAATGCATTGCTTTAATAGATGTCCAAAACTTTAAATCTAAGTATTTAATGAGTTTTTGCCGAAATGTTGCTGCTGCTGTTGTCAATCCTGGTGCAGGTTGAAGCCGCTTAATCAGTAGGTAGTAAGACGGAACTACTAGTTGCATAGTTGGTTCAGTAACCTTCTCCATACCTTCAAATATATCTTTTATGCCGTCAGTCACATCACGAATTTCGCGGTTAACTTTTCTGCTGACATTGGCGATTGTCGATAGCTTGTCCTTGTTTGTCAGAATAACGACGAGTGCGTCATAGCTGTCTTCCACAGAGTCGGCTCGGCGAAACATGGATATCCACGGTCTAGTGTCACCTCCATGCTTTAGTGACTTTGGTAGTTGTTCCTACAATAATTATTATTAACAATATATAAGTTACAACGTAACAACAACAACAACAGTCACAACAACAACATAGCATTAGCGGCACCAACAATAACAAACTAATAAAAATATAATAATGTAATTTTTGCAATAAAAAATGTAACAACATATTATTATTGTTCATGTATAACACAGACACACACTGTCATCGCAGAACGAGGTAAACTACTTTTAAGCAACATGAGTTGTAAACATTTACCTGTATGCCAGTAGCTTGCTTGACGTAACGACAGAGGTCAGAAACGGCAGATTCATAGGTAGCAGCCTCAGGTTCTTCGGCCATTGTGTCTTTCCATGCACTGGTGAGGACCGTGTGTAAACGGTGGCACATGCAGTCAAGTCGAACATTGTTCTTCAATGCTGCTACGACGTTCGATCCGTGGTCAGTTGTCACTGGCGTATCTTTTTCTGGCAAAGCATATTCAGCGAAGATGGTATTCACCGCAGTTGATATGTTGACACCCGTGTGAGCTTCAGTCCCAAAGTGGCGAATGGCCAACGCTGCATGTTGTACGCAAAATTGTCGGTCAATCCACGAAGCATGAACATCAAGGTACGCTTTTTTCCTGTAGTCGTCAGTGTACAAGTCGAGACACAGTGAAATTGTTCCATCTTCGATAGGCTCCTTAATAGCGTCTATTATTCTCTTCTTTATTTCTGCAGCTTGTAGCCGTGTAGCTTGCGTTATAGTTTCACGTTTGACTAGAGCGTCAGTGATGTCAAATTTTCCATACTTGGCGCCAAAGTCAACACATGTTTGAAGCAGTCTCTTAAAACCATCGTGTTCGACAGATCGAAAAGAATGGAAACCATCAGCACAGAATTCTACTTCTTTTCTTTTCATAAGGTCACAGTCATCTTTTGTCAATTGACACTTTAACGCGAAACATTGACGAATCTGCAGTTCTTTGCTGTCCTTCGTGCCGCATAATTTTGCATGATTTATGAGATTTTTTGTGCCAAAGCAGCTTAGACCATCAGCAGACTTATACGCATACACTTTTTTGCATACGGTACACGCACAGAAATATTTCAATTCAACACTCGATGGCTCTCCATTTCCGGCAACGTCACGCTTTTCAAATATTAAAGTAAACCTATCCCAAATCGCAGATTTTGCAGCCTCGTACGGTTTGAATAAATAATTATTGGGGTAACGTTTCAATTTATTTTCTAATTCATCGGCATTCGCCATCATGCTTAGTTTGAATTATTATGATGCTTTTAATTTAATTTTATGCTGTTTATATAGCCGTACTCAGCGATGAATTTGCTATATGACGTCATTCACGCAGAAAAAAACGCTCTAATCGCTAACTGTAAAAAACTGCTCTTGCGTCATCGAAAGTAATTATGCTTTCGATGACGCAAGAGCAGTTTTTTATGACACTAATTATTATACATTATTTTTTTTTACATAAATACAGCGGCCTGGATATCGATGTGTTGACGTCAATTCGACGGTTGGCTTTAATAAAACTGCGGCATTCGATAGCAAATCCGTTAAATCTTAAGCGCAAATAATGAAATAAACATAACGGTGAAACGGCGAAAATACAATGAAAATGCAGCTAAGGCGTGGGTTATCAGTGGGTTATACTTCCTCAACCCAACCCAACCCAACCCAACCCATGGGTTAAACCAACCCACTAACAACTCTGGGTTATACAATTTGAATGAACTTGCGAATTTGCTTTCATCTTTTCAGTGTAAATCTTTTTTACTTTATCTAAAGAAGAAAATTCTTCAGATCTTTTGTGCTGCCCTATCAACATATGTCCCTCAAACTCGATAATTGTTTTAAAATATTCCATACAACCTGTCTCCTGGCAAAAATGTGGTGTATCCCCTTCGTACACGGGCACATGGAATTTGTTTAAAAAAATTTTTTTTTAAATAAAAATAATGTACTAGGCCTCCTTATGGGGTATGTAAAGTTTTGTTAAAATATTTCATCAATTATTCAAAATAGGACATGTGTACATTTGTACACAGCGTGTATCAATCTTGCTGTAAAGGTTTTTGTAGACAATATTACATCAAAAGAAATCCTTACAAAAAAACTCAAAAAGCTGAAACAAATCAATAGTTCATTTTTTAACCTTTCTTTTAAAGATATAAAAATATTTATGTCATGTAGTTACCTCACAACATTACCAAACCAATACAAAAAAAGAACAAAATGTTTTTCAGTTTTTTACCAACGAATTATTTCATGTGAAATTATTGAAAACAGTTTTTATCACCAGTGCAACAAAGAAATAGATTACACTTCATGCATTTGACTCTGCTGCGACCATTGCATCCTTCAAATTTGCAGCGCTGACCCAGTTCCTTGATGCAGACAGGGAAATGGTCAAACCGGTCATAGCGGATCTCCACGGCTGGTCTTTCTGCCGGTCTTGCCCGCTTTGGAGGAGGTGTAACCTCCTCCAAAGGAGGAGTTGACAAATGTTGACAAATCACCTGAATCTGTGATTGGTGCTGTTGCAGTAATTCTTGGCCTTCCAACTGGTCGGCAAGCAATTGGTGTTGTCAAGTGGGCTTTCACTAGTATGGCAGCAATCTCATTTCTGAAATTGAGGAGATCCAAACTTTGTCTTTTTGGAGTACCATTTTGTATTTCAATGTCTTGATACTCAAGCCATGAATTGACAAGGGCAAAATCCACGAAGTGAAAAATCATGCGTACAGACCACTTCTTAGTTTTCGCCTTTATCCTATACAAAGCAATGAGGAAGTCCATTTTGTCCACTCCCCCCATGTTTTCATTGTAGACTTTTACACATTTGGGTCTGTCCACTTGAATATATTCCTTTTTGCTTTCACTCCACCTTCTTACTGTGCCCATTTCTTCGATTCCAACAAAGCTGGAGGCAAGAGTGACAGCTCCATTGTCCATCCACCTGACCACACATATGTCACCTTCTGCTGAGACTTTGCAGTCGGTTAATCCACGTCCACCCTTCTTCATTTCTTTTTCAGATTTTAACGGACACCCCATTAATCTGTTGGATTTAACAACACCTAGGGACTGAATCCCTAACATTTTCAGCTGTCTAATTAGGATCATGCCAGTAAAGTAATTATCAAAACAGAGCTTGTAGTTTTTATGTTTTGGAATAGTTTCTGACAATCTTAGGACAATAGAAGCACCAAGTCCCAAGTGTTTGTACTCTTCTGATATGCCTGTACCTGCACCCTGATATAGTTCGAAATCAACTGCCCTACCAGAGGTGCCACAGACAACAAAGTTTTTTACCCCTACTGGATTCGGCTTTCCTTTGATGTACTGTTTAGCAGGTACTCTACCAGTGAAAGGGATCATCTGCTCATCCACAGAGTTGTACTCTTCTCTTGGTAACTTGAGACAGCGAGAATGTACTGTGTTTATCAGAGGCTGAACTTTCCAGAATTTATTTGTTCCTTGTTCTGGATTAGGATCGGCATTGATATGAATGCTGTTTCGCAGCTTTAAATAGCGGTTTATAGGCATTACATCTGCCACTGCATTTACTCTAGTTGCTCTTTGCCAGTACATCCTTATTCTGGGAAAACCTAAATTTGCCATTACTATTGTGATACCAAAAAATTTCTGAATTTCAGCTGTTGTAGTATTTAGAGTTTTACCAGTTTGGCGTAGATGATAAATGTTTGTTTGTTCCGCAAATGTTTCAAATATTTCTGGTTTAAAGTAATTTTAAAAATATGAGGATGGTGAAAGTAAGCCATCTCCCAAGTTCAAATTGTCCAGCCATTCTGAGCTGCTTTCAAATGCTCCTCGAAGAGACTGCCACTTAATCTGAGTCTTTTTTTCTCTTTTGTTCCCACTGTTCACAGATGTGCCGGGCTGATCATCTTCATCTGGTCTTTCAATTTGATCCTCAATTTTATTAGTCAGCATATCAGCAGCAGAAGGGTTAAAGGTCTCATCCCCAGAGTCATCAGAATCTGATAATTCAAGTTCCGAGTCATCAAGATGCTGCAACATATCTTCAACTGTAAACCGCCTTCGTGGATTATCTGAAAATATATTTAACATATTATACCTATTTATCTTTGATTATAAAATCAATTTGATAAAACTTAGTAACAAAATAAATATGACAGGCTTAAAACAAATGTTTGATTATACAAACACAAAGGCAGGGGCATTAGCTTCAGTAGGTAGACTTAAATAAAATATTTCATTTTTAATGATTCTAATACAACCTTTTGATATTAAATGAACAGCTAAACTATTAAACAAAACACATTTTGTATCTGAGATTTAAAGAAATATATATACACACATGCAATTATTAACTCACGACAATCTTACAAAAAGAAATTCAATGTTGAGTTTCACCTTACTAGTTTTAATATTCTCTCTTCTCGTTGCAATTAACACACAGTGTGTACAAATGTACACAGTATTATAAAAAAAATTTTTCAGCAAAGAATAATCACCTGTTATATTTTAAACTTATGTATATGCAATTATAAACATATTATTAAATACATCTGATACAAAATTTGACTTGAGATAATTTATAATTCTCAAACTATAATAAAGAAAAAACTTACCACGCAGTATTTTTTTGCCGTCAACGTCATGTTGAAATATCTTGATACAGAAATCTTACTTAAAGAAGACAAGCTACACGAAGGTAGGACTGGTGTGCACTATTGTATGCATCGTGTTTCAATTATTATTTTGCTTAAGCTTCATAGTAAAAAATAAACATGACGAAGTGTGTACGAAGGGGGTATTTAAATCATAATTTCTTTTCTTATTTTTTCCCTGAGCTTTTCGCTGAAAGTTTCTTTCAGTACTTGTGAATGGAACAATCAATTCAATTGATGTTTCAACTGAAAGGTTGTTGTATAGCACTTTAACTCCTTCTCCAATTTCATAGTATCGCCACAAAGTCATGT
The DNA here is from genome assembly GCF_058129835.1 of Hydra viridissima. Taxonomy (NCBI): domain Eukaryota; kingdom Metazoa; phylum Cnidaria; class Hydrozoa; order Anthoathecata; family Hydridae; genus Hydra; species Hydra viridissima. The sequence goes on from NW_028324305.1 coordinate 16,841,626, forward strand.
AGTCTTCTTGGAACTCATAGGAGTGGTAGTTGCTTATATTTGGAATTTTAGGACCAGTTAAAGAAACATTCTCAATTTTTGCAACGCTAACCATTGCGTTTTTGATGCCATATCCGTATTTCACTGCTTTTGCAACATCTTCTGCTGTTACTATGTCATTGCCAGCGTCTACATAACTTCTCAATATTGTTTTAGCGGATGCACTTTCCCTATCGCATTGGTCTTTTCCACAGCAAGGCTCATTAAAGTCGTACCGTAGAAGTTTAAAATTCTTATTTTTGCAGAGCTTGTACATAGATTCGACTGAATAATTAGCATGATAACAGTTAGCATTATCTGACTTCGCAAAAATATTTACTATTTCTGGCTCATCTAGGCGAAACTGATTAAGAACTGATTCAGCAATAGAGATAACAGAGGAAACACCTTGATCGCATCAATATACAATTGTTAGGTAAACGTGTTTTTTGAGAATGTCTTTTTTTTTTATAAAAAAAACATCTATGTGCATGCTGATGCCTTTCTTTCCAAAGTAGTTCTTCTGGCCCTCTCGAAATTTCACGGGCAATATTTTTTGTGAATAGTTTTTCAACCAAAGTGCCGATTTGTCATCTAATTGTTTATATGCATCATTCTTTGCTTTTTTTTGCTGTGCATTTCTTAGTAAGTGCTTCATATACTCTGTGATGCTGCTTATTAAAACTTTAATGTCATATAATACATCATCACCAACGTTATTTTCATTTCCTATTTGGTTGACTTCATCTAAAACTTTAAATAATTGATTGCATTCAAAGCATACAGAATCATTCAAAATGCTACATGATTGCAATTTAATGTTTTCAGGATCAGAAAGGGCAAATCTAGTTGAATGTGTTGCAATTTCATTTTCCAAATCGCTGCAATGAAGCTTATATTTAGTTTTTAAATACCTTTTTGATCTTTCGAGTTTCTCAACAGTTGATTTTTTATTGAACATAGTTGCGAATTGTTCAAGTGTTGCAAATGCGTTCATCCCAGCAGCAGCCGTGTCATTTAAACCAGCGAGACATTTTCTATGAGAAGGTTTAATTGCATTTAGTATTCGCAATCAACTTGATTCGGACAGAGGTTCGTATCCAATTTCTTTGCAGCTTTCGCAATATAAAGCAATGGTATGACTGTTTTTTGCTGTTAAAATGGCACGGGCAACAGTTTCAACATCACCACTGTCATATTTTATTTTGGAAGTACCATAAGAAAAGTCTTGTAATAATCCACTTGAGAAGAGAAAATCTAAAAAATGCTCACATTTTGGAATTGAAAGTCTACTTCTTGTAAATAAATTTTTTTGGGGTTGTACAAACCCATTTTGCAAGGACTTCTATTTTCTGGCAAGTTCTATTTTATATTTTGTGCATGTAAATGTGTCTCATAAAAATTGCTTTGTGTATTTATTATGATCAATAAATGCCAAAATTACCAGTTGACTTGTTGCGTCACTGTTGTTATACATCTCCACGAGTTTTTCAATTTCATCCGGAATTTCTGTTTCGGTATTTTCATTACCGTCAAGCACTTTCAAAAACTCTTCCGATTGACCAGGTGCAATGCATTCTGCAAAATTAATTCTCAAGGCCTCTTCCATACGTTTATATTTCCTTCGCATTTGTTGCTTTGTGGATTCATTGATAAGCTCAAGTTTTCTTTTAAACTGGAATTTAATTGGATTGGTCCCAAGACAATCTGTAATACTTTTTCTTATTTCATTTGAAGTATTGAGTTCTTCTTGAATTTGTAAGAACTCATCTGGTAAAAAATCAATATCATATGCTGCTGATGTAAATTCAAGTTCAGTTTCTATGTTTGTTTCTTTTTTCTTTGTCTCGGAATAGTGTTCCTTTCGATGACGATCACATATTATTGAACCAATTGGAAAGTATGAACTATAACAGGAAGATATTTGAAGTGTCATAGATATTGGTGAGGGTCGCCCTATTTTTGCTTTCTTCCCTGTTTGTAGTTTGTGATCAGGGTGCATACATTTTTTTCCTTGTTTCCATCCTATTCTTAATGTGTAGCGATGATATGCACATATTTTCTCTACATTATTAAATTTTCTGGTTAATCGATTTTCAATCAGAGATTTTTCGTTCCAATCACAAGCTAACTCATAACTCTTTAATACCTTAAAACCAATTTTATTATTTTGTTACTATCTTTTTTATTATTAAAAATTAATATATTAAAACCTAAATTTAGCATTTACAAGATATTGTTATAAATCCATTTAAGTAAAAGTTTTTACTAAAATTGAAAAATTACCTTTAGGTTTATAAGATGTGGTTGTATATTTTCAGTGAGTTGGCTTGTTTCAAACATTTCGTCTACATTTGGAGTAGATTGCATGTAAGGTCCACAATTATTCCATTCAAAGCAGCAACATGTTTCGTAAGAAATATTTTTTCCTGACATTTTCAAAAATGTTTTCGAAAAAAGTCAAAAATATAAACTATACACGCACAAAATATCGGTTGGGTTTACAAAGTGATTTATCAAATAAAGTAATCATACTCAAAATCATACTCAGGAAAAATATTTAGAGTAAAAATTATACTCAAAAAACATGGTTTGAGCTCCTTCTGTTTCTTACATAAAACATTTATTATTCAAAATAGAAATCATCAATATGAGGTATATGTTATTTTTTAGATACTATTGCAATAACCCATAGGTATTTTTTATAAATAAGATAGGTTAAAGGTAAGTACTCATTTTTGAAAATCAAATTTTACTGTAAACCCAGGGCTTTAGCCATTATGAGGCCTAAAAAAAAGCGCTAAATGACTAAACTTTCATTTTTGAGTTGGATTTTGCGACTAAGCCTTTACTTATGTTTATATGTTTTTTTATATTTTAAAGTACTTAACAAGTTGAAGATTTATAATTAAAAAAAATTATGGGATTCCCGCGGCTTTAGATAAAAACGAAGATTCAAAAAGACTAAAAAAAAATTTTTGCGTACTTTTGATGCATGATATTTAGACAAGGAAAAACATTTTATTTACCTGTTTAGTTAATTTTTGGTCTAAAATAGCCCATAAACAATAATCAAGTGAAATTGATATTTGATAGCATATATTTTGTTCTATTTTCAAGTTTAAAAATGCACTTGACTACATTTGGTCAATATTTCAATAAATTTACTCAAACTTTGAAATCCAATATCTAGTGAACCAATGAATATTTTTTAAAAAAATTTTGGAACTGAGCTTCCAGTATGAATAGCAACAACATATTAAAAAATTAGCAATTTTGAAGAGGGTCACTCTAAAAAAGTTGTATTTTTGCCTGATTCTTACAGAAAGTCTCTCTTAAGCTAAATCTTTTTCTTTTGCTGCTTTAGCACTCTTTCATGCAACAAGGGATAGAGCTAAATGGTGTTCATTAACTAAATCTGAAATCTTTGCTCTTTTAAATCTTTCACAAAGATCTCTCTATTCCTTAATTGGTCTTCCTGGTCTAGGATAAGAAGACACATTTTTTCCTAGTCAATTATTTTTGTACTTTAAAAAATTTTCATAGTTTCTAGAATATTTTTTAAGCTTATTTTCAATTTCGAAATAAAAATCTGCACAATTCAATTTAGGTCACCTATTTTATCTTTATTTTATCTTTTCGGATGTTTTGATAAATACGAAAAAAATTTCAGGAAGTACTTTATAATCTGCTTCAAACTTGCAAGTTTTAAAAAATAGATTCAACCTTTTTATTTCACGTTTATAGCTTAATTTCTTTATCACCCAGCGGCGGCGCTTAGCCAATCGTGGGCGTCGGCGAAGTTAGGATTGCGAGGACCTTTTAAGTAAAAAACAACAAAAAAACTAATGAAGGCAACTCTCGATTTGGCCTAATCTCCTGTCTTTCATTTTTATTCAGCACTATATTTTATTGAAAAATATAAACACTTGACAGAACTGTTATTGTTAATTATTTTAAACATATTTATCACTTAACTTTTATATAAGTATTCACAGTTATTTGCTCTTTATATTTAAATACAAATTTTCACTATAAATTAGAGTAAAATTTAGGACTCGCATATGAGTTTTATTGTTAATTATGATATTAATTAAGAACAAAAACTACACGAATAAACACAAATTAAAAAAGGTATACTTTTCGGCTTTTAGCCTCAATGAGTCTTTTCAAAATTGTGTCATAACTAACACCAGCAGCTATTTTAGCTTCAATGGACAAAACGGTTAATGCAGATAGTCTTTCTTGGCTCATCATGCTTCTTAAGCAGGTCTTAATTAGTTTTAACTTTGAAAAGCTTCTCTCAGCAAAAGCTGTACTTACTGGAATTGTGAGCATGATTTTGATTGTAATGTAAAGATTTGGATATATTTCTTGAAAATTATTTTCTAAAAGTGTTTTGTATCATTTATACTTTTTAGTAAAGTGGATTATAAAATTTGCAGTTTTTCATAAACTTCGAAAGGATCTATGTCGTGGTTTTCACCTTCCTGAAGTATTGTACCTAAATCATTACAATTCTTGAGCAGGTCCTCTATTGGCAAAAATTTCAAATTATTGATATCATAAATAAAACCAAAACGATCAAAATATTCATTAAGCGCTTTGAATTGACATTCAGTGTTGACTATGACTGCGTCTACCATTGTGTTGAAGAAAATAATTTTGTACTGTGTCTCAACAAATTGTATAGGTTTATCCGTGTGTTCATAATCAAGCATTCCTTTTTTCTTGCCATTCCTTTTTCTTTAAATTGTGGCTCAATTTTGTTAGCGCTTTTTTCCACTAATAATCAAGCATCTGCAACTCTTTTCTGAAATCTATTATCACTGAATTCTTGAATCCAAGTACAAAATGAGCGTAAAGGATCAACAGCGACCTTTAAGGTCACTTGAATCGATTGCCATAGTTTACTTATATTACTTACATGCAATAAAATCCATACAACTTGTGTATAACAACAATAAATTCAAAAGTTAACATTTCATCCAAAACTGCTTTTCAGTCGCTTAGAGTTTCAGAATCGTCCGTTTTATTTTTCAAGTTATTCACGCATTTGACAGCATCATGATATTGCAACAGTATAGCTTTTACTGCTCCTATTCTACTCTCCCATCATGTCTCTGAAAGGTTTTAGTGCTATTTTCAATTTAGTTTTTGTAAGATCCCAACGCATCTTAACTTCGAGAAGAGCACGGATTTTGTTAATAAAGCCAAAAAAATGTTATAGCCGTTGAAGAAGAATTAGCTGTATCAATTAAAAATAAATTCCAACTATGACATCGGACGGTATGACGAATGCTCTTGGAATGAGGTTGAGTGTTCTTGTTGTGACACCTTTTTTCATGCCAACCATATTAGCGTCATGATGATATCCCTGTCTTCGGCAACTTTCAATATCCAGACTCTCTAGTTCTTGTAATAAAGAACTTTCTAATTATTCTCTTGTAGTTTCCGTAACGGCAATAAAACTAGAAAAATGTTCCTCTATTGCTTTAGTCGAGGAATAGCAAAATCTTAATATTATTGGCATTCGTTCAACACGACTTGCATCTCTGGTGCAATCAAGCAAAAAGGCATAGTAATTTGCTTGTTTAACTCAGTGTTTAATTTCATCAGTAACTGTTTTAGATAATATTTGACAATTTGTTTTCATTAATTCGTTGCAAGTGCTCCCTTAGCGTTAGATCATACTTGGATAACAACTTAAATAAGTCTATAAATTTACCACCGTTTCTGCTATTGTCCAGGTTAAGTGATTCGCGATGACTTCTAAATGCCAGATTTTGTGAGGCTAAAATGTTTATTATATCTATCAATCTTTCAAACCAATTATACCAACATTTTTGAGATTTTATAATCTATCTCTCGTTTTCTTCATCTATTTTTTTTCCGTGCTTGATTCTTTTATAATACTCCATCCATTCAACCATGCACTCCTAGTGTTCTTGATTTTTTTCATATCTATGCAAAATCCGACTCAGATTTTTCCGATCACAACATCCTTTTTTTACCTTCTGAGTCTGCGTATGTGAAAAAAGTCTACAAGGAAAGCAATAAACTTTATCTTTAGACAAGGAATAAACTAATCATCTGCGGTGTTCAATTTCGCCGTTAATCAATTTTCGTGTAAAATTAAATTTAGAAAAATGTCTGTTATTTGCGTCTTTAGGGTAACTTTTATCACAAATTTTGATAGAGACTGTTTGAACTAAATCATGACACTGAGAGTCCGTTATTGAAAATGTCCATTTTCCCACATCAAAGTTTATAAAGGAATTGCGTAAATGAATTGCTCGCTCTTGATATACTGAGTCACAAATCTTAACACTTTCCAACTCTTTTTTGCGTTCAAGCTCTTGGGTCACAACTGATACATTCAACTTTGAAGCTTGTTCTTTTCAGAAACCAAAGAAACTTTACCAAGAGACTCATCAGAGGACTCTGGAGCAGTAACGGTTGAAACGGGTTTCTAAAGAAGTTTTATCATACTGTAACTCATAGCTTGGTTTAATTTCTCCATTTCAGACTTTCTTTTTCTTTTTAATGCACCAGATTCCCATATTCTTCCTATATCTTTGTCTCTCGTTGGTTTTCCAGACAAGATTTTGGACATATGTTTCGACTGATGAAGAAAATAATAGTGAGGTACTTGCATGAATTTTAAGTTTTGATTTTAATTATTTTTTTATGGTACTAACTTTAGGTCAAGATAGTCATAAATGAAGCAGAAAATTTTTAATTTACTTCTGTAATTAATTAAATAAGTTAAATTTTGTTTAAAACAGCTTGTAATATTGACTTACTTCGTTTTTATTTTAATAACAGATTGTAATTATACACAATAACTGCAGAAAAATGCTTAAATCGATCGTTTCATTCTATTCTAAATGCGTTCGGTTCTAAAAAATAATATTTCATCAATTATAAGCAGTTTTTTAACAATTCGTTTCTAGAACATTTTAACAAATTCGATTCTAGCATTAGGCGCAGATTATATGTACAGAATATATGCGTTAAAAATAATTTAATTCCATAAAATGGAGACTTTATTATGGTACGTAGAGAACATTATTTTCAAAATGATGTTTTAAATGAAGACAGGTGAATCCGAAATATCATTAGGGTAAGGTTGCTAATATTGTACCGATGCCTATATTGTACTTTTAACATAACTCGTTATTTTTACAACCCACAAGAAATTTTTTAACTTATTTTTTATCTTTGCTGAATGAAATTAAGGAATCAACTGTTTTTTTTTGTCATCCAACTTCATTAAGGCCAGAGTAAGCTCTTGTTGGTTTGTTATTGGAGATTTCTTATTTTAGTTTTTTATGGCTAAGCATATTTCACTAAAAAAAGCAGAAGATATGATTTGTTCAGTGTATTTAAGTTAAAGCATAATTTATCTAAATTCAAAATAAATACCTAGAATTTAAAATATCTTATTTTTAGTTGTCAAATTTTTTAATTAACTGTATATCAGATTAGTTGCGTAATTTGTACCTCAAGGCATGTCCTAAATTGTACCGACGCAACCATTCTGACCGCTAAAAAACGCTTGTAAAGTTTAACAAATTCCTTTTGAGATTCCAATTAGAAAAATATCCATACTTACAATAAGAACTTCACCACTTAAACAAAAAATAAAAATATTAGTATAACTCTTGTATTGACAAGCAGTCCTTAAAAAGATGCACTCTCTAGTTCAGTTTTACCAATATGTCAAGGCTGGTGTCATGTTGGCTGTGCAGGTGCTTATCAAAAACAGATACAATATATCTAAAACTTTTGCCAAAAATAATGTTTTTATGTATTTTATTTTACAATATTTAGTGTGGTTGCTTTTAAAACAGATATAGTATATATTTTTTACATTATTTAGTATAATTATCTTTAATACCTACCTTCCTCCTCTATTCTAATCTTAGCTAACCCATTGGTAAACATACAACTTAAATAAAAATTGTGCCATATGTGGTGATACCTGTTTTTGGCAATTTCCAGAAGAAAAAAAAGTTCAAGTTGCATAGAGTTTATTAAATAAAAAACTTCATTTCATTACATTACGGGCAGTTAGGTGTTATGTTATGTTATATCAGAATATTTCTAATTGCTGATTTTATAAAAACCATTCCTTTTAATCAGTTTTTTAAATCCCTTAAATCTAAAATCATAAAATATTTGCAAAGTTGTAAAGTAATTGAAATCAAGAAAGTGGTACAATATTGGATTACAACGGTACAATTAAGGATCTAGTTTCCTTAATTGTACTCTTAGCGCTATTTTTTTAATTTGATTCTTCGAGACTTAACGCTTTTTACATTTTGAGTTTTTTTAACGTCTTTACAACAAACAATCCCTAAATTATGAAATTCAAATGAAAATCCATGTTTCCACTCAGTAGATTGACTACATTTTTTAGTTTTGTCTTAGGGGGTACAATATTGGCAACGTTACCCTATAGGTCAATACTACCAATAATACGTTTTGAAAAAGTAATGTTGTTTTTATTATGCATGTATCCGAGAAATTGTAAACAAAAGGATTTGTTAAATTTAGTTACATTTATTTATATTGAGCTTTTTTTTACCTACATATATTATGCATGATTAAATAATTTTGAAATCTGCAAAGAAAGTAAGTTGAAAATAAAGGACAGTATTAAAAACTTTTTCAATAATAAAAACATCTTAACTTATTATATTATAAAAAACTATTTTTAAAACTTTTCTGCTGCGTTCTGCAATTCTGTAAAACTTTCTGTGATGATGATGCAATTTGTGCAAGTGATAGAGACATATCCCTAGAATTGTTCGCTAAGAGCTGTAAATTATTGTTATTTTGACAAAATGCTCATTGTTTCTTTTCGAAATATTTTCAGTCGATTCTGTTCATTTTTTTTTTTGCGGGTTTCTTTTTTTCTTTTTTGATAAGTTAATGTTTTCTAATGCAGTGGATGTAGATGGTATTTAAACAGCAGGCAGTAATTCAGAAAGAGGATTACTAATTGGCTCTGTAGAGTTTACTGTATTTTTTACTAATACAACTTCTCTAACTTCGTCTCCTTCTACCGCTGTCTAGCCTATTAACTCTATTAATCTTTCTTCTGTTCTTGAAAGAGGTTCTATCGATTGCGGACCACCTCCCGTTTAGCACTGATACCTTCTCAATTTCTGAGCCTTGGTTTTCACATGGTACTTCCAACTAATCTAGGCGGCTTTCTATTCTCATCCTTAGCTTGCAATTCTATGAAATAGCCGGTTATTAGTTCTGGATTCGCCTCCAAAAAATCTATCAATAGATCCCATTGCGCTCGCTGTACTCTCGTTCTTTTTTCTATTTTATCAACTTTAAGTTCTATAATGGTAATCATAAAAAAATATTTTACTTTTAGAGAAATAAAATAAACTCATCACAACTGATCTAGCTTAGTTATCCCAAAAAAAAAAAAAATAATGATAATTATAATAAACTGATTTTATTTAACCTCACAAAATTCTCTATTTATGTTATTACTAAAACAAAAAACAGTAGAATTAACTAAAAATAAACTAAAAAGTGTGTTCAAATAAAATTTTATCTTCAAGTTACACGTGTAGTAATATATAGTTTAACAAAATAAATAAAAAAAACTTACGGTAAAATTAGTGAACATAATTCAAACTCAAATTATTATGTTTCTTTACCATATGCAGATTTTTCTCGATTGCAATTTTCTGATCGACAGCGTAGCAATTTGGCTTAAAAATGATCAATAATGTTTAAAATTTTTTTATGTTATCAGAAGCATCTAGAATAAGTTTGATACTTAGAAAATGATGTTTATTTAATGTCGAAGTAATTAATCGGATGAAACCGACTAATAAACATTTTTTTTGTACAGCAAAGCAAAATAAGAAATGCGAAAATATCATTAGTTATAATTAATATATATGTAAAATTTAAATAAATTTTTGTGAGGACCCCTCTAGCGCAAGGCCGTCGGCAGTCACCGACGTCGCCGATGCCTAGCGCCGCCACTGTTCTCAAAATAAAAAGTAAATACTAAGTTGTGTATTATTACAAAAACGTCCAAAAACTGTTTTTAAATTGAAAAGGGAGGGGTGGGTATTTCATTCAACAAAACTAAGCATGAATCTATTTAAAAAATCTTCTTAAGGAGCGGGAGGTTGTAGCAAATACTACAGGGTCTATTTGGCTATAGTTTAGTGGTTTTGTTTCACTAAAATTGAACGTGAAACAGCGTGGAACTATTTTTTCGCTGGCACTTGTTTAAAATTATGCATTAAAATTTTAATTTTCAAAAAAAAAAATTAAAAAGAATTTGCTTTTTAAATCTAAAAAAAAAATCAAACAAACTTTTATTTTCTAAGCACTCATTACTTTAACAAAACTAATAATAATGTTTTGAAAGAAGATGGAAAATAAGGCTACTGACAAGATGAACATACCTTAAATTTTCATAACTTTATGGTGATAAGTTTAACTTTTTACCGAGTGGTCAAATTTCCTAGCAGTCTTAACAATACAGAAAAAGAACAAAGGCCATACATTGAAATGTAATCTTTAATGGAGGATGAAAATTATGAATAGACAAAAAAACAATATACATAGAGTAATAGGGCAAAGTTGAAAGTATTGGTCGAACTAAAGAACTGATGAAAGCAGTTTTAATAAGATGAGGCTCTAGCCCAACAGCTTGCTTAGTCAAACCATCAATGCAAGAAAAAAATAAAATTAAACGACGTGGCCAGCTAGTTTAACAGATTTGCATCTATTTGAACCTCATTGTAATGCATGGTTTGCTTGAATTTTATACAATGCCTGAAATAAAATCCAAAACCCATTTGGGAAAGAGTCTTTGACAAAATTATTTACAACTCATTGCTCTTGGTACAAGATAGATGCTAGATTTATTTAACAGCTGAAGGGTTTTTAGGGGAGAGTGTAAGGAGAGCGTGGAATATATTTTAATTACAAAGTTTACCATTTTTTTTTATTTATGACTCAATTTTTTGGTTTAATTTATTACTTCGATGTTTTAGTTTTGCGTTATTATAGTTTGCAACGAAACTTTTTTTCATACTTTTGTCAACTTTACTTTATAATAAGAACAAGAAACTAAGTTTTTATTCACAGTTCATTTGTTCGGACTTTCGGTACATCGAGTAATCTTTGAGTTAAAAAGTCCGTATATTTTTTAAACGTTGTATATTTAAGATAAATTTTTTTCAACTAAAGATGGGTTTTCATGTTGAAAACGAATGTCCATGTACAGTTCGAGTTTGTGAATATTTAAAAAATCGGCGCACATTTAGAGAAAACTATCATTTCAGAAAATCAATAGTTTCACCATGTAAGTGTAGGAATAAGTGCAAGGTTAACGACTTTTAATTAACACATATAATGATAATCTAAAAAAAAGTTATTTTTTGATGAATCACTATTTGCTATCACTCCATTGCTTATAATTGTTTATAGGTTGTATTAAGTATTTGTATATCAAATGTAGTCTTTTAATTATGGCTGTTCGTGCAAAAGTCATTCGAAACTACAAAAAGTTTCCGAGTGTCAAACTGTTTTTAGCAACGATTATACTGATTCACGTTGAAGAATTGTAAATAAGAAAAAGAAAAATCTGTGCAATTTTTAAGTGAAAAATAAAATGCCATCTTTTAAAACTATTTCAACTATTCTATTGACCAATTGAGCTGTATTATCGTACAGCTTTTCTGAACATGATCTGTTTGTAGGGAGTAAAGAAGGAATGTGATGTCATCTTGATTCTTCCATAAAGAATCCTATTTATTTAGTGATTAAGAAGATTAATAGCGGAGATCATGAGGAGCAGAATTTAGATCAAAATATTGCTTTTTAGGATACAGTTGAGCGCCAGGTAAATGATGCGTTATCTTTGACAGAAAGAACAAGTTCTATTAAAAACGATGGTAGTCTCAATTAGTTTACATGGTTGATAAGGGACTTTCACAGTACCTTTAAAAAAACATCAATTGCAATTGACTCCAGATAGCTCCACAACAACTAATTTTTTCAGGAAATTTTGGTTATAAAATGCGCCTGGTTGTTTATATAAATGATCGTGGTGAGGCAATAGGCAGCTTTCTTTCTCTTTTCTTTCAATTAATGAAAGGAGAGTATGATAACTTGTTGGAATGGACTTTTTCAAAAGTTACACTTTCCGTTCTAGACCAATGTGAGAAAAGGTAACCTTGGGCATATCCATTTTCATCGTCAAGTTCATCAAATGCGTTTGTAAAAGCCGCTTCAAAATGAACATACTGATTGGGGTTTAACTTTATTTATTTCTCATGAGAAACTAACAAAAGATAATTATATTATTAACAATACATTATTTATTAAATGCGAGGTTCATTCTTAAGAAAACAACAATAGTCTAAAGATCCTGTTCTTAAAAGTATTATTAAATCGTGAAAATCAATAACAGCCAGAATTTCTTTGAATTTAATTTTTAATTGAATTACAACGAAGTTTAGTTTCAGAGAAAAGTAACCTTTTTTGGTTGTGAAATGTACGTGCGAACAGTAAAACAGGTAAAAAGAAAAAATGTGAAGGAAAGCACCCCATAAAGTTATTTCTTTCCCTTGCTTTTATACAGATATTTTATTATATAGATGAAAAGCACCTCAGGCTATCAAAGAGAACTTGTTTAACATACCTGTTCAAACAACCACGCTCTTTTAAAATGTTTAGATTACGCTGAGTGCTTACTTATACTGACTCTAATTTTATAAAAAGTAACGGTTTTTACCAGTGAATCGAAAAAAAGCTGTATACTCTATTGGTTTTCAAGATTGATGCCCCTGAAACGCGGTATTATGTTTCACTTTGTTGCTCCAAGAATTTCATAGGTTTAATTGTTCTTAACCCATAATAGCCAACTAAGGAAATGGAATCATATAACATTGGTATAATGTTATGTTCTTTGTATCATTATTCTAAAATTTTTTTTTTCATTTGATAAGGAACCTGTTGAAACTGTTAAAAAAAGTGAAACCGATTTGAAATCGAGTTGATTAAATATAAAACTCATGTATTCGAACCAAATAAGAATTTAGCACGGTAGAATTTTGAGCCACTTGGCATCATCAAATTTTTGTTGTATTCCATAAATACGGCGCGGGACTAGAGTGTCAGGTTTGCTGGGTAGCGACTGATAGCGGTTTAAAATGTTGTGAATTTAATTTATGCACTTATATATAGATTTATTTATAGGAAGTTTTTTACATTTTATGTATTTTCTATTTTTGTATAATTTATGTACTCACTATAATGATTGTTGTATACAAATTAAATTATTTTCAGAACCTGTCAGATAATCTGATAAAACATGTTAACAATTTGTATGAAACACAATTGTGCGATGATAATCATGATGTCACCATTTACATTATCATTTGTCAGAATTTAATCATGGTATCATTTCTAATATATAAATATATATTAATAGGAGTTAAGACATGTCATAAATATCTCAACTTCTGTGATTTGGCACACATTTGGTATATGTTATCACGATTGAAAGCCATTATAAAAAAAATTTAATGGGAGCTGTCATTAATTTACAGGTTTACTTATTTTTATTGTATTTCAAAAGAAACTTTTTTTCTTGTCTACATTTAGATATTAATTCTAATTTTTTATTTAATAAACATTCTTGGCTTTACATGTGTCATTATTTCAAATTTTTCTAATATATATATATATATATATATATATATATATATATATATATATATATATATATATATATATATTAAAAGTTATGTAATACAAAAAAGTTTCTTCTTTGATAAGTTTAGTTGCGATATTAATGTCAAAAGTTTAATTAAATATAAAACTAAATTCAATTTTTTCTATCCACCAGTAAAAGCAGCAAGTAAAGTGTCAAATCTCAAAAAAATATGCAGTAACCCAGAAGAACACTGGCTTTTATACAAAGTACGAATTCTCGGAACTGCAGGTAAGCAATGTTGTTGTTTTTAGAGTTCCTTCTCTGAAATCCTATCTTTCTCTCTTAACAAGATTTTTAGAACTCCTTGAGGGACTCTGGATTAGTCATCGACAAAATGATTTGGAAATGGTAGAAAGGAGAGCACTCTTTTCTCCCATTCCTGAAATATTTTTGCCATGTATAATTTAGAGTGGTCCTCATGTTGGCAAAAAAAAAAAAATTAAAAATTGTTTAGAGCATAATACTTAACTATTGACGTATAAAACATTTTACGGACATTGCACGTTATCGATGAAATGTACACAAAATATAATTTGTTCTAGGCACTCTTAAAAGTGCATATGAAAAAACAAAACGGGCTGAAGATATATCTAATGTTGAATATGACATAGATGATTATAATAACTATAGAAATTTGGAAACACAAAAAATTAGGTTAGAGAATTCAAGTATAATTTGTTTTACTCATGTTCAGAATTAAAATAAATGTAAATATGAATTAATTTTTTAAATCCATTTTTAACTGTAAAAGATTTGTTTTCTGATTTAAAGATCATTTTAAGATTTTTCATACAAGTTATTTTCAGCTTGCTGGCTATTGTTTTAATAATAAAATCAATTAATAAATATTTTTAGTTTAATTTATGATAACAGTTAAAAATAATAGCCTCTTTTGTTTAGAAAAAGAAAACATTCTTTTGACCATGAAAACGATGTTGTTGATGATAAAATTGAAGATAGTTATCAAGAAAACAGATTGATTACGCAAAAAAATTAGATCTATAATGTTCTTAATTTTTTATCTAAGATCATCAGACACCAAAGAAATATAAATAAATAAAATAGTATTACAGAACGGTTTTTGTTATCTTTAAATCTTCATATTTTCGGAGTTTTTTAATTGACGGCAGGTGTGGTTCTTGGTTCTTTAATTGACTGGTTGCGGATAGCTTTAAATGTGAGTATAGTTGCCAAATCTAGTACATTTATACCTATTTTGTTATTTTGTTGTTTCAGAAATATAAGCATCTCTATGGTTACAAAACCAACACCACCTGAACACTTAAGGGCAATACAATCAAGCTTAAGCTCATCTTTGTCTCATAATATCCCTGTATTAAAACACATAACACATTTCATTACCTCTTATCATCAGCCTAATATAATACAACTTGATATGTTACCCAGTAAGTCAAAAAGTAAAATGGAAACAGCAGCTCAGGTATGAAATTTGATAAACTCATGTAAGCTTGTTTTTTAAAGTCACTGAGTTCCATGATTAATAATTTAAAAAAACAAAGACTGAAGTAATTTAAATTAATGTAATTGTAAGATTACAACTTAGATTTTGAAATTGAATTTATGAACCTGTGACTGTATTATGTAATAAACTGTAGAGTACGAAACTAAACTTTTTAAATATAATATACATGTATATGATATAAAGGTTATTAACAACTCTTGAAGAAATAAATGAAACTCCAAAGATTCATTCTGCAATGCTGCAATCTATTATGCGACAAATAAATACACCTCAGTTGCAAAATGACGATAAGTTGCCAATTGACATTCACTTTCCCCTTTCCAATATCAATGATGTTAATGATTTGAAAGAGCAGCTAAAAGATCGATCAATAAAAAGAACATTAGTGAGTAGTTTATTTTCCATGTTTAACAAAAATATTTTTCACAATTTCATGGTTTATTTTATATTTCATGTAATAAATGAGTGATGCGTAAACTATATGTTTTATAAATATACCCTAACCCTAGTCCTAGTCATGATGTTTAACTGTTCCTATATTGAGCCTGGTGAGGTTCTTTAGCTGGGGTAAAATACCTAGGAGAAGGTAAAATTTGAGATAAAGCCCCCAATTTAATTGAGGAGTTTGTAAACTTTGAATGGTAATCCTACTAGTGGTAGTATCACAATAAAATTGCTCAGTTCTTATCCGCAAAACATGTTAACGCGAGGAAAGGCATCCAGTTATAAAAAGTTGCTTAAATTCTTCAATAATATCATATGTTAGTAAGAAAATGGTATTATGGAAACCCATCCAAACCACATAACTGTAGAGCCATGGATGCTAAACATGATAAAAGAAATAAAATAAACTAGGCTTTAGAATTGTCAAAGCGTAATCATATGTGCTACCTCAAAATCTTTGAAAAATGTTACACTAGTAAACGTAATATATATAATTCAATTATTTGCTAATTTAATTCAACTTGATTCTTTTTTCAGACTTGTACTGTATCCACTATTGGTGGAAGCTTGTTAAATGATGCCATTAAAAGAATGATAAAAGTCATTCTCTCTAATCACGTTGGAAGACTGTGTAATCTTTCTGGGCAATCTGGAAAAATTTGTTATTCCAAAATGGAAATAATTTCAGTAGTCTGTGGTATATTATGCTGTTCACATAATAACCTTGAGACTTTTGTAATTTAAAAATTGTAGATAAAGCATCAGACCTAAAGTTTAGTATTTGTTTTAGGTTCCTGATTTAGGTAATTGAAATTTCAGTATTGTTAAGAAACTTCACTGAATTAAGTAACTAAATAACTTTTAATTTAACAAGAGAATAAACTATCAAACTTAGACCCCAGATCCCCCCTGACTACTAACTTAAAGAGTTAATTCAAATTGATAAAAAAATGGATCTCAAATTTATAAACAATTAAAGCAGTTTTTTGAAGGAAACAGCAAAAATGAATCAGAAACTGTCAGAAATTGACATTAGTAAACAGTAGTTCATCTTCAAGGACTTGTTCAACTTTGATGTTATATAGAAGAAGGAGTTTACAAATTGAAAGAGTGAATGCTTGTTTAACATTAGCTCGAGGTTGTAGGTCAAACATAAACTCCTTGAAAGATTTCAAAGAGAATGGGACATTTATTTCTTGTCAGAAGTTTGAAGTTTTTTAAGCAATCATTAACTGTTTCTTTGACGTTAGATATCTAGTAATTTGTTTCAATTTGTTGTTCTTTGGTTTCGTGTTTTCTTTACGATTTGATCTGAAATATGTTTATTGAACTACCGCCTATAATTTTTGAAGTATTCTATTGCAATAATAATGAGTGAAAAAGATAAATACTCTCAGATTTGCTTTTTAAATATTATTAGTATTTTGATTATAAATTTCTGTGAAACTTACGTAGTATTAGAGCTGGAAAGGTTCTACCAAATCAGCCTTCTAATCAATTTAAAACATGATAAATGTATTGTTTATTCTTACTTCATCTTAAACAGTTTTACCACTAACTGTAAGTCCATCAATGTGTCAAGAAAGAAGACCAATCAGTTTTAATTTTGGAAACAAAGTAAAACATTTGACTTAGATGCTATTGATATTAAACTTTTCAGCATTAAAAGTTGGAACTCGGTAGCTAAAGTATTCACTGAGATAATGTCGTTTACAGGTGAATGTGTTAGAAACAGACTATGGGGACAATCTACAAGGTATGAAAACACAGCCTAGAATTTCTAGGTATACTCAGGGTCCGTTTTATAAACAAATACCTCACCATAGTTCACTTAACTTAGTAACCTTAGAATAATTTTTGTTATAAAATGGATTAAGAAACGCATTTTATAAAATACTTATAAAAGTGCAAAGTTCTATTTAATCATATGTTGCACCATTATTATAAGCGTTTGTTTAAAAACTCCAAATAAAACGATCCCAGTATTGAAGAAACATCATGGATAACCTTGATAATGTTATAAAATGCATATTTTATAACATAACTTAATTGGTTTTTATAATCATTCATCTTTTATTATGTCATTCAGTGCGTTGTTTATTGTTTTTCATTTTTGGTTTTTTCGTTACGACCGTCACAGTTACAACCGTCACGACATAAAACTTAATAAAATTCTCGGAAAACTTCAACCAAAAACTATGAAACTCACCATATAGTAATCTCAATGTGTAATTAAAGAACACAGCAAAGGATTTTTTTTTTCACAGTGTAGAAGGCTGCATAAAGATTGACAAAGTTTATTTGTTTAGATTTGTCAAAAAGTAACCGTTACGACCACCACGCTACGTTAAGTTGATTTTTCAATTAAGTTGAACACTTGAATGATTTAACTTTTGCATACTAAATTATATAACAGTATTTTACATTTCCGGAAATTTTCATGTAAATACCATTCTTAGTTAATTTTTAATGGCTAAAAAAGAGTCAAATGTTACAACCGTCACTTGGGTGTATTGCCTTAATGTATGTTTTAAAGCTTGATTCTAGGAAATTTAACTTCAGAAAAAAGCTGCTAACTATCTCTTGAAGAGAGAATTAAAGTTGTTCTTCTCTATGCCAAATTTGAGAGTTCTGAGCAAGTTCAACGACAGTGGAGAAAACAGCTTGGAATGCAGCCACCTTCCAAAACGGCGATTCTAAAGTTGATTGACAAGTTCCAGGAGACAGGCAGCGTTCATGATTGAGAGAGATTGGGCCGGCATCGCTCAGCTGTAACAGAAGAGGCAGTCGAAAGAGTGACTGAGCAACTCGTGAAAACGAGCGATCTCTTAATTCGAAAGGGCGATGCAGCCCTGGGCATGAAACAGACCAGCTATTACAATGCCGATAAAGAGTCAGGCCTTTATAAAGTATATAGTATGTAGAGACAAACCCTCTACACTTGTTGTGCTACGCTGCCGAATCGAGCAAGTCTGTGCGGAGCTACAGCTATCGATGTGGAAAAAAGTATGCAGAAGTGAAACTGATCGATTAAAACTCTGCATATCGGCAGAAGGAGCTCATTTCAAAGACTTTCTCTAATCATATATTATCGATAATTCTACTTTAAAATAAAATACGTATAAACCGGTTATCTTATTTCTTTATTTAACTGTATTTCATCAAAGATTTAAAGATGAAGAGATGAAGAGACTTAATAATCGCTAATACTGAAATTAATAGAATCAAATTAAAAGCGAATGTAAACCTTTTTATATTTAATCTTTAAGAGTATTTAAATAATGATTTAAGAGTGACAGGATACTATTACGATTAGTTATCTTAGCTTTGAAAGATAAAAGAGATCGATGATTAGCATCTAATCTTAAAGGTTTGTATGCGTCTTCTAATAGTTATAGTAAACTGATGGTTGGCTAGATTTTTAATCAAATGTAACGTCCATCCTTCTAAGACAAATGGAAAAAAATTTTCAAGAGAAAATTGAGATTTTTTTTTTAGATTTTTTTTACACCAAACAACGATCAACGAGAAAGTGAGACAATTAAAGGGATTTAAGTCGATGTCACCATAAACACCTTTTTCTGAGCTAGAGAGAGAGAGAGAGATATGAATAACCAGCTTGTATTTGAATACACCAAGCATATTTACAAAAAACATGCAACCAACTTGGATTGTACCATTGTTGTGAAATAACTTTTGCAAGAGCGACTTTAGTATTTACAGAACGAAACAATATACTTTTTTAAGTTTTAAATTTTTCAACCAAATTTTGTTTAACTTAACTTAAATTGCTTTTATAAAATATATTTCTGCTCTGTGTATTTTGCTTTTGAAATATTGATGAAATATAATGCAATAGTACTATCGATTACATCAGTTTATGATTTTTGCAATACACGAATAAAAGTAAAATCACAAATGCCTTGTTTTTTTATCAACGAATCTGAATATTTATCAAGAACTTGTCTTTAATCGTGAATTTATTTCTTAAACCTAAAACCTTAATTAAAGTTTTCTTTTATTGATTTTACGTTAATCGAAAATAAACATTTTGCTTAAAAGTAACCATATTTAAAAACCATGGAAATCCTACTTTAGTTTGCTTAAACATTTTAACATTTTAATATGTGAAAGAAAACATTAATTGTATGATATAGCAAACTAAAATAAAGAGTATGAAGAGTATGCGTTTGGATTTAAGCTTTCTTACCAAAATAAAACTTAAAAATGAGTAGTTTTTTTGTTTTTTAAAAATATATAAACGATATTTATTGCAAAACAAAACAAGCTTTTGTTGCAACACAAAAATACTTCTGTTGCAAAATAAAAGTCCTTTTGTTTTGCAACAAAAGTTTGTTTTGTTTAAGAAAATTTGTTTGCAAACAAACGTCGTTTTTTAATTTCTATTTGCCTAAATGGGGAAAAAAGAGCCAAAGTAAAACGAGAGATGGAGACTTAACTTTAACAAAATGTTGAGCGTATACGAAAAAAAAGTAGTAAGATGTCAGGATTTTCTTTTCTTTTATTTTTTGAATGATCAAAGCATTCAATTGTAAATTTTGAAAGCTAACCACCAAAAGTTTATAACCTATGAAAAAATCTTATTTTAAGGGTTTCATTTTTTATGGATATAATTTATTATTTCGCTTGATTTAACTAAATGCTACTTTGCGTGTAGATTCGTAAATGAACCAATCTTTGTATCTGTCAGCATATGTAAAAGCAATAAATTTCAATTATGCAATCATACAATCGTGTTATAAAAAAGATAATAGGGTTTAATGTTAGCTCTTTTAGAAAAAATAATGGAAATCGCTGAGACACAGACTGATGAAGTGTTGAATGTGAAGTTTTTAAGTTCTTATGCACATGAGTTTGAGTGCCCTATTTGTCGATTGACTTTGCGCGATCCTGTACAAATAAAAGAATGTGGCCACAGATTTTGCAACTCTTGCCTTCAGGAAATGAAAAAGTATTTTGTTTTTAGCAATATTTTACTCTGAAAATATTTTTACTAAAGGTAGCAATTCGGCACAGGTTTCTGATGCTTGTAATCAAGATCAATTCATGAGTGCTGAGTTGTATTTTAAATAACTTTACATATGACTTTAAGTATAAAACTAAATCTATTTTGGATGAGTTGAAATTGTTATAATTTTATAAAACACTCAAATTTTACCACTACAGTTATATAAACAGACAAGAAGCTTTGCTTTCATGTTTGAATCAATCAGAATTGTATTGTTGTTGCTACTTGTATTTATCAAACACTTGCCAGCTAAACGAAGAGAAACAAGAAAGTCTTTCATCAAATGAACATTTTTAAAAAGAATCTTTCTAAAAATGTCCTTTTAATTCTAGAAGCAGTAACAGATTACTCTGTCCATTGGACAGATCAGAAATAACACCGGAGATGGTAAGCTATGTGAAGTGTTTAACTTAAACTTGAAAAGTACATATTCGAATATCACTTACATGAACTTAGTTCGGTAGAAAAAAAAATATCAATATTCTTTTCAGAAACATGCTTCAAAATTTTTTTTGCACTTAGAAATTTTTAACCTTGGGCTTTTAATATAGCATATGCAAAATTTGTTTTTTAATGGTTAATGATATTACCAGAAAAAGGAAGCTTTCAGTCTTCAACAAAATTTCTTCTTAGATATTTTTAGATAAAGGCGCACAAAGACAAATACAGGGATTGAGAGTGTCATGCAAATCAGTTGGTTGTGATTGGACAGGCGAATTCATGTTTGCTGAAGTGAGATTTTGTATTTACTTTTAGTTCACCTGGAATTGTTTAAAATAGTTTGCTTCTAAATTTAAAACCATAGTTATTTTGATATGTATCTTCAACATTTGCTTTTTTGTTTGTAAGATAACATTTTTCAAAAAAGATATTTTATTGATGTTTGTTTTAAAAAAGTAATTCTTTTTAAGGAAGCAGTTTCTTATGAAGTAAAACTAGAAGATTACACACAAGTATCACTCTGCCAAAACAAATGTGTATTAAAGATTAAATGTATCAAATTAAACTAAATATATAGGGCTTAAAGTAATAAAAATCATGAATCATATTGACATAAAGAAATATTTTGTGTAAATACAATCTGGTAAAAGGTAAATTGATAGTTGTGAGGATGTTCTTGCATTAAACAAAAAAATTACATTTTGTTTTGTATCATGTATGGCGTTTAAAGATCCTTACTCTAAAAAATCACATACCATCTATTATCTATTTTGTTTGCCGTCTTTTTGGATTTCTGAATTTCGCTATTTGTAACTATAACTTCACATTTCCATGGCATTTACAGCTCCTTTACTAATAAAAGTATTTGTATAAAGCGTGTACACGAAATAAATGTGAAAGAATCAGCACGTCATTTTTTTTCAGTGGATGTATTATAATCTTTTTAATTGTTTTGTATTTTGTTTACAACAAGTTGTGGTTTCAAAAAAATATTTTAGTTTTTGGATTTAACTTGAAATTAGTTTTAAAAATGACAAATAAAGAAGACGTAAGAGAAAAAATTATGCGCAAATATTTACAAAATCCTAATAGTAGCTAAATATCGATAGCAAAATTATTGCAAATACATCCATACACCATTAGTCGTGTTATTCAATGTTTTTCTCAAGCAAAATTGATCAAACGCAAATCTGGTGGTGGAAGAAAAGAAGGCTTTAAAGATATAAAACCAGTAAGAAAACTGGTTAACAGTTATAAGAATAACCCAACCCTTTCACCAAGGGAACGCGCAAAAATATATGGATTTTCTCATAGTTTTGTTGCAACAGTTAGAAACAAACATGGTTTTCATTCTTTTAAAGCAAAAAAAGTGCCCAACCGTCCTGAAACTCAACAAAAAAGTGCAAGAACCCGCGGCAGAAAGTTGTATGGCAATTTTATTTCCAAAAATTTCTGTATTATTGAAGACAATGAAACTTATATCAAATATGACCATCAACAAATTTCTGGTGCTGTTTATTATATTGCCAAATATAGAGAAAAAGCAGGTAAGAAATTTAAATACACAAAACATGACAAGTTCGCTAAAAAAGCTTTGATTTGGCAAGCTATTTGCAGTTGTGGCAAAAAATTAACACCTTATATTTGTCAGTACACACTTTCTGGTCAAATATATGTTAAAGAATGTTTACAAAAACGCCATTTACCTCTCATTAAATCACACAATAACAGACCTGTGTTCTGGCCTGATTTAGCTTCAAGTCATAAATGTAAACTAGCTATGGAATGGTATAAAAAGAATAATGTGAAATTTGTGCCTAAAATAGAAAATCCTCCAAACTGCCCAGAATTGAGAGTTATTGAAAAGTACTGGGCTATTATTAAAAGAAAAATGAAAAAATGAAAAAAGCTTTGCAGAAATGTTAATGATATAAAAAATATCATTTAAAAAAGCATCAAGTGGTTTCGATTCTTATTCTGTGCCCAAGCTTATGGATACCGCAAAAGCAAAAGTTCAAAATTTTATAAGATTCCCACAGGAATGATTGTTTTTTTTTTTTTTTAATGTTTGATCTTCTTATATTATTGTGTTAAAACTATTACTTGGTTTGAAACAAAAATTGAGGAGTACTTTTTTTTAGTTGTTTTTCTACTTTCACATTTATTTCGTGTTTTCATTTTAATTTGCGACTTGAATGAACTAATATTTCTGTTTGTTTTAGGATCACCAAAAGAAATGCGGTTATGCAAAAGTAAATTGCCCAAATATAAGTTGTCCATATTCTTTTATACGGCATGAACTAAATCAACACCTGGAGTTGGATTGTAACTATCGCACTGTCGAGTGTTTATACTGTCATGAGAAATTTATTTATAATAATCTGCAGGTAACAGATTCATATTATCCTCATGAGATAAATTGGTATTATCCTCATAAGATAAATTGGTGAGCTGTGAGTGATATTGTTTTACTCAAGTTTCTGCATGAAAATATGACAAAAAGTAATTAAAGCTATTAAAGAAATTGAATGTTAACTTATCTTCTTTCAGAAATACTCAGTGCTCTCTTGCAATTAGCTCTTTAAAAATCGTTTTGTTTAATTGTAAATAAAATTACTTCCAAATCAGTGTCATTTAAAATATATTTATTGTGCTCTTAAATGTTAAACAAACCATTTGCTTATTACTAGATTTAATAATATTTCCATTCAAAATAAAATAATTTTTATTACAAACCTGAAAAAAAAGGACATAGAGAAATAATTAACCTTACATGGATTAGGTACTGTAAATTTTTTAAAAAATATGATTTTAGCTTTTATTATACAACATAAATGTAGTTAAACTTGCGACTTAAAAATCCTTTTTAATTTATCTATGTAACTTTTTTGCAGAAAAATGTCGCAATTTTAAATCATTACTCATCAAAGACTCTCTTCTTCAAAAATTTTGCATTCAACTTATGCTTAAAAAAATGCCTCCAATATGTTTAACAAAAACCATTCAAATTCAAATTCATAAGATTTCAAAGAAACTTCATCAATATACAGTCAAGTTTAATCTGAATTGTTTTAATTGCTTTTAACATTTACAAACATAGTCGCATACAACAGATTTTCTTTGTAAACATAATTAGCTTTTGATAATTTGTAATATTATAAGTTTTAGATATATACGTAGATATTGTTCTAAAGTTTAAACTTTTAAATAGACTAAAATTAAATCTCAGAGTAATGTCATTAAGTTTATATAAAGTTTATTATCAAATATAAAACAAGTTTTAAAGAATATGTTAAAACTTTATATTTCAATCCTGTAGAATGTCACGAGGAACTAATAGTAATAAGGAAATATCTTTTTTGAACATTTTGATAATAACGTTAATTTGTTATTACATTTAGAACCACTTAGAAGTTTGCAAGAACTTTCCTCTTGAATGTGTCAATTATTGTGGCTTAAAAAATATCTTACGTGGTGAGGTATATATACCTTATAATGATAGGTATAATTGTTAAGAAGGAGTTTTTAGTTATAAAGTATAGTAGTTTTAATAAAGGTAGGTGTATGAAGGTTTTTTTTTTTTTTCTTTTTTTAAATGTCATAAAACTGTAGACTGTAGCAGTTAATTTCATCTGTGAAAATCCTGTCAGAAATGTGAGAAGCGTTTGTTCTTTTTAATTCTTTTTTAATCGTCAATTTAAAAAAATCTGCGAAATTTGTTAGTTCTTAGAGTTGATTTATGTGTCTTACGAGGTTAATGAGGTCATGGAATGGTCCAGAGTTATTGAACTTACAGCGATATACAAAAAAGTTGCTAAATATTTCTCATAACCAAAAAAGAACTAAAACCTAATTAAAGCGAGTTGTTTACTTAAGAACAGTGTAATCTTCATTTACATGATATATATATTATTTGCCACAGAAGGCGTAATAAGCCATAAAGAGATTAGGTATTTTTACTTTATACTTTATTCTTTATGCTTTGAGAAGTTAAAACTTTGTAAAAGACCATTTTCTTAATTATCAAATAATCTTAGTTATCATAAATATCATTTATCATTACCATTATCTTAGTTATCAAAATAACTCATATACCTCATATTTGTAAATATTATACTCTAAACATTCTAGGAAAAAAATAGAGTTAAAATAATTGATTTGATTATTGTTGTTTTAAATTTGATTTTCTTTTTTATTTATTCTTGCCAATCGACTTTTTTTAAATGCTGGTAGACCCTTCATGATTGCTGTGATAGTTAGGAAGCAGTAAACCTTACTGAGTTAGCTTTTAAAGCAAAAAAAAAAAAAAATACCTTACTGAGTTATCCAATAAAATTGCTGCTTTTACAGTTGACTATAAATATTATCAAGGCTTAAATATAAAATGAAAATCTAATACCAGGGGCAACATTCAATCTATTTATAGGTTATTAAAAAGATAGTTTCCAAAATCAGATTACTCTAGGAGTTTTAAATTTAATTTGCTTCAGACTCTATACACTGTTTTGGACCTTTCCGAAACAGGAGTTTAGGTCATGGTCTCCAGTCTAAAGTGTTTCTTTAAAAAAATTGTATTACCAATATTATATTTGAGAAAATGGAAGAGATACACTGATTTGTTGAATTTTTCAATGTTTCATAGTTAATGGAGTTTACACGAAAAGCAGAATCAAACTTAGACTGCAATTTGGTTTTTTTCAAAAATCAAGGTGATTTTATAATATATATTATAAATAAAAGGAAACTGAACCCTTGTAAAGCATTTGTGCATATAGGTATGAATGTTACTACAGCTCGCAGCTTTCCTTTGTGAAAGTTGCAATATGAGCTTCACAAAAACTAACTGTAATCTGACAATCTATTATTTGTATTTTGTCAATTATTTTTACTTTTGTTGTAACAAATATATACTACTACTAATAGAGGAAGGGGTTTCTTGATGGTGTATGTAATGCATGGGATGCTGCAAATTTTACATTCCTGTTCTTCAAAGTATCAAAATAGTGGAGCTAAGCGCACCCTGATCTTTGTAATAGTTGAGGATGTTCCTGAATATATCTGGAATTAAGGGTTTATTGTATCAAAACAAAAATTGGAGGAAGTAAACTATTAATGTGCTTTAAACAAAAATTTATGAATGCAGTATTTGTTTTGTCTATAAGTGTTTACACTGTACCGGATTATATCCTTAAACCTCTTGAGATTTTAGAACGTTTAGAAATTCAGATCTTGATTACTTTGTTCAGATAAAATAAAAAGGATGAATGCCCAACCTCAAAAACGTTTAAGTATACCAAACTAATTCGTAAAAAATTGATTTATTCCAATTAAAATATTTGAGAACCAATTATTTATAATATTTCTCTACAATTACTAATTTTTCATTTAGTTTTAGGCAAAGTATAAGTTTTCGTCCAAGAATCAGGTTTTAAATCTTGTTTTTTTGTTACCATGTTATTTTTCAAGGCAATCACTGAGTTAGATACGATGAAAATAAGAAAAACAAAATGCTTGAAAGATAGTTTTAAAGAACTTTTGATCAAGGAAATCCAAACATACCAACACCTGATATTAACTGTAATTAGCTGTTTTCGAGCTTTTGAATCATCTAAAGACGCAGCTCCTGAGGGCGGAACTTGAAACAACAATGCACAGTTTTGCTAACAGTTATACATTCCCTTCAAATCGATATCCAAGATTCAAACATCGAGAGATTAGTCTTCTTCACAAAATTGAAAATACATAGTAATATGAGCCAAGTTGTTCTATTTATAAAACATAATACAAAGCTGAAAAGTTTTGAAGAACAGACTGACGAGGTAGTGGATGCTAAATTTAGACCTATGTGGAAGTGATATAACTTAGCACAGAGTATAATAAACTCAGAGAAAAGTTTAAAAAAGCTATTGTCAATCTTTAACGGAGTATAAAAAACTTGAATAGGCAAGACAACAGTGTACATAAATTATATGGCAAAGATGATGTTGTTGGTGGGGCTAAAGACTAAAAATTATCGGAGCAATATTAGCAAGATGAGGCTCTTGCCAAACAACTTGTTCAGTTGAACCACTGAAGGAAGAGAAAAATATTTTGAACGACATGGCGAGCTAATTAACCAGATATGTATCCATTCGAACCTAATTGTAATGTAAGGTTTGTATGGATTCGATACAAATCCTGAAATAAGATCCAGAATTCATTTGGGAAATATTTCTAGGCAAAGTACTGAACAAGTTAATGCAATTGATACAAAATAGATGCCAGATTTTTTCAACATCAGAATGAAAGGGGAGGGGGGGGGGGTGGAGAGAGAGAGAGAGATTTTAATTTCTATGCTTGCTGCTTTTTTGTCAATAAGTCTATTTTTTGGTTAAATTTATTTCTTTTTTGATTTAGTTTTGCGTAGTAAAAATTCTTTTTTTCTAAAAAATAAGGTTTTTTTTCGAATTTTTGGTACATCGAGTAAACTTTGAGTTAAAAAGTCTTAATATTTTTTAGAAGATATTTTACATTTAAGATAATTTTTTTTCTACTGTAGATGAGTTTACATGTTGAAAACGAATGTCCGTGTACTGTTCGATTTTGTGAATATTTAAACATTGGGTGCACATTCAAGGTGAGAAACCTTTTTCGAAAAATGTTTTCACATAAATATATAAGTGTATAAATGTAGGTTAGGGTAATAACAAAAAAAAATTCTTTGTGAAAACACTTGTAATTGAGAAAATTTTATGTGTAATTTAAGAATATAAGTTGATTTTTTTGAAAAAAAGTTCCCCCGCACTCCCCCACCCCCCCCCCCCCCAACCCAATTGGATAAACCTGGAAAAATCAATTAATGTCTCCTTGACTGACCAATGCGTCTCCAAACACTTAACTGCCTTCTTGAATTTTATCTTGGTGAGTAATGTAAAAAGTTCGATGAAGGACGCTTCATTGTAGTGTTGGAAACGGAACCAAACATTGGCCTATTTGTTGCAGATGAAGTTGCATGCTGGAGGGAGGGTGCAGCGTTACTATGGAATCAGAAATAATGCTATGACAGTATATATTGCAAGTGAGTTCTATCTGGCGAGGTGTAAATTTGGGAGTTTCTTCCAGCTGATTCGAGACCTACTTATTTTGTTTTGACTAAATGCCTAACATAGTTCATATAAGAACTTGAAATCATCTCGCCATCAAGGGTTCTTGCCTGTGTTAACATCATCTGTCGAAACAATGTGGTAATCAGCCTGAAGAGAGACATCCTTCAGGCTGATTAAAACATCCTCTTGCACTCTTTTACCATCAAAGTTTTTCACTTTTAGTAAACCCGGTGTTGTTTTGCTTATTCTTTGGTATTTCGGTTTGTATTCAGGAGAAAATAAAATGGATGAAGAGTTTGTCGTCTTGGGTGAAAAACCATAGGTTTCAGAAGACAGTTTTATGTATTTGCGTTGGTTGCGATTGAGAAGAGCTGAGTTGAGGTTGAGTTTTTGATTGTCGGATTCGTTTTCTAGGGTGGATTGGTTCCAAAAGGGCTTATTTAACCATTGAATAACCAATCACTCCTCCACTCTTAATGTGCTTCTGGTAGAGCTCTTTATCATCCTTGCTTTTCCATTCTGTAAAATTACGGAGTGAAAAGTCTAGAATTTCCCTCCAGAGCAAATCTATGTCCGTAATCATAATTTTGATTCGATCTAAACGCCGTTTATCCCTGTTGAAGTGAAGTTTCCAAAAATGTGACGGTTTGTCGCCATCCGCGTGAAATTGGTTAGCTTTTCATCATATGGAATGCTTGGATTCCTCTTCTATTTAGAAGAGGAGGGTATATTCTTCATTCAAATACAGCTGTTTGACTTTACACTGTTGCTGGAATTTCATTAGGGCATTTTATTGTGGTTTAAAAGTGATAAAATGTCTTGCATTTCTCTTCCTCTCTCTAAGGCTTGCAATCGTGCTCTGAAAACGAGATAGTTTATCCAAAATATTCTAAAATATTCCACAATCTTCTTAAATATTCATGAATAAATATTAAATATTCGCATCTGAAACAGAAACTAAAATAAAGTATGATAATAATAAAATAAGTATATATAAAAAACTCGCCCGACGCTGGAGCGAGTTCAAACGGTGCAGCTAGGATCCAAATGACAAAAAATAATTAACAACCATCTGTAAATGAATTGTTTTAAAGAAATGGAAACAGCTGGAATGAGTTTAAAAGCAGTCTAGAATGTCATTTAAAATTTAAATGTAAAATTGCAAACGATAGTTAAACTGAGCGATGTATGAGCAAAAAAAAAATTAAAAGGTGGGGGAATTTTTTTCAAGTTTCTTAAATATTAAATTTGCCACTATCATCTGCAGACAATTGTTCCTCGAATGTAAGGGATTTCAATTTCATAACGAAAAATAATCATAATATTATTATAATAAAATAGTTATTACACTTGTGAAGGTATAGGTGCAAGGTTGACAACTTTTAATTGACAAATTACATGGTGAAAACCCAAAAAAAAATTTTTTTGGTGAATCACTATTATTTTTAACTTATAATTATTTATAGATTTTCTTAAGTTTTTATATATTAAAAGTTGTCAATCAATTTTCATGGCTGTTTGCAAATTCATTTTTAAAACTATTTTAACTATTCTATTGAACTATTGGGCTGTATTAGCAAACTGCTTATCTAAACTTGTTCTGTTTGTAGGGAATAAAGCAGGAACGTGATGTCCACATGATATCTTGCATGAACGATCATCTTTCTTTAGCGATTAGCAAAATTACTACTGGAGACACCTTGATAAGCAGAATTGAGAAGCAATTAAGTGACATTCAAAATCAAAATATTGCATTGGAGGAAAAAGTTGAGCGCTTGGAAAATGATGCAAAAAATTTGACACAAAGAGTAAGTTCTTTTGAAAACGATGGCGGCCGCAAAGAGTTTATATGGGTGATAAAAGATTTTAACAGTATCTTCACTTCAACTGTAATTGACTCCAAAGAGCTGCACAGCAATTGTTTTTATTCAGGAAAATATGGCTATAAAGCACGCCTACTTGTTTATATAAATGGTTGTGGTGAGGCAAAAGGCAATCATCTTTCTCTTTACTTTCAGTTAATGAAAGGAGAATATGATACCTTACTGAAATGGCCTTTTTCAAAGAAAGTTACACTTTCCGTTCTAGACCAAAGTGAGAAAAAACAACATTGGAGTTATTCTTTTTCACCGAATTCATCAAATGTGTTTGAGAAGCCACTTTCAAGCTATAATAAGGGTTGGGGGTTTACGTTATTTATGCCACATAAAAAACTTACAAATGGTGGTTATATTATTGACAATACCTTAATTATCAAATGCGAGGTTCATTCTTAAGTTAATAACGATCGTCTAAAAATGTACATTTTAAAAATGTTGTTAAAACATGAAAATCACTAATAGTCAGAGTTTCTTAGAGCATGAAATTTATTTTTTAATTAAATTACAATGAAGACCATTTTAAAAGAAAAGCATCCTTTTTTGGGCTCAAAAAATGTACGTACAAACAGTAAACAGACAGAAAGAAGTGACGGAAAACACTGCATGAAGTTTATGCTTTCTTTAGCTTTTGCACAGTTCTTTTGTTAGTAATTTAGATGGAAACCACTTTAGGCTATTAAAAAGATTTTATATAATATTTATGTATAAACAATCACGTTCTTTTCAAAAAGTTTAAATATCGCTAAGAGCTTGCTTATTCTAACTCTAATTTTGTAAAAAATAAAGGTGTTAACCACTCAATGGGAAAAAAAACTTATTATTTGCAGTTGTTTATTAGTTGCTTGTGATATGCTCAGATAAATCACATTTGGAAGTGTAAGGTTTGCAATCCCAGTCTGTACATTGTTTTGTTGGTGAGCCAATACAACCCTGGACACACTGAGCAAACTATTAAAAGTGTCGAAAAAAAATATTTTGAGGATGTTTCTAAAGCTGGACTGAGTACCCTGTAACCAATAAATGGCATAATAAAAATATTTTTAAGGTCATAGTGTATTTGGCAGAATAAAAATTAAACAATTTAGTGCTACACACAAAACTTATTTTTTATGAAAAATAAAGAGAAGCCAAGGGTTAAACATATTTTAACTGGTATATTTAAGGTCAATAAATAAAAAAAGAATATGGACCTGATAGGCAAAAAAAATTTTTTTAAAGACCTCAAAGGGTTTAAGGTGAAATATTTAATCAAAAGAACTCATTTGGTGAGATAACTGTTTCCCCCTCATACATATCTATAAAATAAAATTTTCCTTAAATAAATGAAAACATTGTAGATAATAATTGTTTAGTTTTTGGAACTGTACTTAATATATTTTTTGATAACAATGTCAATGTGGAAACTGAACTTGAACATATTTCAAATCTTAGTAGTGATAATTATGATAAAACATTCTCATCAGATTTGACTACCTTATTGGCAGGTTGGGCTGTTCAGTTTTGTGTTAATTTGACAGCTTTGTCATCTTTAGATTCTCGATCTGTTTTATGCTAGTTAGCCAAAAGATGTGACAACTATTTTAAAAACTCGACAGAATTTTATAATTGCGCATTGAGCAGGTGGTAATTATTTTTATTTTGGTTTGGTCATATAGTTTAACAAATATATTAAATCACATTTATGATAAAATTGCAAATTTTTCAACACTTTATGTGCAGTTGAATCGATGGTTTACCTTTGTTTATAAGCAGCAAAGTATCATTTTGGCTAACTCTGCGTTTTTTACAAGGTTTTAGTATTAAAAAACTTGGGTGACTCAAGTCTGTTAGGAATATTTTTAGTATTACATTTAGATAAAGTTGAACACATTGCAATTTTAGATGACAGAATTCTCAACTATGTCTTGTAACAAGTTGATGATGGTTTTGTTGTTTCAC
This sequence comes from Hydra viridissima, assembly GCF_058129835.1. Classification (NCBI taxonomy): domain Eukaryota; kingdom Metazoa; phylum Cnidaria; class Hydrozoa; order Anthoathecata; family Hydridae; genus Hydra; species Hydra viridissima. Next base: position 16,873,721 of record NW_028324305.1, read on the forward strand.
CCTTGCTTCAGTTGTTATGATTAAGTGTGTTGAAACCTGTACAATGTTTGTTTATTTATGTTATTACTAACTAAATAATTATGCTTATTTCATACATAGTTTTATATGAGATGGTAAATGAAAGACATTTTAAACTAATTTAGACTAATTTTATTATTGTGTTAAGTAACTTTCTTTCCTAATAGAAACATTTATATACCAACATTTTCTATATTAATGCATTCAACAGCTGCCAATTGGATAAATGATTTTGGTAAATATAAATGGCACTCTCCTCATTTTAGCAATGCACTATAATAGTGAAACTGTTATATAAACAGTTTCATTAGTTTTTTCTCTTTAATTTTTGTTTTCAGGGTCTTCATTGATGATGAAGATGTCTACTGTCAGACGGATTGTTGCTAAAGTGAGTGAAGGTACACTTCATTACACTGGTTAGTAGAAGTATGCTTAGAATTTACACTTTCAGTTATTTTAAGTAATTTTTGAAAATGTTTGTTTTTATTTTACTAGAATTTTAAAAATGAAATTTCTAAGAGATCCTGATTTTTACAGCTGTTAAAAAAGAGCTGCTTATTTCAGTGGAAAACTTGAAAATAAAGCTTTATTGGGTAAAAAGAAGTCTTTATCTTTATTTACACACACACACACACACACACACACACACACACACACACACACACACACACACACACACACACACACACACACACACACACACATATGTCATAAATCATACATTAAAGTTAAATTTTGTATATAGGTGCTGTAAAAATAAATTATTTAAACTCGGGAGCATCAAGAGAGGAGGTTGAGCATTGGCTAAAGAGTATATGGGCAATTCCACGCAAGTGACGGTCGTAACATTTGACGCTTTTTTAGCTATTAAAAAATAACCAAGAATGGTATTTACATGGAAATTTACAGAAATATCATTCAAGTGTTCAACTTAATTGAAAAATCAACTTAACGTAGCGTGACGGTCGTAATTCTTACTTTTTGACAAATCTAAACAAATAAACTTTGTCAATCTTTATGCAGCCTTCTACACTGTGAAAAAAAAAATCTTTTGCTGTGTTCTTTAACTACTTACTGAGATTACTATATGGTGAGTTTCATAGCTTTTGGTTGAAGTTTTCCAACAATTTTGTTAAGTTTTATGTCGCGACGGTCGTACCTGTGACGGTCGTAACGAAAAAGCCAAAAATGAAAAAACAACAAATAACGCAATGAATGACATAATAAAAGATGAATGATTACAAAAACCAATTAAATTATGTTGAAAAAAATGCATTTTATAACATTATCAAGGTTATTCATGATATTTCTTCAATACTGGGATCGTTATATTTGGAGTAGGAAACAAACACTTAATGCTATTTATGCTCCCTGTTTTTTTTTGTTTAGTTAACTCTATTTAACACCACTCAATACCTAGGAGTATGCCCAGTAAACATCGAACAGTTGGTAAGTAGTTGGCCCGATCCTAATAACCAACTATTAGCTACAGTTGGGCCAACAGTCGGCTATTTAGTTGGTACCGTGAAAAAAACGTAACACTTTTACCAACACTTAGCCAACTGTTTTTAAGCAATTGTTTGCCATTAACGGCCCAAAAGTAATAAAACAGTTGGCTAACAGTTGGTACCATTACCGGCCTAACTATAAGATTTTTTTTCGCGATTTTTTAAATTCACTTTTGCGCTTAAATTGAAAGTGCAAAAGTTATAAATCATGTTTTGAATATTGCTTAATAACAAAGTATAACTTTGCTTTTTAATATTTGATTTTCTATCTAATAGTGATTGTTTGTATATCAGATTTTACCAAACAGTACTACTGTCCACACAAAATATTGTATTATTTATAGATAACTTAGTTGAATACAAAAAAAAGAACAAATTTTTTATCATTACACTTTTATTTCGAGACCATTAAAGAAAAATATTTACAAATAAAGAACTAAAAATATTCTATTATTGTAGTTAATATTATTAAAGGTTTGAAACTAATATTGGCAGCTTTAATTAAAAACAATATTTTAAAACGCTAGTATTTAAAAACTTGGCGATTTATTAGATAATTATTAATAATAGTTAAGAAAAATTAGATTTATAAATAAAATCAAGATAAATAAGCTTTTATAAATTTGCAAAAGAAAATAATAACTAAATATTCTTTTCATTGATTAAATGGAACTGATTTTTTATAACCTTGCTTTTCGTCTGTATATTTATTCGCCCATCTCCTTGATCAATTGCGCTCTGAAACCATCTTGAAACGATCGGGTAAATATCTTTATCCTTTGAATTAAGATACTGAATTCTTACCGTTGCTAAAAGAATAAAATGAAAATAAATTTAAAAACTCAATTTATTTTTTGTTTAAATATAAATTATATTTAAGTTATTTTTAAGCTCTTATACGTATACTTTGCAAATCAAGAATTACATTAACTGGTTAGCAGTTTTAAAAATATGTGCATATGATAACCGAGAGCAATTAGCTTATCGGTTCAAGACAAACTTCTATATGCTCTTTAAGAATCATATAGTTGAATACTAATAAATCATGGTTTACATTGGCAATTAATGTCTCTAGTTAACAATAAAATACGGCATTAATAAGTTCAAGTCACCAAGGGAGAACATAATATCTTTTAAATTCACAACTAATGACAACACTGGTAATTGTCATAAGTACTAACATATTGTATTCTTTCTTAGTGTTGTAAACATATTTTTGTAAACATAAAAATTTGGTTGACTTTAACAGACTAAAAATTTACATAACTAGTAATACTTACATAGTAAGCACTTTAACAAAATGATAACATCGCAACTTAATCTTGCCCACTCCAGTAGCTATCATCTTACTGGAAGATCCGTTTAGATTACATAAAACGCTAAAATTTTTGGAAAACATGGCTCCCAACACACGTATTTTGGACGCTCAACTTTACTGCCAATAGAACACAGATATTCGACCTAAAAACAAATAATTCTACATATTACAACTTTTTTTATTTATTTTTATTATTTTTTCAAAGGTAAATGAAAATGTAATGCGGTATAATATAACTAAGGTATTATTAAATTACCTTTGATAAATTACAATTATAAGACTTATAAAAAAACTTATCTTTGATCTTATAAAATAATAGTTACTAGTTTAAACGCAACCTGTAGACTGCTAGAAACATTATAATATAAAAAATAATTTCAAATTACATAGAGAGCCATCTCAGATTTCATCTGTAGCATAAGGTTAAGCCTCTCCAAATCTTCCTTACTTTCCATTGGAAGGCCAGGGGGAACAACAATGTCTTCATTATCCAAAAAACTTTGAACTTCTAAAAAATTATTTTTTTGCTCCAGTTCTGTTAATCTTAACTCCAAAGCTGCCAACTTCTCTATAAACATACATAAGTAATTAAATAATGTTTAATTGCATTTGAATCTTATTGGAAAACTGGTTTCAAAAACACAATCTAGTTATTAAATTGAAGACATACACGGATGAAGGTGTTATGGAACTCAAATATTTGGAGTTAACATTTTAAACATTCATGTTATTTATCCCTGTAGGTGAATTGATTGCTGTAAAAATGGTATTCTAGCACATTTTTGTGCTGTGTTATTAAGGTCACGGAAAAGAGCGTTATTTAAAACCTTTATCTGCATAAAAAAGTAGAAATGTGTATTTTTGTAACATGAAATAAGTATTTTTTTAAAGCCTTCATCCATTTATGACTTTAATTAAAACAAAATTATTTTTTTTTATAAAAAATATAAATAGTTTTCTTTTGTCAATATATGTCAGCATCATAATCAATGTATGTATGCAGAGCCGGATATACAGTTTTAGGGGCCCTAGGCTAAAAAATAGCCTGTGGCCCCATATTTAGAAATAATATGTTAGTTTAAAAAAATATAATCTTAGTTTAACGTAATTAAAAGTTTTATTTCATTTTTTTAAAAATATTGTTTAAAATCTACATAATCTTTTTTCTGTATTTTTCATTAATGAAATCTTTAATCAATGAGTCTATATTAATTGACTTCATTTTGTCTGCGTTGCTTGATAATAATGCAAAATTGTTTAACATTTTTTGTGACAGTTGATCGCAAATCATTTTTTGTTAATTTTAATTTTGAAAATGACCTTTCTCCAGAGCAGTTGGATATCATGAAACATATGAAAATCCTAAGAATGATTTCAGTATTTGGAAATGTAGCCTCCATTTGTTTTTTCTTTATAAGTTTATACAAATCCAAATGGGACAATTCAGGAACTTGAGTATTAAAATGTTCTTTCAAATACAGATGTAGATGTTCAATTTCTGCACATAAATCATCATCAATATCTTCCGTGTAGTTTTCCACCAGACGATTAACACATGTCTTCAGCTTATCTTTGTTGAATCTCGTGTCTATTAAAAATACAAATTTTTCATTCAATTCCTGATAGCATTGAGCTCTTTCTTTTAAATTTGTAGTAAGATTATTGATAGTTTTTAAAAAAACGTTTGTCTTAAAATCTTTAAGTGGACTTAATTGAGGTTCTTCTGATCGGTTTTCACCTAATAGCGCTTTCTTATTACGGCATCTCTTTTGTAAATAATCTATGTCTGGTAACAATAATTTTGCATCTTGTTCTATTAATTCGAATGTGTTAGTTAATCCAAGAAGATAATCTCCAAGAGATGAATAAAGTTCAGCACAAGTAACTAGAGTAATCGTTGCACTTTGCAATAATTTGGAAACAGCATTCATTCGTTGCAAAACTTGACCCCATATTATTGTTTGTAAAGCAAAAGTTTCCATTTTTGATAGTAAGTTTCCAGCCGCAGCTCTTGTTTTTGTTTCAAAACTTTCACACTCATTGATTTTGACCAATCCTTCCATTAATTTATTGTAGTTCTGGTGAATGGTTTTGACCGAGTCAGCATGAGCGCTCCACCGAGTATTCGATAGTGATTTCAATGAACTACTTGCACACTGTTCCAAAACACTCCACAACTTTGTAGAAGCAGAGAAAAAATTGTACAGTTCTTGAACAATACCAAAAAAATTGATTCCCTCGATGCAGCAATCTACAGCAGCCTCTCCTACCAAGTTAAGAGAATGACCTGAACATGGCAAGAATTTTGCCAGCTTATTGAACTCCAAAATTCTAGTTTTCATTCCTTTATATTTTCCAGTCATACTGCTTGAGTTATCATAAGACTGGCTTCTGCAATTGCTGATTTCCAAGTTCAATTTTACGTTTAAAAAGTCCACGGTTGCATTTGCTAAATTTTCCCTGGTGTGATTATCGATGTGAATGAAGTTGACAAATCTTTCAATAGGCTCATTAGAAATTTGATCAATGTACCTCAAGATCACACATAGGTGATCTTTGTGACTCACATCAGGTGTTGAATCTACTGATAATCCATAATACTTAGATTTTAAAACATCGTCGCTGATTGATTGCTAAACTTTTCTTGCCATCAATACGATTAATTCATCACATGTATTCTTTGAGAGGTAGTTTGTTTTTCCAGAACCACTGTCACCATAATTTTTTATGTGTTTGGCCAATAAAGGATCAAACTGAGCAATCAACTCAAGCAGACCAATAAAATTCCCGTTGCTCTCAGACCCAAATTTTTCATTTGAACCTCTAAAAGCTAAGTTTCTTTCAATCAATGTGCAAATTACAGCTGTAACTCTTCTTAGAACCTCTCTCCAGTAGTTTTTTTCTTTGCAAATTTCGTTTAGAAGTTGATCATTTAAAAAAACCTTGTTATTTTTTCTGTGAAAGTATGCTAAGGAAGCTTTTCTGTGGTCTGATGAGTGTTCATGCCCCTGAATTGATGCCCCTGAATTTTTCCAATCTTTATATCCCATAGATGCTAAAGCACATTTTGAGGGTTCAAAAAGCTTGCAGACAAAACAGAATACACAACCTAATGCTGGGGAATATATGAGCCATTCTCTATTAAACGTTTCACCATTTAGTTTTTTCTCCATAAACAAGCTTTTTGAGCAATATCGATCGCGATCTTGATACATCATTTTAGAGGATTTAAAGTCATAATCTGCATTTTGACATTTTAACGGACCGTTCTCTATCCAAAATTGTATATCCTCAGCTGAAAGAGTTTCCCAAAGTCCTGGATCACTTTTCAATGGCAAACCGATAGGGAAACATACCCTCTCCTTATTGAGTTCCGATTGTTGGTTTAAAGTTTGAGATTCATTGAGTCCTCTACAAAATCCAATATTTTTGCCTCTTTACTTATGCCACAGTTAGCAAGATTAGCTGAAGTTGGTGAATTATCCTGACCATGCTCATCAAGTTTAACCATAGAAACGCACATAGCAACGATAAAGCTTCTGCTTATCTGCTTATTTCAGAGGCTCACATAAAGTTATAAATCTGCTTATAAAAGAGGTTTTATCTACTTTGTTTTTACTTTAATTATCTACTCTGCTTAAGTTAAATTTGACTCGGTTGCCTCTAACTATTTCAGTTTTTAAACATTCCTAAAATGCAAATATTTACTTTGTTTATATGAGTTGTTAAGTGTAAGAAGAACATATTTTATTAAATTTTATTAAAAAATAGTCTTAATTATGGAAAGAAAAGATAGAGCTAAGCAAATAACTAGAGTAACTTGAAAGAAAAGATTGTTTTGTGGTAACCAACACACTTTATCATCACCAACACCAATGACAAACTCAAAAAAAGACTCAGACATTGATACTAGTTCATCAAGATCAGCCAGCAAGATTGAGTATATTAAAAATGATATTCCAAATAAAAATGATGAAAAAATAAAAGGTTATAGAATAATTGAGGTTGAAATTTTAAACACTATATTTGAATCTTTATGTTGCCCACAGTGTTTTAACGATTATAGCTTGGTATTGAAAGAAAACTTTATGAAAAAAAAAGGATATCCTTCAAATATAATATGTTGCTGCATTGTTTGTGGATATAGAAAAGATTTTTATACATCTAAAGTTTGTAACCGCACTCATGATATTAATCTTCGTATTGCATATAGCATAAGATCAATTAGGCAAGGGTATTCAGGACTTGAAAAGTTTTCTGCATTAATGAACCTCCCAAGTCCGATGAGTAAAAAAAATTACAATAGTTCTGTAAAGCTTATTACTGATGCTGCTACTACAGTTGCTAAAGAAACAATGCTTGAGGCTGCAAAAGAAATAAAAGGTAATAGCAACAACATTGTTAATAATGGAGTTTCAACTGATGGAACTTGGCAACGTAGAGGATGCAGTTCACTGAACAGAGTTGTGACAACATTGTCAATGGATAATGGAAAAGTGTTAGATGTTGAACCAGAACAGTTAAACATGACACCTGGGGAATATACATCAAGTTTGTGCGATAATCAAAATCGAAAACGTATTTTTTTAGCTGTATATAAAAATCTAGAGTCATCCAAGAAGCAGCAAAAGATTCTACGAGGGTTGTCAAAAGCATCAAAGGACAAATATGAAAACTTTGAGTAAAGTCAGTATGCTCCTGGGTCATTCTGAAACTTTATTTTAAACATAATTTAGTTATATTTTATATTTTTTGTGGAATTAAATTTTTTTTCTTCTGTTTTTGCGTTTTTCTCGAAACAAGGTTTTTAAATGCCCCGGCTGTGATAACTTTGGAACCACTTGGTGTTTAATGATGAAACTTTCAGTAATTGTCCTATTTTATACCTTCTGTGATTTGAACCTCCACTTTTACGAAATACTTGACAGAACACGTTCTACATCAATTTCAGTTGCCTAATTTTGACCAAAATTCATTAAATGACAATATATTTGCCCCCTTAAAAACTGTCATATTTTTCATAAAATTTTAGTTTCAGATCACAGTTCAAAGTATTAGTTAAAGGGAATTGCAATATGACAGTTTGAATATATGTAGTTCTTTGGATAAGTTAGCCGGGGCATTAACTGATTTTTGGTTATTTTTTCAATATTTTCTAAGTTACCATGGCAACAAGACACAATTTTTAAAAATTTTCATTCTGAAATATAAAATTTGGACATTATATATTGTTTAAAATCAATTTTACTGTTTGAACATGAGTTTTAACATTTTTGCGATACTTCCCCCTTAAGATTAAGTAAAATAGCCTACATAAACAAGCGAAAGTTTGTTAAAAATAAACAGGAAAACAAACGTTAAAAATTTATGATTACTTTTTTCACAGCGCGCGTATTTACTTCAGTTAAAAGCGTTCAAATTATCGCTTAAAGTTTAATGCAATTTAAAACAATTACTTTTCTCAATTACTAAGATATTTTACTTAAAAGCGTGCAAAACTTTTCTTAAAATAAACGCATTCTTTTTAATTTAAATCAAATATTTTAAAACATTACGCGCAAATAATAAAAAAAACAAATTTATTAACTACCATTTTTAATATCAATCTGGAAAATTAATCAGGCTGTTTTGCAAATAAATGTTTGCTACTGTTGTAAACCCTAATTAATTAGAAAAACAGCCCTAATTATAGTTATTTTCTTGGCTTGATAAGTTGAACCAAGTGATTCTAGACAATAATATTTTAGAAGGTTCTTGGTTGAACTTTTCAATAAAAAAAAAACGTAATATTATTAAAAAAACGTCAAACGTTGAATAAAATCGTTGAGTTTATTGTTCGTTAAAGTACTAATTCATACTAATGAACAAAATGTTGCAAAATACTTTTTGTTTAATTTTCGTCTTAAAATATTTTATTTTTTTTTAATCACGAAAATATTTAGAAAAATAAAAACAAATTTTTTTAATTTAATTTTTTACACAATTACTTTCTAATGAAAATGAATGCACTTTCCAAAAATTAAAATTTAATTTTGTTGCAATTCGATTTTGGGGCCCTTTTTTTTTGCGGGGCCCCTAGGCCATGGTCTATTTGGCCTGCCTGTAAATCCGGCTCTGTATGTATGCGTAACACATATACAATGTATAACAAGTAGTAAAACAAAAAAAAACAACAAACAAATAATTTATCCAAAACCTTACTTTCCTGATCCCCAAAATTTTGAATAGTTTTCTCATAGTTTTTAGAAGTCGATGTTCCTTTTAATAAAATGCTATAATTATATGCATTATATGTATATATATACACACACATATATATATAATATAAATGTCATGCATGCTTAATATGAAATGTATATGTCATGTTGTATATGCAATTGCATATACCATTAATTTATACTAGCAAAAAGCAACCTGTAATACGGGTTATGGTCGGTCTGTTACTTAATTTATAGTTGCTGTTTTCCTTAAATTAAAGTTGCGAAATCTAAACTATACCTTTTTAGAAAAACGCCTTTAAATTGAAAAAATTAAACCGTCTGTAAAATAAAAATAAAAAGTACGCGGAGGTAAAATAATTTACCAATTATTTGAGTAATTTACAACTGACATATTAGTGTAAGGCAGAACCATTTTCCTCGACATTACTAAGTTCAGAACAATACATTTTTAGTTGCTGACACAAAATAATAACACTTCATCATGCTTTAAATTGACGAAAAAGTAAAGCTAAATTCTTGTTATATTTTTTATAACAGGAACATTTAACAAATGAGATTAATATAAAGCCAACGTAAATTATACATGGGTTGTTAATTTTTTGGTATCCCCTTGATACATGTTTCTTTAAAAACGGAAATTGTCTTAAAAACGTCAAATGCACACAACTAAATAAATTTATTAAAAATAACTGAACATTTGACCTTTACTATATATGGCACTACTTTGACCATTGTTATATATGGCCTCTTTGTTTCAATAGTTTTTAGTAAACGGTAATTTGCTACCATTTACTAAAAATTCCTTTTGTTACTCGAAATTTAACTCTCTTAAATATTTTGACACTACATAAAGGACCTCCCTTCCCCGTTTTTACCTTAATGGTGGTCAGGAGAATAGAGTTATTTGTATTAAGAGTAATCAATTTTTTGACGAAGACCTTTTACCAGAATAATAAAATGTAAAACAATCATTTACTTGTATAATAATTTTTTCTTTTTAATATATGTAAGAATTTTTTCTTTCCTCAAAAGTGTTGCAAATGCAAACTGAGCTAATAAATTAGTTAAACACCTTATAAAATTTAAGTAACTCGATATTTGACAAATGCGTAAAACTACAATATTCACCATTTGTTTAAAAAGATCCCCTAAGTTACGTACAACAAATTATTAGGCATAAAATAGAGAAAAATTTAAAAAAATTGAACTAATTGCATAAATTTATATCATTTTAACTGACAAAAATTTACAATAAAAGGTAATCAGGTTTCTTTTTATAAATCGTATAAATGCGTTAATTGTAAATCTTAAACAAAAAAAAACAACAAAAAAAAGGAATTATGATACTATAATTACAACAACAACAAAAAAAAACACCACATAAAAACTGAAAATCGATTCACCTTTTATAGTAACCTATTTTGACATGGCAGTTAATATAAACATTTATCGAAAATGTAACTATAAAATCTATTTCGAAGTACAAAAGGATTAACAATACCATATAATAATAAAAAAAAATCAAATTAAGAATAAATTGCATTTTAAGCATAATGTTGGCTTTTAGTAAATAAAAAAAAAGCAGTAAGTTCCAATAATGAAACTACCTATTATTCATTTTTAACAATAGTCATCAACATGAAGGTGTCTATTGTTAAAAATGAATATCAAAACAAAACATCACAACAATAACATGTAACAATAGAATATTTACACCCTTGATCCTTAAATCCAGCGAAAATAACAAAACAAATTAAAATATGAAAGGCAAAATTAGAAAATCAATTTAAAGTTAACTATATTTATCTTTTTACTACTAAACATATAAATACATAAGAGTATATTTGTTTTTATGTTCAATATTAGTTATTCAATTGGTTCAAATTTAGGACATTAAAACACCATAGATTTAAAGATCAAGGTTGCATACTCTCATACACATTGCGCCAAACATTAACAGACATAATTATGTGTTTCCAGAATAATTAAAAAAGGCTAGACAACACAACCTAGCTCTAAAGTAGTAACTCTGCCTGGAACTAAATGTTGCCAAGTCATACCTCTGCTATAAGTACGCCACATGGCTGGCAAGGTTATCAATCTTGCTCAACATAATGCCAAGTCACATCACTTTGAAAACATGGAAACAACATAATTTAAACATATATACAACTATAAACAAATATGGTTTTATATAACACATAAAAACACATTTTATAACAATATTAAATGACAGATATATTTATCCATGAGAAACACGGTTTTTTGAGATATACTCCAACTCTATCATATGTTTGACCTTAACTTTTAATTGTCATTGAATAAACCAATCTGACAGGAAACTGACAACGTTCAGAACAAAAGGTAAATTAAAATGTGATGGAGCCAACTGAATTCGAGGAAGAAAAACTCGTTTCACACACCTGTCAAAACCTCTGCATCAATATAATTATTTTGAAGAGCACAAACTTTCATTCGAGTACCATTGCATAACCCAGCTTTGAGATCTATATTTCTAAGTAGCATAATTACACAACCAATTTTCAATTTTAAACAATGAGGTGGCATACCTGAAGGAGTTAAGCTGTTCAAAAACTCAACAGGAAAGTTATTTCTTTCATTAAGGTCATCAGTATCAATTTGATCAGCACTTAAAAAAATTTTGACCTCACCCGGCAGACATTCAAGCACTTCTTCATTGATTGATAATAAATCAACATTAGTTGGTGGAAAAATCACACATTTAGAATGATTATTTTGATCAGCATCTCCTAAAATCTTTTCAACAATTGATTCATTTTCTATAATAATGGACGGATTAGGTATTTCAATGCATCCTTTAAAGGATCCTCTTTGACAGATATTGTTCCATTCCCAAGTATTAGTAGCCATATGGAAAATTCACCTTCCCCATCTTGTACTCTCATATTTTCATTTAATGCAAACTTCTGCACCAATTGCCAATGCAAAGAACATTTTATACATGATTCTTCTATCTCAGCTTGTTGTACTCTTTTCACAACAGGCAGAATTTGCCTAAAGTCACCACCAAAAAGAATGATTTTTCCTCAGAACGGAAAGTTGTTGTTGCAAATATCTTTTAACAACCTATCAATTGCATTTAATTCTTTACATGTTCATGTAAGACATTATACTGCTCGCTTCTCAGTTTGTTTTGGTTATTTCTGATGAAAGCAAAGCGCTGGCCTTTAATTTTAACATACGCATCAATAGCATATTGCTAAAACAGTTTTTTGCCATAAGAGTGAAGAAAAAAATTATCTAACTGAAAGTTTACAACTGTAATACTGAGATAATGTAACATGATTTCTAACCAATGTAGCACGTTCAGGGTTGTGAACCAATTCATTAAGCCAACCAGCATCACCCCTCTGAAAAAATAGAGGATAAACCATAGGATTTAAGTTGGCAGACATACTTGATATAGTTTTAAGAGGATGACCTCTTGGGTAAATAACATATTCCCTGGAAGCAGGTAGTGCACCATCTTCACCAACAAATACAACCGCAACCTCATTAAGTGAAGGGAGATTATAGTGATTTAGAGCAATTATAGCAATTTATGCTGGAACATCATGATTCCAAAATATTTATAGCAAAATCATGTAGTAAACAGCGCTAAAGACAAAAAATTAAATTGAGATAAAACAGATTGTTTATATGGCAAAATAGTTAATTGGCTTTTAGTAAATGATTAAAAGCAGCGATTTTTAACAAAATTACCTATTTAACATTTTTAATAACAGACACAAACATGAAGTTAAGCCAAATGTCTATTAACTCAAAAGATAACAAAAAAAAACATTACAGCAACAACACACAACAATAGCACACACCGTAATTTAATATGTATATAATATAACTTAAGAAAGATAACACTCATATATAACAAAACATAAGCAACAACATTATGCAAAATGTTATTAAAATACATTATTATGTATTTTTAGAATAATCTTTAATAATAAAGGCTTAAAAACAGCAAGACCTAAAGCAATAACAGTTTGACACTAAAAACTATCGTGTAACCCTCTGTTAAAAGTACATCAATTGGCTGGCAAAGTTGACAAACCTTGCTCAACATGTTTACCAAGTCACAGCACTTTGAAAACACGAAAATAACATAATACAAACATATGTACCAACAAAAAAACACAATGTGTTTAAATATTTATGTAAAGTTAAATATATACCTTACATTCATATTTCAACACAATTTAAAAATAATTATATAACACATATTAACACATACACAAACAATAAAAAAACACTTTACATTGCTATAAAAACACATTGATAAAACAACTATAAAGCACTTATTACCAGATACACATACATATCAAAAAAGCATATATGCAAACAATAAACGTGTGCAAACAAAAATTTTAAAAATGATGCAAGAAAATTTAAAAAGATTCAAAGTAAACAAAATATATATTTACAAACAATACTCTTTACCTTCTTCTGTTTTTTTTTTTTTTTTTTTTTTCATAAGAACTGTAATCTTCATAATAAAATATAACCTTTACATACAATAACATGTGACATGCCATGTCAGTGTTGGCACAAACTTTTAATTCATTTTTCTAAACTTGCTAAAAAAGAACAAAAATAGTTAATAGCATCACAGAAATTTTAAAGTAGTAATAACCATTTTATGGAAGTAGCATTAGTATAACTTTAAATAACATCCATACCCCTATTTTCCTTCTAAAAAATAAAATGACAAAAATAAAAATGCTAAAAGAAAAGCTAAAACAAACAAAATATAAACGATTTAAAAAATTAAAATCCTTTCTACTTTAAATCTTTTCTACTTTTTCTAATAAAAATCTAAATCCTTTCTACTTTTTCTAATAAAAATGTATATATAACTATTTTATTTACTTACTTCAATTGTAGTATGATCTTAACGATGATTATTTATCTTAATATGATTCTTTATGTAATATATCTAAACTAATAATTAAATTCCAAAAGGAAAAAGGTTTTGCTAAGAAGATCTCTCTCCAATGACCGCGTGCGTTAAGAAAACGCGCTCTTTCAAAGCCTAGTAACTAATTCAAAGCCTAGTAACTAATGACGAAACGACGTTAAGCATTTTTGTAGGAATTATACAGGGTGACCACAAAGTATCCGCACACGAGACGGTTTCATCTTGTGAAAATATAAGCATAAAAGCACTTATGTATTTTCTTATTTATTTTCTTATTTATTTACTTATAAATTGTTCCTTGGGCTCAAAAAGAACTTGGAAATCGTATTTGGACGTTCATGCAAGATGGAGCTCCAGCCCATAAAAAGAAGACAGTTCAGAATTTTTGTGCGGCAACTTTTCCTGATTTTATCAACTTTTCTCAATGGCCGCCATCGAGCCCCGATCTTAACCCGATGGATTTCTCAGTCTGGAGCGTCCTAGAAGGAAAGGCATGCCAAAAGCCGCATAAAAATATTGAAAGTTTAAAAAAATCACTACTGAAAGCTTGGGATTCTCTGGACCCTGCCTACTTGCTCGCCACCGTCGAAGCATTCCCGAGACGCCTACAGGCCTGTTATTTTGCTGATGGAGGAAAATTCGAATTCAATCTTTGAATCATAATTGTTATAGTTCAATAAATGTTTTAAAATAAAATTTGTGTTCCAAATACTTTCTACATGCTTTTTATTAAGCTCTTTATCTGTGCGGATACTTTGTGGTCACCCTGTATTATAGATAAAAGATAGAAGATAGATAGAGAAGCCTAGTAACTATATCAAAGCCTAGTAACTAATGACGAAACGATGTTAAGCATTTCTGTAGGAATTATATTATAGAAGATAGAAGATACGTTTATAAAACATACGGGAAACTTTAACGATTCAAAAACACGCGGTACACAGTCGGTTAATGGTGGCAAGAAATGCCAACAGTTAGCCAACTATAGCCAATACTGGCCCGTCAGTTGGACCAACTAAAGCATGTTTACTGGGTAACCACCAAAAGTTTATAACCTATGAAAAAATCTTATTTTAAGGGTTTCATTTTTTATGGATATAATTTACTATTTCGCTTGATTTAACTAAATGCTACTTCGCGTGTAGATTCGTAAATGAACCAATCTTTGTATCTGTCAGCATATGTAAAAGCAATAAATTTCAATTATGCAATCATACAATCGTGTTATAAAAAAGATAATAGGGTTTAATGTTAGCTCTTTTAGAAAAAATAATGGAAATCGCTGAGACACAGACTGATGAAGTGTTGAATGTGAAGTTTTTAAGTTCTTATGCACATGAGTTTGAGTGCCCTATTTGTCGATTGACTTTGCGCGATCCTGTACAAATAAAAGAATGTGGCCACAGATTTTGCAACTCTTGCCTTCAGGAAATGAAAAAGTATTTTGTTTTTAGCAATATTTTACTCTGAAAATATTTTTACTAAAGGTAGCAATTCGGCACAGGTTTCTGATGCTTGTAATCAAGATCAATTCATGAGTGCTGAGTTGTATTTTAAATAACTTTACATATGACTTTAAGTATAAAACTAAATCTATTTTGGATGAGTTGAAATTGTTATAATTTTATAAAACACTCAAATTTTACCACTACAGTTATATAAACAGACAAGAAGCTTTGCTTTCATGTTTGAATCAATCAGAATTGTATTGTTGTTGCTACTTGTATTTATCAAACACTTGCCAGCTAAACGAAGAGAAACAAGAAAGTCTTTCATCAAATGAACATTTTTAAAAAGAATCTTTCTAAAAATGTCCTTTTAATTCTAGAAGCAGTAACAGATTACTCTGTCCATTGGACAGATCAGAAATAACACCGGAGATGGTAAGCTATGTGAAGTGTTTAACTTAAACTTGAAAAGTACATATTCGAATATCACTTACATGAACTTAGTTCGGTAGAAAAAAAAATATCAATATTCTTTTCAGAAACATGCTTCAAAATTTTTTTTGCACTTAGAAATTTTTAACCTTGGGCTTTTAATATAGCATATGCAAAATTTGTTTTTTAATGGTTAATGATATTACCAGAAAAAGGAAGCTTTCAGTCTTCAACAAAATTTCTTCTTAGATATTTTTAGATAAAGGCGCACAAAGACAAATACAGGGATTGAGAGTGTCATGCAAATCAGTTGGTTGTGATTGGACAGGCGAATTCATGTTTGCTGAAGTGAGATTTTGTATTTACTTTTAGTTCACCTGGAATTGTTTAAAATAGTTTGCTTCTAAATTTAAAACCATAGTTATTTTGATATGTATCTTCAACATTTGCTTTTTTGTTTGTAAGATAACATTTTTCAAAAAAGATATTTTATTGATGTTTGTTTTAAAAAAGTAATTCTTTTTAAGGAAGCAGTTTCTTATGAAGTAAAACTAGAAGATTACACACAAGTATCACTCTGCCAAAACATAAATGTGTATTAAAGATTAAATATATCAAACTAAACTAAATATATTGGGCTTAAAGAATAAAAATCATGAATCATAATAACTTAAAGAAATATTTTGTGTAAATACAATCTGGTAAAAGGTAAATTGATAGTTGTGAGGATGTTCTAGCATTAAAAAAAAAAAAATTAAATTTTGTTTTGTATCATGTTTGAAGTTTAAAGATCCTTACTCTAAAAAATCACATACCATCTATTATCTATTCTGTTTGCCGTCTTTTTGGATTTCTGAATTTCGCTATTTGTAACTATAACTTCACATTCTCATGGCATTTACACCTCCTTTCCTAATAAAAGTATTTGTATAAAGCGTGTACACGAAATAAATGTGAAAGAATAAGCACGTCATTTTTTTTCAGTGGATGGCAAGTTGTATGGCAATTTTATTTCCAAAAATTTCTGTATTATTGAAGACAATGAAACTTATATCAAATATGATAACTTATATCAAATATGACAATGAAACTTATATCAAATACCATCAACAAATTTCTGGCGCTGTTTATATTGCCAAATATAGAGAAAAAGCAGGTAAGAAATTTAAATACACAAAACATGACAAGTTTGCTAAAAAAGCTTTGATTTGGCAAGCTATTTGCAGTTGTGGCAAAAAATTAACACATTATATTTGTCAGTACACACTTTCTGGTCAAATATATGTTAAAGAATGTTTACAAAAACGCCATTTACCTCTCATTAAATCACACAATAACAGACCTGTGTTCTGGCCTGATTTAGCTTCAAGTCATAAATGTAAACTAGCTATGGAATGGTATAAAAAGAATAATGTGAAATTTGTGCCTAAAATAGAAAATCCTCCAAACTGCCCAGAATTGAGAGTTATTGAAAAGTACTGGGCTATTATTAAAAGAAAAATGAAAAAATGAAAAAAGCTTTGCAGAAATGTTAATGATATAAAAAATATCATTTAAAAAAGCATCAAGTGGTTTCGATTCTTATTCTGTGCCCAAGCTTATGGATACCGCAAAAGCAAAAGTTCAAAATTTTATAAGATTCCCACAGGAATGATTGTTTTTTTTTTTTTTTAATGTTTGATCTTCTTATATTATTGTGTTAAAACTATTACTTGGTTTGAAACAAAAATTGAGGAGTACTTTTTTTTAGTTGTTTTTCTACTTTCACATTTATTTCGTGTTTTCATTTTAATTTGCGACTTGAATGAACTAATATTTCTGTTTGTTTTAGGATCACCAAAAGAAATGCGGTTATGCAAAAGTAAATTGCCCAAATATAAGTTGTCCATATTCTTTTATACGGCATGAACTAAATCAACACCTGGAGTTGGATTGTAACTATCGCACTGTCGAGTGTTTATACTGTCATGAGAAATTTATTTATAATAATCTGCAGGTAACAGATTCATATTATCCTCATGAGATAAATTGGTATTATCCTCATAAGATAAATTGGTGAGCTGTGAGTGATATTGTTTTACTCAAGTTTCTGCATGAAAATATGACAAAAAGTAATTAAAGCTATTAAAGAAATTGAATGTTAACTTATCTTCTTTCAGAAATACTCAGTGCTCTCTTGCAATTAGCTCTTTAAAAATCGTTTTGTTTAATTGTAAATAAAATTACTTCCAAATCAGTGTCATTTAAAATATATTTATTGTGCTCTTAAATGTTAAACAAACCATTTGCTTATTACTAGATTTAATAATATTTCCATTCAAAATAAAATAATTTTTATTACAAACCTGAAAAAAAAGGACATAGAGAAATAATTAACCTTACATGGATTAGGTACTGTAAATTTTTTAAAAAATATGATTTTAGCTTTTATTATACAACATAAATGTAGTTAAACTTGCGACTTAAAAATCCTTTTTAATTTATCTATGTAACTTTTTTGCAGAAAAATGTCGCAATTTTAAATCATTACTCATCAAAGACTCTCTTCTTCAAAAATTTTGCATTCAACTTATGCTTAAAAAAATGCCTCCAATATGTTTAACAAAAACCATTCAAATTCAAATTCATAAGATTTCAAAGAAACTTCATCAATATACAGTCAAGTTTAATCTGAATTGTTTTAATTGCTTTTAACATTTACAAACATAGTCGCATACAACAGATTTTCTTTGTAAACATAATTAGCTTTTGATAATTTGTAATATTATAAGTTTTAGATATATACGTAGATATTGTTCTAAAGTTTAAACTTTTAAATAGACTAAAATTAAATCTCAGAGTAATGTCATTAAGTTTATATAAAGTTTATTATCAAATATAAAACAAGTTTTAAAGAATATGTTAAAACTTTATATTTCAATCCTGTAGAATGTCACGAGGAACTAATAGTAATAAGGAAATATCTTTTTTGAACATTTTGATAATAACGTTAATTTGTTATTACATTTAGAACCACTTAGAAGTTTGCAAGAACTTTCCTCTTGAATGTGTCAATTATTGTGGCTTAAAAAATATCTTACGTGGTGAGGTATATATACCTTATAATGATAGGTATAATTGTTAAGAAGGAGTTTTTAGTTATAAAGTATAGTAGTTTTAATAAAGGTAGGTGTATGAAGGTTTTTTTTTTTTTTCTTTTTTTAAATGTCATAAAACTGTAGACTGTAGCAGTTAATTTCATCTGTGAAAATCCTGTCAGAAATGTGAGAAGCGTTTGTTCTTTTTAATTCTTTTTTAATCGTCAATTTAAAAAAACTGCGAAATTTGTTAGTTCTTGGAGTTGATTTATGTGTCTTACGAGGTTAATGAGGTCATGGAATGGTCCAGAGTTATTGAAATTACAGCGATATACAAAAAAGTTGCTAAATATTTCTCATAACCAAAAAAGAATTAAAGGCCAATTAAAGCGAGTTGTTTACTTTAGAACAGTGTACTCTTCATTTACATGATATACAGCTATTCACGAAAGTTTAAACGATTGCAGAATTTTTATCAAGTATGTTTGGTTTTTGTTTAATAAAGAAAAACTGTAAAATGATATCGACTTAATTTTTTTTATTTATTAAAGAAAAAGTAATTAGCTTTAAAATAAATATGAACATGTTATAAAAATTTTAATATTTACTTAGAAAAAAGCTATTTCAAAAAATCTTATCGGAAAAATAAGAAGCACAAAAGTTTAAACGAATTGCAGCATTCGAACTAAAAATGGAAAAAAAAAGCGAAATTAATATTTGAGGTGTCCTCCTTTATTTTTATAGCAAAGATAAACTCGTTTACACATTGATTCAACTAATTTAATGCACATCACGCGAGGTACCTTCTGCCAGTACTCATTCAAAAGTTGCTTTAAATGCTGAGTTGATTGAATTTCATGGTATGTCAGTTGATTGTCGATCCAAGACCAAATATTTTCGATTGGGTTGAGATCTTGTGATCTAGGGCACCAGGGCATCACATTGAACTTTTTTTTCAAAAAATATTCTTTGATTGAGTGTGCTGTATGAGCTGAAGCCCCGTCTTGTTGAAAGATGAATTGCTTGCTTCTGCCATACAAGTGTCTGATTGATGGAACTAAGCACGTTTCCAATGTGTTCTTGTAGGTGTATTGATTAATTCGGCCTTTATACAGCTCACAAAAGCCTATACCTTTGTGAGAAAAACATCCCCAGAGGCCAACCGAACTTCCACCGCCTTGTCGACGATATTTCAAAAACCTTTCTGAGTATTTCTCAGTTGCAAATCTTTTGACTAAGATTCTTCCCTTGCGGTTTACAACTTGAAAGTTAGCTTCATCACTCCAAATAACTTTTGCCCACTGTTCTACAGACCAGTCCAGCCTTTCTTTGGTCCACACTCGTTGTTTACGTTTATCCGTGATTGAAAGAATAGGTTTTTTAGCAGCTATGTACGTTCCAATACCTTTGTCCGACAATGTTCGTCTCACGAGCTCTCTGCTAACTTTAGGGTTATTTTTTGTCTCGTTGAAGATTTGTGCTAGCTTTTTGTAGCTGAGTCTGGGGTTTTCTCTGCACATTCTGAATATACCATTTTTGTCACGGTTGCTGAGTTTGGATGGTCTCCCAGTACGCGGCATGTCGGAGGCGTCCTTGGTAAGTTCCCAGGTTTTGACGGTTTTTCTAACACAATATTCAGAAATGTTAAGTATTTTGCCTATTTGAACGTTTGTGTGATTTTTTGTCCGCGCCATACCAATAACGTGCCATTTGATGTCACTAGAAACTGATTTTCGACCCATTTGCACGCAATTGAAATTAATTTGAAATTCACAATATTTTAAGTTGATTTTTAATGAATTAAAAGCTGCCTGATGATGTTGTGATGAATTTTTTGATTGAAAAACTACTCAATTATTTGCTAGTTAATTGATAAATTTGCTGCGAAAAAAAATTTCGCAGCGGATTTATCAATTAATTAGCAAATAATTGATCCTAAATAAAATCGTTTAAGCTTTTGTGAAACCTCTTAGTTTGTATCACCTACCTTTTAATGAAATTTCTGAGTAAACGGTAATGAGTCAAAACCTACTTTTTTTTATTCTATTAACAAATAACCTATTTACCAAATTGGAAAAATAATTATTTTGATATCTATTTCCGCTAGATTTTTATTCAAGAAAAATCGAAGATTAGATTTGAAAACTCTGCAATCGTTTAAACTTTCGTGAATAGCAGTATACATTATTTGCAACAGAAGGCGTAATAAGCCATAAACCGATAAGCTATTTTTATTATCCATTTTTTTAATTATCAAATATTCATAGTTATCTTAGCTATCATTTATCATTACCATTATCTTAGTTATCAAAATAATTCATATACCTCATATTTTTAAATATTATGCTCTAAGCATTCTAGGAAAAAAAAGAGTTAAAATAATTAATTTGATTGTTGTTGGTTTAAGTTTGAATTTCTTTTTTATTCATTCTTGTCAATCAACTTTTTTTAAATGCTGGTAGATCATAATTGCTGTAATGGTTAGGCAGCAATAAACCTTACTGAGTTAGCCTTTAAAACAAGAAAAAAAAATACCTTACTGAGTTATCCTATACAACTGCTGCTTTACAGTTGACTGTAAATATTATCAAGGCTTAAATATAAAATGAAAATCTAATACCAGGGACAACATTCAATCTATTTATAGGTTAATAAAAGATAGTTTCCGAAATCAGATTACTCTGAGAGTTTTAAATTTAATTTGCTTCAGACTCTATAGACTGTTTTGGACCTTTCCGAAACAGGAGTTCAGGTCATGGTCTCCAGTCTAAAGTGTTTCTTTAAAAAAATTGTATTACCAATATTATATTTGAGAATATTATATTACCAATATTATATTTTCAATGTTGCATAGTTAATGGAGTTTACACGAAAAGCAGAATCAAACTTAACTACAGTTTGGTTTTTGTCAAAAATTCAGGTGATTTCATAATGTACATTATAAATAAAAGGAAGCTAAACCCTTGTAAAGCGTTTGTGCATATAGATATGGATAGAGGAAGGGGTTTCTTGAAGTTGCATGTAATGCGTGTGATGCTGCAAATTTACATTCCTGTTCTTCAAAGTATCAAGATAGTGGAGCTAAGCGCACCCTGATCTTTGTAATAGTTGAGGATGTTCCTGAATATATCTGGAATTAAGTGTTTATTGTATCAAAACGAAAATTGGAGGAAGTAAACTATTAATGGGCTTTAAGCAAAAATGTATGAATGCAGTATTTGTTTTGTCTATAAGTGTTTATACTGTACCGGATTATATCCTTAAACCTCTTGAGATTTTAGAACGTTTAGAAATTCAGATCTTGTTTACGTTGTTCACATAAAATAAAAAGGACGATTGCCAAACCTCAAAAACCTTAAAGTATACCAACCTAATTCGTAAAAAATTGATTTATTCCGATTAAAATATTTAAGAACCAATTGTTTATAATATTGCTCTACCATTACTAATTTTTCATGTAGCTTTTCGTCCAAGAATCAGGTTTTAAATTTTTAAGAAAAATATTTTAAACGACACGGCGAGCTAATTAACCAGATATGTATCCATTTGAACCTAATTGTAATGTAAGATTTGTATGAACTCAATAAAAATCCTGAAATAAGATCCAGAATTCATTTGGTAAATTTCTATGCTTGGTGTTTTTTTTGTCGATAACTCTATTTTTTGGTTAAATTTATTTTTTTTGATTTAGTTTTGCGTAGTAAAAATTCTTTTTTTCTAAAAAAAAAAAGTTTTTATTCGGATTTTTGGTACATCGAGTAAACTTCGAGTTAAAAAGTCTTAATATTTGTTAGAAGACGTTTTACATGTAAGATAATTGTTTTTCTACTTTAGATGGGTTTACATGTTGAAAACGAATGTCCGTGTACTGTTCGCTTTTGTGAATATTTAAACATTGGGTGCACATTCAAGGTGAGAAAATCTTTTTCGAAAAATGTTTTCACATAAATATATAAGTGTATAAATGTAGGTTAGGGTAATAACAAAAAAAAATTCTTTGTGAAAACACTTGTAATTGAGAAAATTTTATGTGTAATTTAAGAATATAAATTGGTTTTTTTAAAAAAAAGTTCCCCCGCATCTCTTCCCTCCCCCCCCCCCCCCCCTTCCTCCAATTGGATAAACCTGGGAAAATCAATTATTGTCTCCTCGACTGACCAATGCGTCTCCAAACACTTAACTGCCTTCTTGGATTTTATCTTAATGAGTGTTGTAAACAGCTCTTTGAAGGACGCTTCATTGTAGTGTTGCGAATGGAACCAAACATTGGCCTATTTGTTGCAGATGAAGTTGCATGCCGGAGGGAGGATGCAGCGTCACTATGGAATCAGATATAATGCTATAACAGTATATATCTCACGTGAGTTCTTTCTGGCGAGTTGTAAATTTGGGAGTTTCTTCCAGCTGACTCAAGACCTAGTTATTTTGTTTTGACGAAATGTCTAACATAGTTCATGTAAGAACGCCTGTGTTTACATCATCTGTCGCAACGATGTGGTAATCAGCCTGAAGAGAGACATCCTTCAGGCTGATTACTAAATCCTCTTGCACTCTTTTACCATCAAAGTTTTTCACTTTTAATAAACGCGCTGTTGTAGTGCTTATTCTTTGGTATTTCGGTTTGCATTCAGGAGAAGATGAAATGGATGAAGAGTTTATCGTCTTGGGTGAAAAACCATAGGTTTCAGAATCCGAAGATTCTGAGACAGTTTTATTTGTTTGCATTGGTTGCGATTGAGAAGAGCTGGGTTGAGGTTGAGTTTTTTGATTGTCGGATTCGTTTTCTAGGGTGGATGGATTCCAAAGGGTTATTTTACTTTTACTTTTTATTTCTTATTATTTACTTTTACTTTTACTTATTATTTACTTTTACTTTTTTATTTTTATTTCCAAAGGGTTATTTAACTATTGAATAACCAATCATTCCTCCACTCTTAATTTGCTTCTGGTAGAGCTCTTTATCATCCTTGCTTTTCCATTCTGAAAAATCACGGAGTGGAAAGTCTAGAATTTCCTTCCAGAGCAAATATATCTCCGTAATCATAATTTTGATTCGATCCAAACGCCGTTTATCCCTGTTGAAGTGAAGTTTCCAAAAATGTGACGGTTTGTCGCCATCCGCGTGAAATTGGTTAGCTTTTCATCATATGGAATGCTTGGATTCCTCTTCTATTTAGAAGAGGAGGGTACATTCTTCATTCAAATACAGCTGTTTGACTTTACACTGTTGCTGGAATTTCATTAGGGCATTTTATTGTGGTTTAAAAGTGATAAAATGTCTTGCATTTCTCTTCCTCTCTCTAAGGCTTGCAATCGTGCTCTGAAAACGAGATAGTTTATCCAAAATATTCTAAAATATTCCACAATCTTCTTAAATATTCATGAATAAATATTAAATATTCGCATCTGAAACAGAAACTAAAATAAAGTATGATAATAATAAAATAAGTATATATAAAAAACTCGCCCGACGCTGGAGCGAGTTCAAACGGTGCAGCTAGGATCCAAATGACAAAAAATAATTAACAACCATCTGTAAATGAATTGTTTTAAAGAAATGGAAACAGCTGGAATGAGTTTAAAAGCAGTCTAGAATGTCATTTAAAATTTAAATGTAAAATTGCAAACGATAGTTAAACTGAGCGATGTATGAGCAAAAAAAAAATTAAAAGGTGGGGGAATTTTTTTCAAGTTTCTTAAATATTAAATTTGCCACTATCATCTGCAGACAATTGTTCCTCGAATGTAAGGGATTTCAATTTCATAACGAAAAATAATCATAATATTATTATAATAAAATAGTTATTACACTTGTGAAGGTATAGGTGCAAGGTTGACAACTTTTAATTGACAAATTACATGGTGAAAACCCAAAAAAAAATTTTTTTGGTGAATCACTATTATTTTTAACTTATAATTATTTATAGATTTTCTTAAGTTTTTATATATTAAAAGTTGTCAATCAATTTTCATGGCTGTTTGCAAATTCATTTTTAAAACTATTTTAACTATTCTATTGAACTATTGGGCTGTATTAGCAAACTGCTTATCTAAACTTGTTCTGTTTGTAGGGAATAAAGCAGGAACGTGATGTCCACATGATATCTTGCATGAACGATCATCTTTCTTTAGCGATTAGCAAAATTACTACTGGAGACACCTTGATAAGCAGAATTGAGAAGCAATTAAGTGACATTCAAAATCAAAATATTGCATTGGAGGAAAAAGTTGAGCGCTTGGAAAATGATGCAAAAAATTTGACACAAAGAGTAAGTTCTTTTGAAAACGATGGCGGCCGCAAAGAGTTTATATGGGTGATAAAAGATTTTAACAGTATCACCAATTTTTTTGGTGATACCAATTTTTTTGGTGACCAATTTTTTTGGTGATACCAATTTTTTTGGTGACACCAATTTTTTTGGTGAATCACTATTATTTTTAACTTATAATTATTTATAGATTTTCTTAAGTTTTTATATATTAAAAGTTGTCAATCAATTTTCATGGCTGTTTGCAAATTCATTTTTAAAACTATTTTAACTATTCTATTGAACTATTGGGCTGTATTAGCAAACTGCTTATCTAAACTTGTTCTGTTTGTAGGGAATAAAGCAGGAACGTGATGTCCACATGATATCTTGCATGAACGATCATCTTTCTTTAGCGATTAGCAAGGTTAATACTGGAGAGATCTTGAGAAGCAGAATTGAGAAGCAATTAAGTGACATTCAAAATCAAAATACTGTATTGAAGGAAAAAGTTGAGCGCTTGGAAAATGATGCAAAAAATTTGACACAAAGAGTAAGTTCTTTTGAAAACGATGGCGGCCGCAAAGAGTTTATATGGTTGATAAAAGATTTTAATAGTATCTTCAATTCAATTGCAGCTGACTCCGAAGAGCTGCACAGCAATTGTTTTTATTCAGGAAAATATGGCTATAAAATGCGCCTGATTGTTTATGTAAACGGTTGTGGTAAAGCAACAGGCAATCATCTTTCTCTTTTCTTTCAATTAATGAAAGGAGAATATGATAACTTGCTGGAATGGCCTTTTACAAAAAAAGTTACACTTTCCGTTCTAGACCAAAGTGAGAAAAAGCAACATTGGGTTAAGTATTTTTTACCGCCAAAACTATCAAAAGCATTTGAAAAGCCAGTTTTAAATGAAAATAGTGACTGGGGTTTTAAAACTTTTATGCCACGTAAAAAACTTAAAGAAGGTACTTATATTGTTAACAATACTTTAATTATCAAATGCGAGGTTCATTCTGAAGATTAAAGAGCTTTAGTATAAGATTAATGTGATTGAAATTTAATTTTTATTTTGATTATAATGATTATTTTGAGAGAAAGTCTCCTTATTTGGCTCGCGAAATGTACTTACAAACAGTAAACAGACAGAAAGAAGTGACGGAAAACACTACATGAAGTTTATGCTTTCATTAGCTTTTGCACTGTTCTTTTGTTAGTAATTTAGATGGAAACCACTTTAGACTATTAAAAAGATCTTATACAACATTTATGTATAAACAATTACGTTCTTTTTAAAAAGTTTAGATATTGCTGACAGCTTGCTTGTTCCTATATCTAATTTTGTAAAAAATAAAGGTGTTAACCAGTCAATGGGAAAAATAAGCTATATACACAATTGGTTTTAGTGATTGATTCTCTGAGACTTGGTATTTAAATTTCACTTTGTAACTCCACGATATTTATAGGCTTAAATATTCTTAATCTGTTATCATTTAAATGGAATCAAAGAGCATTTGTATAATATTATGTTACTGGTATTATAAATAATATTAGTGTTATTATTACTACTATTCTGAAACTTTTTTCCTCTAAATTTTATAACAAAGTCAAATAGGATAGTTTTAATAATATTGTAGAAAGAATGGAACCGATTTCAAATTGAATCGATTAAATACAAAATTCAAGAATTCAAATTAACTTGGAATTCAAGATAAAGAGTCTTAAGCAACTTAGTTTCATCAATTTATTTTTTGTATTTGTTTTTTTTCCACACTTTTCTTATGATTTAATTATCCAATGGCAATCAAACAAAGGTAGATACTACACCATGAACATATCTAGAATACTAACATAGCTTGAATTTTCTGATAAATGCTAATAACAAATTACCACATGTTAAGTAAGTCAATCAACAGTTTGCTGGATTTGAAAGCTATAAAATGCAACTGATAGCTTATCTCTATTAATTTATGAAAAAGATAGTTAAAAAAAAAGTCCACAGAGAGGGATAACTGAAATCTGATTCAAGAGAGTATCACTAGTAAAAAAAAGACTTGTGATTAACTAGCCTTCCAATTAAGAACAAACCTAAGCAACATTTTTCATCACGATGGCTTAAGCACACCAAAGTTTTAAAATGTCAATTACCTAAAATCCTTCAGAACAAACCTAACTGATACATGTTTAAGACAATCCGTTAATGTATTTGAGCTGTTAAAAATAGTATTTCGATGGTAGAGCTACTCTATATGAAAAACTATTAACTCTAATGAATATGGCACTTAATGAATATGGCACTAAGATAAAAAGTTAACAAGATAATTGATAAATGCTAATTTATTATTTGCAGTTGTTTATTTATTTGTGAAGTGTGAGGTTTGCAATCCCAGTCTGTTCATCGTTTTGTGGATGAGCCAATAACCATGGGCATTACACACTAAGCAACATATTAAGCGTGTCGAACAAAAAAATTTTTGGAGGATATTTTTAAAGCTGGACTAAGTACACCGTAACCAATAAATGGTAAAATGAAAATATTTTTAGCAACATTTAGCTGCATCTCATATATCCTTTGACAATTTGCACTTGAAACGGAAAAGAATCTACGTTGGTAGATTTCATACCGGTTCATGTGCAAATTATCGTAGCAATATAAGGAGGATAGTTAAAATAAAAAAATAGAGGAAATGTAAGAAAACTTAGCAAAACTTAATTTTATATTTCTGTCGGAGCACTCTTTAGGCTCGCTCTTCTCTGATTCTTCTCGCCAAATGAATATCTTTTGGCATGATGGTTACTGGCTTAGCATGGATGGCGCACAAGTTGGTATCTTTGAAGAGACCCATTAAGTAAGCTTCTGAAGCGTCTTGTAAGGCCATGACGGTGGTGCTTTAGAAACGCAAGTTAGTTTTCAAATCTTGAGCTATTTCGCGAGCCAATCACTAGTCGTTAGTTGTCTGATTAGAAACTGTCGATTTTTGGTATCTTTGGATCTCTCTTAAACCTTCGGTACCGGGTCGGTATCTGTGGGGTTTCTTTATTGTGCTGGTAGTCCAAGACGTCACATAATTCACAATCTTTACTATATGATTCAGTGTTTCTAACAATGTGTCCGACAATGTTTTGGAAGCAAAAACTGGTTTATCAAAGTTTTAGAATTTTTTTCTTTTGCAAGTCCAACAAAACCAACAAGCATATCCATCATTGATGGAGCTCCACAAATTTTCCTTTCCTTTAATTCATTTCAAAGCCGCACCTGAATCTGTCCAACAACTAACATTACTAATAATAACTGAATTTTCTATTGCTCGTTTCACTTGTCCTATTAATTTGCTCAAAAGCAAACAACCCAACAGTTCTAACCTAGGAACAGATAACTATTTCAATGGCGCAACCTTTGTTTTCGCTGCCAAAAGTAATACTCTCACAGCAACACTCGTCTTACTTCTAAGATAAACAACTGCACTAAACATCTCTCTTGAGCTGTCACAAAATCCATGTAGCTTTGCCGAAATTATTCTCTCCTCATCTCTAACGAAAGCAAATCTCTTTACTCATAAAACACTCAGCTCCTCAACATTTCTCAACTACTGTTACCACTCACACTCGCATTCTCTCCACTCACCACTCGCACCTCATGTTATCTCTTCACAAAATTTGAAAAATTGTTTTTAGTCTGGCTGTTATAGACGAAACGAGGCCTAACAGATTGTAAATTGATACCGAAACTTTTAAGATATTCCTTTTTGTTGTTTTAAGCTCACGTGACATTTTTATAAAGTCATTATATTGGAAAATAAGTTCATCATTTTTTGAGTCCCATTCAATTCCTAAAACTCTTTTACACTCATGATCACTTTTATCCACTTCTGTTTGTAAGTAAGTGCTATCATCAAGATTGCTTACTTAATTTTTTATTTCCTCATTCAGTGTGGACCAAAGTGACCGCCAGGTTGAGTTGTTCCCCAGGTCTGATTTTTATTTTTCAATATTTTGGTATATTTAAGTTGACATCATTTATAACATTTAGAACATCTAGGGTGTTGGAATTTTCAAAAAATTTTTAGTTTGATTCTTTAAAAGCTCAAGAGATTTAACCAGCTCCATAACAGTACCGAAGGACACATGTTTCAGCTCAATTCGGTCACTTTTCTTGTCTGGAGTCCCAACCACAGTGTTTAAAGGGGAACCTTGAGAAACCAGCTGAAACTTCTGTCCTCTACAAATATTTTCAGCCTCCATCTTTTGCTTAAGTATACCTGGCAACAGACATTAATAAAATATGTTTATTATATGTTTATCATTGTGCTGGTGCCTTATAGTGCTGGTGCCTTTCAAAAACTTCCTTTGCTGCCTGGTTTTTGTAAGCATGGTAGGTTAAAAAAAATGAATGTAGTTAATGATTTTTAAACATAAACTAATATGCATAAATAAATTTACTTAGACCAATCAATTGGTGATTTTTTTTCCATGACAAAATTCACAAAATCGAATCGATTAGGAGTTTATCAAAAAGTGTCTTATGCAGCTTAGTTTCAGTAAACTTTTTTTTTTTTTGTAATTATGTTTAATTCCATATTTTTCTTATGATTCAATAATCTATGATTATAGTGATTCTATGATTACAGGGATATATTATAAAAAGTAAACAAAAGAAACACGGATACTAAACTTACAAAAGAATCTAAAATAATAACTTTGCGTGAATTTTCTGATAAATATTAACGACAAATAACTACACTATTTTAAGTGTATCAATTTGCGAACATACACTATGTTAACTCTATCAAAATGCGAACAGGTAGAGAAAAATAAGTGATGGAAAACACTGCATTACTTATACCACATGAAAATCTAACAAAAGACAATTATAGTACTACCAGTATTTTGATTATTAAATGCCAGATTCATTTTTAAGTAATTAACGAGAGTATGAAAATGCTCCGTTCAAAAATGAAAAGCTAACGAGATTTAGTAAGGATCATTTTTAGAGAACAGCAAATTTTGTGGGGAATATAACATTTTCAACGTGCAATAAAACAAATAGAAAAAAAAAAGTCACGGAAAACACACTGCATGATTTGTTGCTTTCCTTGCGTTTGTTAGAAATTTAGATGGAAACCACTTTAGGCTATCAAAAAGAACTAAACATACCTGTGTAAACAATCACGTTTTTTTGAAATAGTTTACATTTCGATGAGAACTTATGTGTTCTCTCTTGAATTTTGTAAAAAGGGAGTTAATAACCAGTCAATGGGGAAAAGAGTTATATACACGATTAGTTTTGATGATATAACCTTTACAATAATAGAAATGAGTATTTCTTGAAAAAACTTAATGAAAGAACTAATATCTATTCTTTATAGTTCTTATTGAGATGTGGTTTTAAGACTCAAAATCTGGAAAATTTGTGAAATCTTTGTATATTTCATACCAATTTGTGAGCAAATTGTCATAGCCACATAAGGAGGACAAATAATATATAAAAAAAAGAGGGAAAGTAAATAAACCTAGCGAATCTTGATATTTCCATATTTCTTACTTTAAAGCATTTGATTTGCGTAAGACTTTAAAGTTATGCTCAAATAATAAGAAAATCTTTGATATTACAAACTCATCCCATATGCTTCAACAAAATGATTTAATTGTTGAACTATATCCTAATACTTCCATTTAATATAATTTGTGTATTAATAGAAATAAGTGTTTCATGAAAAAACTTTATGAATGAACTAAAAACTATTCTTTGAAATAAAAAGAATGCCATCTTTTTTGCTTTTTAAAATGATACAAGTGTATACATTATTCTTAAGTAATGGAATAGAGGCTTGTTTAAAATTTGATGTTACTTGTTGAAATTCAGTTATATTTTTTACTCCAAAAAAATGAAAAAAATTAAGTGAGGGTGGTCTTTTTAATAGGGGTTTTGTTTTCTTTATGGTTATAGATGGGTAAAGGATGTATGGGTTTTAGGTTTAATTGGAAGGTATGGGGAAGGTTTGGATTAAGGGTGAGGGTCCTTGCATATATTTGTTAGGACTTTGCAAGGTTTAATGGTTAAAAGGTTAAGGTTGTGTTTAGTTCTCAGTATATTCTTTTATACAAATTATTTTAATAAACATTTTGTTAGTGTGTAACGGTAATCACTCTTTATTAATTACATTTTTAAATTACAAATAATATTTTTTGACTCTTTTAGTGTCTAATATTACTTTTCTCAATTACTTTTCTTTAATTTTATAGCTTTAAACAAATATCTTTTCTTCGCATGCTTCATAAGAAACGGCAAAGCCACAGCTTACTTTTTTTTAATCAAATATTCTTTTGACTTCAATTTAATTCTTTACTTTGTAATCAAAATTCTTTCTTTGCTTTTTTTTCAATCACTTAAAAAACATCTTGTTTGTCCAAAAATTATTCAATCACAATAATATTCTCTCTCTAAAAACTGTTCTTAAAACTCATTACTTTGTAAAAATCCGTCTTTCCTTCTTTTTCGTTTATTCAAGAAGCCTAAAAAATTTGTAGCAGTCTTATAGACTTTTGAAACTTTTTATTGAATTTTTTAGATTTGTTTATCATATTTTACATCTGTTTTTCATATTAAAAACGTCCTTGCTTTAAGACAAACCATCCAAAACTTGTCAACAAGTTATTTTTAAAATAGCGTCATGGCAGTGAATAATCATGAAGTATCGATAGACTACATTGATTGCATTACTTGGTCAACACTGGGTATTGATTTAAAAAACACTTCAACAAAGTTATATTTCATTAGAGAAGTCATTTGTTTGGTTAAAAGAAGGAGGAAGATTGATTACTTCATTATTGATATAAAAATCCACTCAAATAATGATTTTTCAGGTGCTGGAAAAGAGTAGGTAAAGAACAAGAAATGATTCTTACTATGTTAATATATAAACATCTTTGCAGTTATAGTTTGATCTGCTCCAGCTCGGTGATTTAGAATAGAGCCTTTTTTCAACTTTAAAGTTTACACTGTCAGATCTAAGAGCAATTTTAGACCAGTACTTGGTGGAAGAAATGTGATTGATTTATCTAAGTCTTTTATCATTTAGTTTAGTAAGAAATAAAGTTTCAAGCGTATATAGATTAAGAACGCTCCTTTAGTGAAATTTTCTTTGAAAGTAGTAACTTTTCCTTATTACGTCTATGCGTTATTATGGATAGCAGAAGGAAAACATTATAATGAGGGATTATGAAAAATATTTTTTTGTATCTTGGAATATTTTTTACTTGTTTTTAGTTTTACTTTACTAAAATTGGTTTCTCTCACAATAATGAACTTTTTCTAAATTTTTGTAAATATTTTGAATTTATTGTTATTAATCTTAAGACATTTTCCTCAGAAAAACTTCTCTTGAAAATTTTCAAGTAAAACGTCTCACAGTTTTAATTGGAAAGAAGAAATCATAATTTATGCTAAGAAAAAAAGAAAACTAAATGGCATATTAATGAAAAGATTTTATCATGAATATTTGTGAAATAGATAGTAAGTAGTTGAAACAAAAAGACAGCCTTTATTAAACATAATTCGTTAGAAGTTGAAATAAAGTTTACATGCTCCTCAGTAAAGTTAAATGATTGTGGATAAGAGGGATTTACATTTAATCGTTGAAAAACAGTTTTTGCCACCTAAGTGGTAAGTTTGTAGCTCAGTTGGTATGATAGAAAAAGTTAAGGATTATAAATTGGTTAACGAATATAGAAAAAGTTTTCTGTTACTTGATTTTAATTTATTGAGCAAAGTATGTAAATTTTCTGGTCTAAGTTTTGTTTGTAGAGGAATTATCAATCAATTTTAATTTAAAGTTGCGTGTTCTTACTTAAAAAAAAAATTAGTTTTCAGAGCTTTGAAACAGTACCGTAGCGAGGGGGAAGGACCTTGGGGGCCTAGGCCCCGAGCGCCATTTTAATAAGGACGGAAAATTGGACACTTTTACTTTCAATGTTATACGTTGGTTAATTGTAAAGATGGCATTTTTGATATATTAAGATTATTTATCTCCTCCCACTTCATCACTCACAAGTTTCTTTTCTCAATATCTTGCACGATTCATAACTTAAATTAAAAAATCTCATTTATCTGATACTTAAATTTTGTAAAAATGTCGTAAAAAAATATATTTTGCGCAATATAAAACTAAAAATTTAAAAATGGCACCTCAAAAGAGTCCATCAGGGGCATATTACAAAAAACAAAAAAGACAAAACGAGAAAGTGAAAAGAAACTGATAGTTTTGCGAGTGCATCCCAAAATGAAAATTTAACTGAAAAAGAAGATTAAGCTGAAATAAACCAATGTTAAATGCAGGCTTTTATGAATTCATCCAATCAAGATATTAACAAAAGTCAGCCTTCCTCGCCGTTATCAAATTAAGATCTAAACAAAACTAAGGTTTTCCAAATTTCATCTGATATAGACAATGCACTTATTCAGGATTTTTCCATGCATAAAAGCATAAATAGTCACTTTCACTTGATCTATATTAAACTTATTTGTTATTGCTAATAAACCTTTAAGTGCTAAAGAATTTTTTTATTGGGACCATTTTCAATTTTTTTGTTACAATCTCTCAAAGGTTCAAATCACAACCTGTAAACGAGATTAGAAGTTACTCAATTAGTTTTTTGGAGAAGGTAGATCATTTTTAAGGGTAGTTTTTTTTTTTTTGAGGAGGTGGGGTGGGTGGGGGTGGCAGGGCTGTTTTTAGTGGGTAGGTGGCAAATGTTCTCAGGCCCTTAGCGCTGTTTTAGCTTGCTAAGGCGCTGTTTTGATATATACTTATTTTTCCACTAATTGAAATATTACCTTAAAAGTTTGGAAATTCGACAATAGTAAAACTTTTTACAGATTTCCAATTAACTGCTAAAGTTTTAAAAGCTCACGAAAAATCTTTTTGTTGGATTTTATTGTTATAGAAATAATCTGTTTAATTTAAATAATTTGATTTTGATTTAAATGCTTATGGTCTGAGTCAGTTTGTAAAAGAATAATTAGGAGCTAATATTGTCTGGTCTTCATTTAAAGTTATCACTTTGCTTTCGTTACATTTTGTGCATTATACTAAAAGTATTCATCAGCGTAACTTTATGCAACTTTTACATTTTTACATTTCATACAATGGTTTTGTTAAAAGAAATATTATAGTTTAATGTTTTCTGTTTCAAAAAAAAGATTTATTCCACCAAAAATGAAGGAAAATGTATATATGTTCAGAAATGAAGAAAAATGTATATATGAGTGAAGTAGAAAGATGGAATCCACCAATAAAAAGTAAATGTGGAAATACTTTAGTGTTAAATCAACTCATGCATATATAAACGTTTTAAACGACTTAGTGAAAGTATATAGTTATGCTACTCATTCTTCGACTAAATTGACTCCCTTTTAAGCCAGCTTAAAAAGTATTATAGTCATGTGGAAATTTTTACACAAAAGTTTAAGATTATAGAAAAGAAACTAAAACCAATGCTTTCAATTGGTGATAGAGTAACAATAATTAAGAAAAAGTCCATCTTTGAAAAAGGTTGCACAACTAGATGGACTGAAGAAGTTTTTACATTATTTCTAGTGCAAAGTACAACTCTAGTGAGATAAAAGATTAAAGGTTTTAATGGTGAGGAAATAGCTGGAACAATATATGTAGAAGAAATTCAAAAGACCAAACAAGATGTATTTGTGGTTGAAAATATCTTGAGAAAAACCAAAACAAAGTCTTTAGTAAAATGGGTGGTTTTCCAGATGAACTTTACTTAAGGATAGATAATAAAGATTTGGTTGACATTCCGCTTTAATTACTGATGTCATTTAGTAAAAAATGATATATCACCAAGCAGTCAAAATGCTTAAAATATTACCACTTGTTGATGAATTTTTAATGGTCAACATAAACATGTACTCATAATATTTAAAAAATGGCCTGTTTCGTTGTAAATTATAGCGCTCTTCGCCGAGGCTCTTTCAGTGCTAATAAATGGTTCAATTGTATCCATTTCTTTGTAGTTGCTAATAGCGTTAAAATAAAATGTTTCGATATTTCTGTTGTTATGAAAATAATTGTTTAAGCTTTATCCATGTTTTTATGGTTGCTTATTTGATAAAAATGGAAAAAATAGAATGTTCTTCTGAAACTTTTTTAACAAATTATTAAATTGAATCAATGCGTTTATGGTTGGTAAAACCGCTGACTATTGCAATATTTTTCTATGGCATGCTAGTGAAAATTGGATGATCGACTTTTAACAACTGAAAAAATATTTCTTGGGATACCCAGCAAACATCACAGCGTTGAATCAACGTTGAAAACCGGTCGCAAAAGATGTTGCGGAAACGTTGACAAAGTAATCGATTTTGCAAAGATATGTAACGTTGTTAAAGACACGTTGATTAAACGTTGTTGCGTAACGTTGAAAAAACGTTACTAAAAGACGTTACAAAAATGTCGCAACTAAACGTTGAAAAAATGTTACTAAAAAAGCGTTGCATAAACGTCGCAACATAACGTTGAAAAAACGTTACTAAAAAAGCGTTGCTTAAGCGTTGTTAAAGCAGTCGATTTTGCAAGGATTTGTAACGTTGATAGTAAAACGTCGATTTAATGTTACTAAAAGACGTCGAATCAAGGTTGAAATATAACGTTGAAACAATGCTTATATGTGTGTGTATATATATATATATATATATATATATATATATATATATATATATATATATATATATATATATATATATATATATATATATATATATATATATATATATATATATCTTGAATTGGCAAATAAAACAAAATTGTTTGTTGAACTCTACACTTGCAATATTTCCAAAATCGATTTTTAATACAACAGTAATATAGAATGATAAATATAAAAAAAGCCTAAAATATACAATTCATAGATATATATAAAAATATAAAGATTTTTTTAAAGATTTATGTGTGTGAGTGTCTGTATATATATTTATACAATATATAAAAATACAATTTACAGGATATCGTATCGATAGGCCAGGATATCATTGAGATACAGAATCTAAACCAAAAAATAAAACTTTTATAATACAATTTATAATACAATGAAAGATTAAATAAATAAACGTGTATTTTAGAAAAAGCGCTTTACACAAGACACAAACAAAATCATATAACATATCCTAAAATGTCATTAAAAAACTCTAATCTTCCGATTTCTGCTTTCTACAAAAATTTATTGGCGAATATTTCAGAACTGATTTTACAGCTTCATAAATCCCTGTTTCATCTGGGTATCTTTTTGAGACACTCTTTAAAATATAAAATTCAAACTTCTTGCTTAAATACTATTAGTAAAAATCTGCATACTTAAAAAGTTTAAACAAAACATATTACCAACTAAAACACGATACAATTTTGTCTTTGAAGAAACAAACTTTTGTTTGGTTTTGTTCGTGGAATTGGTTTGCCCCTTCATGTTTAACAAACAGCGCAACTCAATCGTTAACAGCCTAAAAAGTTAGTAATTATTTGAATCAATATTTACAATATTGTACAATACAACATTCATGCTACAGGAAAGAAAGCATATAATGATATGCTTAAAAAAACGTATAATTATATTTATTATAATAAATATATTTCGCAAACACTTTTTAAATAATCCATTAAAAACCATTGCCATTTTGGCTTGAAAAGGTGTAGAAAATTGACCTACCACTCAATAACACGTTTTACACTATCTTTTAAGTTAACTCCACCAATTTTCGCTATTTGCGATACCTGCTTTCAAAAAAATCTTTAATCAATGTTTAAATAATTATTTAATTAGAGGCAATCTTTTATAAAATCCCTTACATTTTTAAACAAATTAAAAAACATTGAAAGTTGAAAAAACAACAAGTAATTATGTAAAGAATGACAAATTATAATAAATAAAATAAAATTATATTCTTTAATCAACTTTTCAGTTAATAATATAAATAAATTTACCATGACAACATAAAGAAAAATTCAAAAAATTCAAACTAGCAATAGCAACAGGGCAACTTACCCATTTAGAAAAAATGACACTGTCATTTAACGTAGTATCTAGCTCAATAAGTTGTTCTATTGAACTCAATGCATTTATTTGCAGATCTTTGGATACAAATCGCGAGGTTAGAATTATTTTGCTCTATCTCCTATTTTAAAAGTTGGGAGAAAATGAGTTATTAATTTTAGTATGCAATGATTACTTCTGAAATGAGCTCTATTTTACAAGTTTTTTTTCTAAATAATTTGTTTAAACATAAATCATTTAAAGCATAAGTTATTATATCTTTAAAAATTAAGGCTAAAATTTTAAATAATTTTTACTTAAAGAAAAAAATCAAAAACTTTCTCCCAACGTGTAAACTTGGAGATAGAACAAAATAATTCTAACCTCGCGAAATGAAGAAACATTTTGAAGATCCTTTACCATACTTTTAATTTCTAAAAGTTGTTTAAAAACCTTTTTCTGAAATTTTTTAAAAAAAAAAGCAATTTATTAAGCATGTATACACTTTTTTTTTTTAAATACATACAGTTCTTTTTTTTATTTTTATTCTTTACCATATAAAAAAAAAAAGAAAAGACAAATTCAAAAAGAAACCAATTATTCACAAACATAATTACTCACATTCTTCTTCAGATTCCTCTGTAATTGTGAAGTTAACTCCTTCACATACTTCTTTATCTATTAGTAATTATTTAGTAAAATAAATATAAACAATGAATATAAAAACTAAAATGTAGAATAAGTGTAAACAGATTCAATATATATCTAGGCAATAATAATAAAATAAACAGATTCAAAATATTACTTATCCCAAATTAGAAAGAAAAAAGTTTATTTGTTATTGTACTTCACTATTAATATAAAACATTAATAATAGTTTTTTTTATTCATAATAAACAATTAAAATAGCGATGAATACAGTAAAATTTAATGACCTCCAGTTACTTTAATTCTTTTAACTCTGAGCTTGTTCCAGGAATCATCAATTGGAAACTTATTATAGGCAGCTTTCATTGCATGAACACCAGTTGGCCAAAATAACCATCTTTTACCCAACAAGATGGAACAACTGCCTCTGTTTCAATCTTATTTTCAAAATAAACAACTAAAGCCCAAGATTGTGAAGCCATTATAATAGATTATCTAAATAGATATATATTTTTTTATTTACACACACACACACACACACACACACACACTCACATATATATATAATTTACATGTATATATACAAATAGCTGTCATGTTTTGAAAATGTTTGAAAAACTTTTCTACCACAGGATGTTTGCCCACTAAAATACCTCCTCCGACCAAAAGTTTTTTAATGGTTTATTACTGCAACAACTAATTTAAAAATGTCCAAAGTTTGCTACTGACTGAGCTGAAATTCATTTTGTGTAGATATATTTATATACATTTATGTGAAATTTAAAAAAAAGCATGTATATATTATACAGACAAACAAACACACAATATGTCTCTAAAATTTAGTCTGTTAAATTACCAAATTTAGTCTGACTTATTATATATTATTAGTTTTGATATTACTTTGTACATCTGAACATTATTAAAATAAAGTACTATTTCTAACTAAGAAATAACATTTTTTTAAAAAGTTGAGTATTTTATTAAAATGGTCAACTTAAAATAAAGTAAAAATATAGACAAAAATAACCTGAATAAATCGAATTTACCCTGAGATTTATGTATATTATATACAATTTGATATAAAATCTAAAAGTTTTAAATTAGTCGCAATAAAAATAGGTTATA
Organism: Hydra viridissima; assembly: GCF_058129835.1. Classification (NCBI taxonomy): domain Eukaryota; kingdom Metazoa; phylum Cnidaria; class Hydrozoa; order Anthoathecata; family Hydridae; genus Hydra; species Hydra viridissima. The sequence continues at coordinate 16,912,760 of NW_028324305.1, forward strand.
AAATATAACTTTAAATTATTTTTTATACCATCTGCATGCATTCTATTAAATTTTCCTTGCCTTTCCATTACGGCAAATTTTTTTTCTAATGGCTACATCAATGAGACAAAAATTGTCAATGTGCTACTTCCTCAACGTTGCAAAAGCAACGTTTTATTAACGTTGGCAGAAAAACAACTTTTTCAACGTTTTTTAATTACCACATTTTCAACGTTGGTATATGTAACGTTGAATAAACGTTGTTTTATAAATAGCTTAAATACGTTGAAAAAGCAGCTAATGTGTAACGTTGATAAACCTTAAACTTTGCGACGTTTTTACTGTGATTATTTGCGTACTTTTATTCAACGTTGAATAAACGCGATTTTTTTAGAAGATAATATACGTTGAAATTTATACGCTTTTTCAACGTTGAAAATGTAACGTTTAAAAAGCGGTTTATTTTTAACGTTGATAAAGCATAAATTTTGAAACGTTTTTAAAATGGCTTTTTGCGTAAAGTGATTCCACGTTGAATAAACGTTTCATTTTGAGAAGCTAAATTACGTTACAATTTCAACGCTTATTCAACGTTTCAATTTACCGCGATTTAGTATACAAAAACGGACATTGATTCAACGTTGAAAAGACGTTGTTTTTGTCACTGTAACGCTTTTTCTACGCTGCGACCGGTTTTCAACGTTGATTCAACGCAGACATGTTTGCTGGGTATCGATGCTTCATAGCTTTTCACTGCCATAACATAACTATCAAACACACCCTGGTACCAAATTTTGAAATGTCAGCCTACAAACAAGGACTATTTTAATGACATATAGATTTACTGAGCTAAAATGTTCAATGGTGTTTCAAAAGTTACACGAAGTCTATAAGACTCCTATAAAATTTCTGAATATTTTTCTAGACACGCTCAAGATATAAATATACATGCGAAGTACCTTGGAACAAGACATTTAAATATGGAACAAATAACTTTATATATTAATTTTAAAAAGAAGCCTGAATTGCACTTTCGAAATTGTTGAATTTTAACTGAGCACTAAAAAGGCGAAAACTCTAAATTTGTGACCTATGGCTATGTCTAAAATAACTTCTCTGACTGAAAAAGTTGGAAAAATTCTACCGAGATCCCGAAACAGTAAATTGCTTTTTCAACTAGTTCTAGAAAAAGACGGGAGCTAGTTCAACCTATTTTTCGACCACGTACCATCCATAAAAAAACTACCCAGCAAACATGTCTGCGTTGAATCAACGTTGAAAACCGGTCGCAGCGTAGAAAAAGCGTTACAGTGACAAAAACAACGTCTTTTCAACGTTGAATCAATGTCCGTTTTTGTATACTAAATCGCGGTAAATTGAAACGTTGAATAAGCGTTGAAATTGTAACGTAATTTAGCTTCTCAAAATGAAACGTTTATTCAACGTGGAATCACTTTACGCAAAAAGCCATTTTAAAAACGTTTCAAAATTTATGCTTTATCAACGTTAAAAATAAACCGCTTTTTAAACGTTACATTTTCAACGTTGAAAAAGCGTATAAATTTCAACGTATATTATCTTCTAAAAAAATCGCGTTTATTCAACGTTGAATAAAAGTACGCAAATAATCACAGTAAAAACGTCGCAAAGTTTAAGGTTTATCAACGTTACACATTAGCTGCTTTTTCAACGTATTTAAGCTATTTATAAAACAACGTTTATTCAACGTTACATATACCAACGTTGAAAATGTGGTAATTAAAAAACGTTGAAAAAGTTGTTTTTCTGCCAACGTTAATAAAACGTTGCTTTTGCAACGTTGAGGAAGTAGCACATTGACAATTTTTGTCTCATTGATGTAGCCATTAGAAAAAAAATTTGCCGTAATGGAAAGGCAAGGAAAATTTAATAGAATGCATGCAGATGGTATAAAAAATAATTTAAAGTTATATTTTATAACCTATTTTTATTGCGACTAATTTAAAACTTTTAGATTTTATATCAAATTGTATATAATATACATAAATCTCAGGGTAAATTCGATTTATTCAGGTTATTTTTGTCTATATTTTTACTTTATTTTAAGTTGACCATTTTAATAAAATACTCAACTTTTTAAAAAAATGTTATTTCTTAGTTAGAAATAGTACTTTATTTTAATAATGTTCAGATGTACAAAGTAATATCAAAACTAATAATATATAATAAGTCAGACTAAATTTGGTAATTTAACAGACTAAATTTTAGAGACATATTGTGTGTTTGTTTGTCTGTATAATATATACATGCTTTTTTTTAAATTTCACATAAATGTATATAAATATATCTACACAAAATGAATTTCAGCTCAGTCAGTAGCAAACTTTGGACATTTTTAAATTAGTTGTTGCAGTAATAAACCATTAAAAAACTTTTGGTCGGAGGAGGTATTTTAGTGGGCAAACATCCTGTGGTAGAAAAGTTTTTCAAACATTTTCAAAACATGACAGCTATTTGTATATATACATGTAAATTATATATATATGTGAGTGTGTGTGTGTGTGTGTGTGTGTGTGTGTAAATAAAAAAATATATATCTATTTAGATAATCTATTATAATGGCTTCACAATCTTGGGCTTTAGTTGTTTATTTTGAAAATAAGATTGAAACAGAGGCAGTTGTTCCATCTTGTTGGGTAAAAGATGGTTATTTTGGCCAACTGGTGTTCATGCAATGAAAGCTGCCTATAATAAGTTTCCAATTGATGATTCCTGGAACAAGCTCAGAGTTAAAAGAATTAAAGTAACTGGAGGTCATTAAATTTTACTGTATTCATCGCTATTTTAATTGTTTATTATGAATAAAAAAAACTATTATTAATGTTTTATATTAATAGTGAAGTACAATAACAAATAAACTTTTTTCTTTCTAATTTGGGATAAGTAATATTTTGAATCTGTTTATTTTATTATTATTGCCTAGATATATATTGAATCTGTTTACACTTATTCTACATTTTAGTTTTTATATTCATTGTTTATATTTATTTTACTAAATAATTACTAATAGATAAAGAAGTATGTGAAGGAGTTAACTTCACAATTACAGAGGAATCTGAAGAAGAATGTGAGTAATTATGTTTGTGAATAATTGGTTTCTTTTTGAATTTGTCTTTTCTTTTTTTTTTTATATGGTAAAGAATAAAAATAAAAAAAAGAACTGTATGTATTTAAAAAAAAAAAGTGTATACATGCTTAATAAATTGCTTTTTTTTTTAAAAAATTTCAGAAAAAGGTTTTTAAACAACTTTTAGAAATTAAAAGTATGGTAAAGGATCTTCAAAATGTTTCTTCATTTCGCGAGGTTAGAATTATTTTGTTCTATCTCCAAGTTTACACGTTGGGAGAAAGTTTTTGATTTTTTTCTTTAAGTAAAAATTATTTAAAATTTTAGCCTTAATTTTTAAAGATATAATAACTTATGCTTTAAATGATTTATGTTTAAACAAATTATTTAGAAAAAAAACTTGTAAAATAGAGCTCATTTCAGAAGTAATCATTGCATACTAAAATTAATAACTCATTTTCTCCCAACTTTTAAAATAGGAGATAGAGCAAAATAATTCTAACCTCGCGATTTGTATCCAAAGATCTGCAAATAAATGCATTGAGTTCAATAGAACAACTTATTGAGCTAGATACTACGTTAAATGACAGTGTCATTTTTTCTAAATGGGTAAGTTGCCCTGTTGCTATTGCTAGTTTGAATTTTTTGAATTTTTCTTTATGTTGTCATGGTAAATTTATTTATATTATTAACTGAAAAGTTGATTAAAGAATATAATTTTATTTTATTTATTATAATTTGTCATTCTTTACATAATTACTTGTTGTTTTTTCAACTTTCAATGTTTTTTAATTTGTTTAAAAATGTAAGGGATTTTATAAAAGATTGCCTCTAATTAAATAATTATTTAAACATTGATTAAAGATTTTTTTGAAAGCAGGTATCGCAAATAGCGAAAATTGGTGGAGTTAACTTAAAAGATAGTGTAAAACGTGTTATTGAGTGGTAGGTCAATTTTCTACACCTTTTCAAGCCAAAATGGCAATGGTTTTTAATGGATTATTTAAAAAGTGTTTGCGAAATATATTTATTATAATAAATATAATTATACGTTTTTTTAAGCATATCATTATATGCTTTCTTTCCTGTAGCATGAATGTTGTATTGTACAATATTGTAAATATTGATTCAAATAATTACTAACTTTTTAGGCTGTTAACGATTGAGTTGCGCTGTTTGTTAAACATGAAGGGGCAAACCAATTCCACGAACAAAACCAAACAAAAGTTTGTTTCTTCAAAGACAAAATTGTATCGTGTTTTAGTTGGTAATATGTTTTGTTTAAACTTTTTAAGTATGCAGATTTTTACTAATAGTATTTAAGCAAGAAGTTTGAATTTTATATTTTAAAGAGTGTCTCAAAAAGATACCCAGATGAAACAGGGATTTATGAAGCTGTAAAATCAGTTCTGAAATATTCGCCAATAAATTTTTGTAGAAAGCAGAAATCGGAAGATTAGAGTTTTTTAATGACATTTTAGGATATGTTATATGATTTTGTTTGTGTCTTGTGTAAAGCGCTTTTTCTAAAATACACGTTTATTTATTTAATCTTTCATTGTATTATAAATTGTATTATAAAAGTTTTATTTTTTGGTTTAGATTCTGTATCTCAATGATATCCTGGCCTATCGATACGATATCCTGTAAATTGTATTTTTATATATTGTATAAATATATATACAGACACTCACACACATAAATCTTTAAAAAAATCTTTATATTTTTATATATATCTATGAATTGTATATTTTAGGCTTTTTTTATATTTATCATTCTATATTACTGTTGTATTAAAAATCGATTTTGGAAATATTGCAAGTGTAGAGTTCAACAAACAATTTTGTTTTATTTGCCAATTCAAGATATATATATATATATATATATATATATATATATATATATATATATATATATATATATATATATATATATATATATATATATATATATATATATATATATATATATATATACACACACATATAAGCATTGTTTCAACGTTATATTTCAACCTTGATTCGACGTCTTTTAGTAACATTAAATCGACGTTTTACTATCAACGTTACAAATCCTTGCAAAATCGACTGCTTTAACAACGCTTAAGCAACGCTTTTTTAGTAACGTTTTTTCAACGTTATGTTGCGACGTTTATGCAACGCTTTTTTAGTAACATTTTTTCAACGTTTAGTTGCGACATTTTTGTAACGTCTTTTAGTAACGTTTTTTCAACGTTACGCAACAACGTTTAATCAACGTGTCTTTAACAACGTTACATATCTTTGCAAAATCGATTACTTTGTCAACGTTTCCGCAACATCTTTTGCGACCGGTTTTCAACGTTGATTCAACGCTGACATGTTTGCTGGGTAGGCTCTTTTGATTACAGTCTAATGTCAAATTGATAAATTGAGCATAAGAGCATGCTGCTTCAGCGATAACAAAGTTATATTTTAGAAATTAAGTCTACTTGTGATATGGAAAATGTATAAGGGAAGTTCATTGATTAGAAGATCAACGAGGAGGACGATTGATTACCTGATTATTAACACAAAAATCCACTCAAATTTTGACTTTTCAGCAAAAAAGTCAACATTTGAGTGGATTTCTGTGAAAAGCAGGCAAAAGACAAAAAGTTATTTATTTCCACTATACATACTTGCAACAATAGTTTTATCGATTCCTTAGTCCATTAGAATGGAGCATTTAACATATAGAATAACTAGATTGGAGCGTTTTCTCAACTTATAAGTTTATATTGTCAGATTAAAGAACAAAATCGTACCTATAAATGGTGGGAGAAATATCACTGATTTATTTAAAGCCTCTTATTATTTAGTTTAGTAATAAATAAAGTTGTAAGCGCATATGGATTCAGAATCCTCGATATAAAAAAACTGGAATTTGCAAATAACAGTAGAAGCTTTATTTTGTTTCATTTATTTGTCATTGAGAGTTGGCAAAAAGTAAACATAGAAATGGTGGGTAATGATAATAACTTGATATATCTGGGTTATCATTTCTTTTTTAACTTTACTGTAGTAAAACTCGTTTCTCTTACACTTATGTATTTCATTTCTTTATACCGGGTAAATATTTGTGAAGCTTTTACCGGTGCATACCTCAGAAAATGTTCTTGGAGTATTTTCTCTTGTAAAAACTAAAATAGTTGTCCTATTTCAACTTAATGCGTGTCATACCGAAAAAAAATTAAGCAGACTTCAGTTAATTGAAATCTATTTGATATCTATTTTTCGAATAATTGAAATATTCATTTGACATTACCAAACTTGTAATGATTTCCAATTTACTGCCAAAGCTTTAAAAGCTTTAGATAAACGTTTTCGTAGGATTTTATTGTTATGGAAATAATCTACTCGCTCGTTTAATTAAGTTAAATGCTATTTCAATCATTTGATAAGAACCAATAGTTGTTTTATTAACTGTTTATTGACTAATCTTTTCTTTTCTTTTACCATGGCATTTAGTTTTGATTTAGATGTTTATGAAATGAGTCGGTTATTTAAGAAACATAAGAAGTCAATAACTTCTTGTTTTAACTTTAGACTTGTTAATTTGCATGTCACATTTGTGTTTACTAATATTTGTGTCCATCAGGGTATTTAAGTATAATTTATATAATAAATAATTATATAATTCAGCATGAATTAAGAATAACTAACTACATTTATTCAATAATTCAACAGCATTATTTAAATAATATTAAGTGTGTTTTAGAAAAAGATATGGAAACCGATGAGGCAAGGACGAATGGTGGGCTCGATCTGAAGTTTGTAGATTCTAATTCAGATGAATTTGAGTGCCCTGTTTGTCTATTGACATTGCGCAATCCTGTACAAATAGTCGGATGTGGCCACAGACTTTGTAGTTCTTGCCTTCAGGATTTGAAAAAGTATTGTATTTTAAGCAATAATTTGCTTTGAAACTCTTTTAACTTAAAGGTACCTAAGGTGCTCAAGTTTCGGACGCTTGTAATCACAAACAATTCATAAATGTAAAAATGCATTTTAACTACATTTATATATGGATTTAGAAATGAAACTGAATGCAATTTTGATGAGTTTAAATTGTTTCAGTTTTATAAAACCCTTCAAACTTTATCACAATATTTATTTATACAAACACAATGCTTTGCTGTCATACTTGTATCAAGAACAGTTTGGTGTTGCTACTTGTATTTATCAAACTTTTTTCAGGTAACAAAAGAAAAAAAGGAAAGTCCTTTATGCTATGTACACTTTTAAAAGGAATCTTTCCAAATTTGTCCTTTTAACTTTAGAAAAAGTAACAGATTACTCTGTCCATTGGACCGAAAAGAAATAACATCAGAGATGGTAGGTTATGTAAAGTGCTTAATTTAAATTTAAAAAGTGATTCTAAGACTTTTGCTATAGTATGTTAATAAGTTTTCTAAGTTACTTGAGTTTACAAATGTTAACCTACCAACACGGACAACGCAAGTGTTTTAAATTCCCTTTGATATATAGATGAAGAAGTTTTAACTCTCCTTAACATTGACTATCCAAAGACAAAATAAAGTTACCTCCAAAAATGCTACCATCATATAAATCATTATATCCAGTCCAAACATCTTTACCAAAAAAGCAGACAGCAACAGGTGGAATGCTATGACACAGACGGTGTATGCTAGGCACAGACTGGTGTATGCTAGGGATGGACAATTACAAACAAAAAGAACGTGAGCTACTTTATAAAACTAACATATAATCCCACAAGAAGCATAATTAGGGACATTTTATACCATTTTAATTGACTATATATTTTATACCATTTTAATAGACTATATATTATTTGCCACCACGTGATTTAAAAAATATTTCTGTTTCACTTAAACATAACATAAACAAATTAGATTTACATTTATTTCCCATACTTGCTCTCACAGTTTAAAAGTAAATAATTCAAAAGATTTAATGTGCAAGTATCAGAACACTGTGATTTGGAGATAAATAATACATTATTTAAAATATGTACCAATTTCTTTACAAAAATATAAAACTTTGGTTGAAATAAGTTCCAATAACATATGATCTAAAAAACATATCATAATGAAATGAATTTCAAAAACTAATTTCAGCAAGGTAAGCACATCTGGTTACTTCATCAAAAACAACAATTTCAATAAGAAGCCCATAAAACATCATAACATAAACATAAAACATATATTTTGACATTAAAATTGTTTAAAATGGTATTACATAACCCTATGTTTACAGCAGGCAGATACTTAAACATATTTTGAAATCCTTGGCTTTATCATTAGAAATTTGAGCACACTAGTTCAAGGCAGAAGCCGTTGGTGCAACTGCAAGAAGTCTTGCCACAGCTAATAAAGAACGTGGGTGGTTAGGAAGGCGCTAAATTCGTACTTCTAAACAAACATCAGTAAATGACTTTCTGTAGTATATGTGATCTGAAAACTCTGCCTTGTATAACAGATGTTTTATCTGGGAATAGGAACAATATTATAACTAAAATAGTCTACAATAGCTGAAGAATGCTTCAAATCCAATCTCTTCATTCGTTAGACAGAAAAGGATTTCTCTTTCAAATATCAGCCATTGGACTGGTTAAACCAAATATTTGGACGAAATATTTCTAGAGGAGCTAGTGCACTGTCAATTTGAATATGTCTAATGTCAACCTCTGGTATAATAGAATGCCCTGATTTACAAATCTCTGGCTTTGTTACCCTGATTTTTAGATAACATATCAAAGACTCACGTAAGCCAATAGACATGTGACTATTTCTGTTTTGAGACAGGCAGGAATCAATTAATTTAATGAAAGTTATTATAATTATCATTATTATAGTTACTATTATTATTATTTTAACTTTTATTATAATTATTATTATAATTATTACTATTATAATTATTATTATAATTATTATTATTATTTTAACTTTTATTATAATTATTATTATAATTATTACTATTATAATTATTATTATAATTATTATTTTTATTATTATTATTATTATTATTATTTTTATTATTATTATTATTATTATTATTATTATTGTTATTGTTATTATTATTATTATTATTATTTTTATTATTATTATTGTTATTATTATTATTATTATTATTATTATTACTATTATTATTACTATTATTATTATTATTATTATTATTATTATTATTACTATTATTATTACTATTATTATTATTATTATTATTGTTATTATTATTATCATTATTATTATTATTATTATTATTATTATTATTATTATTATTATTATTATTATTATTATTATTATTATTATTATTATTATTATTATTATTATTATTATTTGCGGTAGTAGCAGTAGTAGTAGCAGTGATGGTAGTAGCAGTAATAGTAGCAGTGGTGGTAGTAGTAGTAGTAGTAGTAGTAGTAGTAGTAGTAGTAGTAGTAGTAGTAGTAGTAGTAGTAGTAGTAGTAGTAGTAGTAGTAGTAGTAGTAGTAGTAGTAGTAGTAGTAGTAGTAGTAGTAGTAGTAGTAGTAGTAGTAGTAGTAGTAGTAGTAGTAGTAGTAGTAGTAGTAGTAGTAGTAGTAGTAGTAGTAGTAGTAGTAGTAGTAGTAGTAGTAGTAGTAGTAGTAGTAGTAGTAGTAGTAGAAGTAGCAGTAGTAACCAAACACCTTTTTTTCAAAAATAAAGATACTTTAAATTAGATTAAACCACCGTTTTTTTCACCGGTTTTTTCTCTCTTTTTCTCCCAATCTAAATTTTTAACGATACTAACCATAAAGTTTCAGCGATGAGTTTTAGTTTTCTAAATGTATTTCTTATAAATATGTTTTGCGTTTATGTGTAATGAATATTTTTTGTGCTAATTATTTCTTAAATACAGCCCAGTTTATTAACAATATGTTTGTCAAACGCATAATTTATAAGCATATTTAATGCTTAAATAGAAACTTTTTCCTCATGGGCATCTACCGAGAAATAGTTTTGCTTTTCCTAATTTGAAGACTTATTTTGTTCTTTCTATTTACTGCTTAGTCCTGACCAACCAAATGTAACATATTTTCAAATAAAAAGATGTTGGTTTGAACAAAAATAAATAAATTGAATCAGAAAAAAGATATTTCTAGTCTTCATCAAATCTTTTATTTAGATATTTCCAGATAAAGGTGCACAAAGACAAATACAAGGATTGAAAGTTTTATGCCAATCGATTGGTTGTGATTGGACAGGCGAAGTTATGATTTTTGAGGTGAGACTTTGTATTTACTGTTAGTTCATCTGACAAATTTTAAAAACTGATTGTTTTTGAAAAAAGGCTTAAGATGTTTTCAAATACATCATTAGCATTTTAAGTTTTATCAGTTGTTTGAAAATTGGTGAAATGTTTTCGAATAATTTTCTAATAAGAAATAATTCGATTGATGTTTTTTTGTAAACGGTACTTTTTTTCCATAAAGTACTTCTCATGAAACAAAAATTGATGAATGTTGGGTGTATTGCAACTGCATTTCCAAAGCGTAAATATTTATCAATGATGAGTAAAAAGTATAGGCTTCTTAACCATATGAACATCAGAATCAATTGATTTTACGTAAGTATTTAGTTAGCACAGACTTTCTTTTGAAATAAAGCTGAAGCAAATTAATGTTTCTACTTGATTTAGGATCACCTAAAGAAATGTGATTACGTAAAACTACATTGCCCAAATAAAAGTTGCCTTGACACATTCATGAGGCATGAGCTAAATCAACACCTAGAGTTGCATTGTGATTATCACACAATAGAGTGTATATGGTGTTATGAGATATGCATTTACAAAAACCTGCAGGTAACATTTTTTAAAAATAGAAGCAAAGAGAGGGAATCCTTATTGTTACTTTTAAAGTATGATTTTGTAGACTACTCATATATTCCTCACAAGGTAAATTGATGAGCAACGAGAGAAAGTATATTGCCCAAGTCACTACATGATATTTTAATAAAAAATAAAATTCATTTTGTTTTAGAAATTGAGGACTAACTTGTATTACATAAGAATCGATCAGTGTTTTCCTATTAGCATCTAATTAGCTTTTTAGTATTTTATATTTTCATATTGCAGAATGCCACAAATTAATTAAATGCTGCCAATCGTAAAAATGAAATATCTTTTAGTCATTTTGATCATGACATTTTTTTACAATTACATTTAGAATCACCATGAAATTTGCGAGTTATTTCCAATTGAATGTGTTAATGACTGTGGCTCTAAAGATGTCCTACGTGGCGAGGTATTGCAGTCTTTATAATAATAAGTGTAGTTGTTAAATAGGAGCTGATAGTTGTAGAGAATATTTATATTTAAAAAGGGAGGTGGATGAAAAGTTTTTTTGAGTTTTTTTAAAGATTCTTTAGAAAGTAGGCGTGCCATTGAAGTTTTTTTATTCTCTGAAAATCCTTTTAGAAATGCGTTTTTTCGTAAGGGCTTTGTCCTTAAAGCTCTTAAGATCTTCAGGCATTTTGAAATCTAGCTCTTAATTAATGAGCTCAGATATGAAATAAAATTATGAATGTCCTTCCACAAAATATCAAAGCATACCGATCAAACTTGTAAAAGATTACTTTATTTGGATGAGAATCTTTAAGAACTATTTATAATAAGATAGCCATAAAATTATTATTTATTCATAAGATAACAACAGTTTTAAGAAAATTATTAGTGCTGATCTGAGAATTAGGTTTTAAATCTTGTTGGTCTGTTTATCATATTATTTTTCGTTGCAACCACGGATATGAATGGGATGGAAATAACTAAAACAGAATACTTGAAAGATTATCTTGAACAAAGCTGTGATAAGGGATATCACAACACCCGGTATTAACTCATATTAGCTGTTTGTGAGCATTTGAATTAGTTAAAGATGCAGCTCCTGAAACCGGAAGTTGAAACACCAATCAATATTTTTGCTAACAGTTGTAAGTCTCTACAAAACGAAATTCAAGATGCAAACCTCGAGATATTAGCATTGTTAACAACGTTAAAATGCATATTAATGTGAACGAAGTTGTTCCATTTATAAAACATAACTTAAGGCTATAAAGTTTTGCCGGATCGGCTGACGAATCAGTGTATGCTAAGTTTAGACCAACGTGGAAGGGACATAAAGTCACCTCAGAATATAATAAACATACAAAAAAGTTTTTAAAAGCTGTAGTCGAATTGAACACAAGAAGAGTCAAACAATATTATCCACGTTATGTATTCTATTGCAAAATATATCTATTTTTTAAGTTGACTTCATTTCATAATAAGGATTTTTGTTTTTATGTTAAGCTTAATTGTTTCCCATCACTCAGTAGAGAAAATGTTAGGCAGACTTTTTTAAATGGCGTTATGTTTAACCTGGTGTTCAGATTTCCTAGTACTGTTAACAATAGAGAATGTAGAACATAGACTATTCATAAAAACTTGAACTGGCAAGACAACAGTGTACAAGAGTTGTAGGGCAAAGATGGTAGGGTTGGTGGAACTAAAGACTGAAAGTGATGGAAGTAATATTAGCAAGATGAGTTTCTTAGCCAAACAGCTTTCTCAACCAAATTATCGATGGAAGAAAAAAAGTAATTAAACAATATGGCCGGCTGAATTACCAGATTTGTAACCATTCAAACCTAATTGTGAGTTAGGGTTTGCTTGAATGCAATACATAGCCTTTAATATGATCCATAACCCATTTTGGAAAGACACAACAAGTTAATGCAAATGGTACAAGATAGGTGCAGGATTTATTCTACAGCAGAAAGTTATTTGGGAAGAGGAGGTTTAGGAGAGTGTGAATTATATTTTGATAAATAAGTCTGCTATTTTTCTATTCATGAGTCATTTGTCGATATAGTTTATTACTTTGTTGTTTTAGTTTTGCGCCCTAATAATTCGTAATAAATCTGTTTTGGATATTTTTTCTAACTTAATTTATAATAAGTACAAAAAACTAAATTTTTATTAGATGATCATTTGATTGGATGTTCGGGTTAACATTGAGTTAGGAGTCTTGATATTTTTTTAGAAAACATGCATTTAAGATAACTTTTTTTCTTCTAAAGATGGAGATCCATGTTGCAAACGAATGTCCGTGTACTGTTCGACCTTGTGAATATATAATCTTCGGGTGTAAATTCAAGGTGAGAAACTTTCTTTTTAAGAAATCAATATTTTCACAATTTCTTTGGTGAGTTATTATTTGCGATCTATTCATCATTTATAATTATTTATAAGTCGTATTATAAATTTGTACATCAAAAGTTGTCAAAATAAATTTGTACATCAAAAGTTGTCAAACAATTATCATGGCTGTTTGCTAATTTATTCAAAACTATAAATAGTTTTCAAGTTTCAAACCGTATTTAGCATGAATCGTAAATTGACTTCATGCCAAGGAACTGTAAATAAAAAAAGAAAAAATCCGGGCTAATTTAATGTGAAATGTAAAATGCAGTTATTTAAAACCATTTTATTGAACTACTGGACTGTATAAGATAACTGCTTTTCTAAAATTTTTTTGTTTGTAGGGAGTAACGGAAGAACGCGATTTCCACATGATATCATCCATAAAGGATCATCTTTCTTTAGCAATTAGCAAGGTTAATAGCGGAGATACCATGAGAAGCAAAATTGAGAAACAATTAAGTGACACTGAAAATCAAAATATTGAATTGAAGGAAAAAGTACAGCGCTTGGAAAATGAGGTTATATCTTTGACAGTACAAATAAGTTCTATGGCCATGAGAAGCGAAATTGAGAAACAATTAAGTGACACTGAAAATCAAAATATTGAATTGAAGGAAAAAGTACAGCGCTTGGAAAATGAGGTTATATCTTTGACATGGCAAATGATGGCTGCAGAGATTTCATATGGCTTATAAGAGACTTTCACAGCATCTTTAAAGAAACTGTAACTGACTCTGAAAAGCTGCACAGCAACTATTTCTTTTCAGGAAAGTGTGGTTATAAAATGCGCCTGATTGTTTATATTAATGGTTATGGTTTGGCAATAGGCAATCATCTTTCTCTTTTCTTTCAATTAATCAAAGGAGAGTATAATAACTGGCTTAAATGGCCTTTTTCAAAAAAAGTTACACTCTCTGTTCTAGACCAAAGTGAGAAAAAGCAACATTGGGCTCAATCTTTTTCATCGTTTAAATCATCAAAAGAGTTTGAACAGCCGCTTTTAAATGAAAGTAAAGAGTGGGGTCTTACATTCTTTATGCCACGTAAAAAGCTTAAAGAAGTTGGTTATATTGTTAACAATACTTTAATTATCAAATGCGAGGTTCATTCTGAAGATTAAAGAGTTTTAGTTTAACATAAATTTGATTGAAATTTAATTTTTATTTTAATTAGAATCATTATTTTGGTACGTACAAACAGTAAAACATATTTAAAGAGGAAAAATGACGGAAAACACTGAATGAAGTAATTGCTTTCCTTAGCTTTTGTACTGTTCGCTTATTATTCATTTAGATGGTAACCACTTAAGCCATCAAAAAGAACTTATTAAACATTTTTGTATAAACAATCACGTTCTTTTGAAAAAGTTTAGACTTTGCTGAAAGCTTCGTTGTTCTAACTCTAATTTTGTAAAAAATGAAGGTGTTAACCAGTTAACGGGAAAAAAATGCAACATACACGATTGGTTTTAGCAATTGATGCCTCTGAGACGCGGCATTTATGTTTCACTCTATTACTCCATGATATTTTACAGACTTAATTATTCTTAATTTGTAATAGCCCATCATTTAAATGGAATCAATTGGTATTCGTAAAATATTGCTCTTTGTATTATATATAATATTAGTGTTGTTATTTTTACAATTCAGAGACTTTTTTCTTTTAAATTTGAGAGCAAGTCAAATGAGTTAAACTTAATAATATTGTTGAAAAGAATGGAATCGATTTAAAATCAATTCAATTAAATAGAATGTTCACGAAATCAAATTGGTTATGAGTTTAGCATGGCAGAGTTTTGTGCAACTTAATTTTATCAAACTTTTTTTTTTTGTTTATATGTTTTTTAATTTTTGTAATTAATCGATTATATCTATTTTATCTATTATTATCTGTTTATCTATATTATCTATTTAATCTACGATCAATGATATAACTATTCTATGATTATAGGGTTTTCAGATTACATGGATATAAAAAAGTAAATCAAACAAGAAGGATTCAACACCATGAAAAAAAATTTAAAATAATAACTTTGGTTTACTTTTATGATTAGTAAATCGAGCTACAGTTAGTACAGTTAGCTTATCTCGATTAAGAAAAGAAAATGTAGTCGAAAAAAATTTCCGAAGAGAGGGATAATTGAAATCTAATACAAAAGAGTATCACTCACTTAAAAAAGATTTGTGATCAACTAGCCCCTAATTCAAAACAAACCTAACAAACATTTTCTATCACAATAACTGGAGCACACCAAGATTTTAAAATGTCAATCATCTAAAATCCTTAAGAACGATTCTAACTGCTTCGTTTTGTATTAGAGTAGTTAAAGCATAACATTAAACTGAACAAACAAACTTTCTATGGTAGAGCTACTGTATATAAGAACTTAATTACTTTGATGAATATAGCACTAAGGTAAATAGCTGACAAGACAATTGATAATTTTGAACTTAGCATTTGCAGTTGTATTGTGGTTGCGGATAATATGCTCGGATATGTCATATATGAAAGTGCAAGGCTTGAAATCCCAGTCGTTGTTTTGTTGATCAGCCGATATAACCCCGAACAAACTGATCAACACATCAAACGAACCGAAAAGCTTTGAGGATGTTTCTACAGATGGACTAGGCACACTGTACACAATAAATGGCTTGATGAAAACATTATTATCAAAATTTAGCTTTAAGTGTCATGTCTCAACCTTTTAATAAAATAAAAAATCAATATTTAAATCAATAGAAAAAGAAAACTAAGTAATATATAAATGATAAGATTCGGACTTAATTGTCTGTGAAGCAGGTTGCAGGCATGTTCTGTAGGTAGCAAGTAGTTAAAAAACGAATAAAAGCTTAAAGATAGCGTTTAATATAATTTACTACATATAAGATCCTGTGTTCATTTAATTCGAGCATAAAAACACTTAAGAGCGTGGATAGCCTCCTTTACTCCCTCGATGATTTTCCATTCTAAAAGAGAGTTACAATACCTCTGATTTAAATCAACTTTTTATGCTCTTTGGTAAACTTTTACTATTACAGATTAAGAGGTATTGTCATTTAACCATTGAAAAGCTGCTTTTCCAACAAACATTGAAAGACTAAGCTCAGTTGTTATAATATAATTTAATTAAACGCGAGATAATGCTGGAAAAATTTCTCGTAATTGTTTATTTGATTTCGAGATATTTTTCCGCGCGTAACTTGATTCAAGTTAAGTGAGCAAAGCATTTAAAATTCCTCGCAAAGTTTAATTTTTTCAGGATTTATTGTGCTATAACATTTAATCCACCAATTTTAAAAACGAAATAAAACAAGACAAAAACAACAATCCATATCGTCAAAGCAAATGAAACGGACTTTGCCACCATATTTGTTTTGCTTTAGCAAACCTAGTTTGTAAAAAAAAAAAAAAGAGAGAAACGAGAAAAAAATTCAAGGTTATTTTAACAAAAACATAACTTTCTATGTTTGCTTTTCGAAAACAATGGTGAGTTACTTGATTCTTTCTTTTTTTTTAGTCCACTTCTTTACCTTGACTGCCAATTCTGTTCAATATTTAGAAGTTTATTAACTTGATCTGACTAAAGCTTGGCTCGCTTTAACCCCTCACAGGAACAAGGAGATGCAAAGAAACTTTCTTGCTTTTTTAGCGAAGTTGGGAATTTAACTATTATTTACTTTCCACCATTCCAACATTGACTTCATGGAATTGACTTAATCGTAAGGGAAAGTGTATGAAGTTTTAAATTTCTTTTTCAATCCGTGATAAGTTTTTTGTTTTTTGACTAAATTTTGGGCTCGCTGAGATTGCAAAAGTTGCTCCTGAGGATCATCCTCTGCCTTAATCACTCTAGACAAGATTTCAAGGTAGTGTTTGGTTTTTTTAAAAGTGTGATGGTTTTTGTTGATTGCTTTACGAATGACATCAAACTGATTATTCACTTTAAGGACACTATTTCTGTAGTAGGGATCAAGCATCAGACCTAAAATCTTGTATTTGTTTTGGGTTCCTGATTTTAGAAATCAAAATTTCAGTGCTTTTCAGTGCTGCGAAGAAATTTCACTGAATTATGTCGACATGATAACTTTTAACACTTTTAATTTGACAAGAGAATGAACAACCGAACAAGAACCCCAGATCCTCCCTGACTACTCAATTCAAGAGTCAATTCAAACTGATCAAAAAATGTGTCTTACGTTTATAAACAATTCTAAATAGTTTTCTCAAAGGAATAGCTAGAATAAATGCTTCAAACCACACGAAAGCTCCAAGGTCAGAAATTGACTTAAAAAGTAAACAGTAGTTCATCTGCATGTACTTGTTCACTTTGATGTTGCTATATAGAAGAACGAGTTTATAAATTGAAAGAGTGAATGCTCGTTTAACAATTGCTCGAGTTTGTAGTTCAAACATAAACTCTTTGAAAGCATCCGAATCAACTATAGAAAATGGGAGACTTATGTCTTGTCAGAAATTTGGAGCTTGTCAAGTCAATCGTCAATTGTTTCTTTGACTTTTATTTTACGAAATTAGTAATTTGCTTCAAGTCGTTGTTCTTTGCTTCAAATATTGCAGTTTATTTTGGATCCTTTTCGGTGTTTCCTTTATTATTGGACTAAAAATATGTTTATTGAATTATAACTTATGTTTTTTTGATGAATTCTATTGCAATAATAATGAACTAAAATTAGATAAACAATTTATCAAAATATATTCAATTTTATACTTGAAATAATAATAGCAGAATTTATGAATATAAATTTCTGTGAAACTTACCTAATATTAGAGCTCAAAAAATGTTACCTTTATTGTCTTTTGATCAATTTAAAATATGATAAATATATTAATTGTCAATTGATCAATATAAAATATGATAAATATAGTAATTGTCAATTGATCAATGTAAAATATGATAAATATATTGTTTCTTGATCAATGTAAAATATGATAAATATATTAATTGCTTATTCCTACAAGATCTTTAACAATTTTACCATTAACTGACTATCCATCAATGTCACTAGGAAAAAGAGCAATAGGTTTTGAACTTGGAGGCAAGGTATCGTTTGACTTCTGCTAATATTCAACTTTTGAGTAATAAAAGTTGGAACCCGGTTACTAAAAGGTTTACGGAGATATAGTCATTTACAGGTGAAAGCTTTAGAAAAAGATTATGGGGACAAACTACAAGGTATGAAAGCACAGACTCGAAATTCTATGCTTACTCAGCAGCATTAGGTCTATTTTATAAACAGCTAAACTACCATGACACACTCAACGAAGTAACCATAGAATATTTTTCGTTATAAAAGCATAAAAATCACATTTCATTAAATTTTTAATAAAAACAAAATACTAATTAATCATATACTATACCATTGTTATAAATGTCGCATCAAACCGCTCTGTCATTTCTTTTGTAGTTAATTGGCAAACATGCGCTCCACAAAACATTTTAGTGCAGATTGTATTAATATTATTTTTAAAGAAAATCAATTTTCTCGCTTGTTCCTGAGTATTTGAAAGCCTTTCGATCACATCATTTGTATCTTCATAATTTTAATCAACTTCTTGTTCAAACTTGACTCGGTCAAGCAGATCGAAGTCTTCAAAATTTATTTCAAATGATCATTTGATTGTGCATTCATTTATAGCATTAGATACTTTGATCATGTTTTTACCTGAATCCAAACAAGTTGAGTAAATATCATCTGCCCCTCTCCCTACTTTCGCAATCAGAGTAATTTGCTGATCAGCTAAATCCGCTCCAAGTTTACCATCTGTGCTGAGTGAGCATTCCAAAAGTTCGATTGTGCAATTTTCTATCTTTTGTATACCGAATACTTGCAGAAAAAAATATTTGTATTGAGACGAGACGCTGAGTCAAACAATTAATGGTAGATAAACATTTTCTATATCATTTGCGATAGTTTCATAAATTTGATCAGCAGCTTTAAGAATAATTTATTTAACAATTTAAGAAAATTTTATGAAATCTCATACTGTATCGTTAATGTCGAAGTCAAATTTAATTTTTTCACGTAAAACGAAAGTAACATTTTTGTTTCACCCTGAGTTTGGTTTTTACGCAGAGCCTGGCTTGGGGTGCCGAACTCGGGGTAGGTTCCCCGAGTTTGACACGCATACTTGGGGTATGGATATTGAAAGTTTTTAAAATAATTCTTTTTGCGGATGTTGAAAGTTTAAAAAGTAATTATCTTTTTGAATTGCTGATTTTTTTAATAATTTTTTTTTTAAGGTTTGATCCGTAATATAATTTAAATGAAATTATTTCTGATTATTAAGGTACAAATTTGTGATATATTGGTTATTAAAAATACAGCTATTTATTGCCGATGCCCTTTATCAAAAGGTTTTTTCTCTAAGGTTTTTAAACAAAATGAAATAAACATTATGACAAACTTATGCCAATGTGTCGGACAAGCAAATGTCCATGCGTGCTTTTTATCTAGAGTTGAATTAATATAATAATAAAGTTATAATAAGAAATTGCTCAAGTTTAGTACCATATTAGTTTTTGACCGCATTGGAGCTTCCAGTAAATTGCCTGCATTCTTTACTCGCTCTTGCTGAATTTTTATTTTCTACTGAGGAGGGAAACTTTTAAGCTCAATATACTAAAATTAACCCCGATAAAGGGTCGTCAATAAAGTACTTACGCTTATAGGGGAAGGGAGGGGGTCAAAAAACAACGTACTTCACCGCATGGGTGATAAAATATTAAGGTACGTAGGCAGTTTTTATATTATTGTTTGTTTTTCAATTATAACATACAATAATTAATGGTTTTTAAGTATGGGGGTAGGGTATCTAATAAATTGGATGCTTAGCCCCGGCATCATGAAGTCTCTGTGCACCTCTGTTAGGACACATCACTCGCGCTATACACAGGAAGTGTATAGCGCTAGGTGTATATAGTAGGGCGCTATTATAATATATATCAACTGTATATAATAGCGTGCTATTTCATTTTATTACATCATAAAAAATAACCGGATACGTTTATTTGGCACTTCAGCGTATCCTCTAGATTTTTTAGACTATTATACTTTAAAAAAATTAAAATTTTATTACTATATTTAATTCTTAGGATGGGGGAGGACATTTCAAAAGCGTACGTACTATTTAGGGAGGAGGGGAACTTAGAAGTATAAATTTTCAAAATTTTCGGCATACTTTTTGGACGATCCCTAAAGAGAGCCTAAAAGCGAAAGGTTTTCCTACTGACAAATAGAACAGATTTAAACTTGAATGAAAATTCTTTATGAAAACGATATTTATTGCATATTACTATTGCATTGTGAAAACGATAAATAGTTAAGTCAAAACTAGACATTATATTCATAGACATTCAAATGACTATTTTTTTATTATATCTAAAATTGTAATATAATAAACTATATTTTAAATCATGAAATATTTTTAAAATTATTATCTCTTGTGCGTTTGAATTTTGAAGGAGTAAAACTAATTTAAAAACTCGCTACAAACGAAATTCTAAAAATTAATTTGCATTAAAAAGTCACTCACTTTAAGTGAAACATGGTCTACCCCGAGTTTCAACGAAAAACCGCACTCGGGCTGAAACATCACCCCAAGCCCGGCTTCGTTTAAAAACAGACTTAGGGTGGTACATTTTCTTCACCGTTACATTCATTATTATTGCTATTTCAAACTTTATTCGAACTTTCCAATTTTCCAAGTTTCCGAGCAACTCGAAAAAACTATAATATAGCAATATCCTCGTGTTTTGAATCCACATGGTTTTTCAGATGAGAGCATATCCGGCAAGAACTGCTGGAATTTGTTCTGGGCACACTTTGCGTTTTCATTTGTTATTTTTAGTCAAAAAATATTCTTTAACATGTGTGTTTTGCATTTTACTCTATATGAAGCTTAAATTATTTTAATCAAATTCTCAGCAAAAAGGTTAGTTAAAAAATGATAATAATAAAATAAAAAAAGCTATTGCCTATTACTCGAATTTCAACGAGTAAGAACTTTAACTACAAAAACTCCATCTCTAGAGATACTTTTCGAAAAAAAGCTTACTTTTATGTTTTTGTACAAGTAAGACTTTTTCATATTGGTGAAGTACAAGTTTTTGTACCAATAAGACTTTATCATACTGGTGAAGTACAAGATTTTTACTCCCAGGTTTTTTTTACTCCTCAGTAAAAATCTCATACTAAGTTTTTACTAACAAGAAAAGATTTTTACTCTTCATGTAAAAGTTTATCGTGAGACCACGTATTTTGCCAATACTTTTAAACTTTGCATCGTCAGGGTAAATTTTGCAATAAAGTAATAAGCTTATAAATTTATAGTTGTTTAAAATAGTTATATTAAGTTTCCAATTGTATGATACTTTTATAGCTGTGCAATACTAGCTTAACTTAGCCTGTACTTTAGTGTGGTGCAGCTTATAACTTAAAAAAATTCAAAATTCAAAAAAAAAAAATAGTAATACCATATAATTTAGTTTTTGAAAGAAGGTAATGATACTTCCAATGAGGCGAATGCAGTATCTGGCCGCATTGCCATCATCTCTTAAACAGAACATATTCAAAATTTATTTCTTTTATGGAATTGTAAAGGATATTCCCACTCATGTTTCAGAATTTAATAACTTTCAAAAACTAAAAAGCAAGAGTCTTCGAGTGAAACCATTGTAACAAATCATTTCAATTCTAAAAAGTTAGAATGAAGCAGGTTATGATTGATTTGATTCAACTGCCAGAAGTGAAGTTATAAACATCTGATTGTTCTAGTAAATTGTTTTAGCAAATGGTTAGAGGTTGAAACTCTTTTTGATAAAACTGAAAAATCTGTGGCATTATTCTTGTGCAAGCAATTGTGTCAGCATGACTTTTTTTAATTTTAATAATTTTGAACTTTTTTAATTTAAAAACTGCTCCGCACAACAAAAGTACAACCATCCCAGCTAACACAAAACGTTCAAGTACGTTCGAAGAACGTTGGAAACGTTCTTAGAACGTTCTTAGAACGTGCCCGACCTATTCTAACGTTCTACGGACGTTTCTTGAACGTTTTGTGTTAGCAGGGATATTAAGCTAGTATCACACAATTGGTACCATAAGGTTAATACAAACAACAAAGCATAAACAACTACAAATATGTAAACATTTACCTGATCACCAGATTTACCAAGATGACACAACATTATTATTAATTATGAATGAATAACTTGTTTTTCTTAAAAGTGTAGATTTATCACCACATTTTTACTAATAGCTGTCTTTTGACATATTTTGTCTTTTAAAAAATACAAACGTTGGCAAATTCCAGTGTGCAGCGTAAAGTTTTTAACAAAGTATTGCATTAAAACAGAAAAAATTTAAACATTATTCATATTAAATGGAATCGCTTATTTATTGCTTTTCAAGAAACCACAATCTTTAATACGATTAAAAGTATTGACAAAATACGACATGGTCGAAAAATACACGTTGTCTCAAAATACATTTTTACTACTTTTACTAGGAAAAACCTTATGATGCCCGTAAAAGTTTAATGAGATTTTAACTGGGAGTAAAAAAATTCGGTGGTAAAAATTTAGGCCGTTGCTACTTAGAGCGCAATGCGCTCTATGCAGCCATATGCTACTCGGAGCGCAGTACTTTGTACGCATGCGCTAAATTTTTTTTTTTAAAATCTTGTTGATGTTAACCCTATCCCTATCCCTATCCCTATCCCTATCCCTATTCCTATCCCTTTCCCTATCCCTATCCCTATCCCTATCCCTATCCCTATCCCTATCCCTATCCCTATCCCTATCCCTATCCCTATCCCTATCCCTATCCCTATCCCTTTCCCTATCCCTATCCCTATCCCTATCCCTATCCCTATCCCTATCCCTATCCCTATCCCTATCCCTATCCCTATCCCTATCCCTATCCCTATCCCTATCCCTATCCCTATCCCTGTCCCTATCCCTATCCCTATCCCTATCCCTATCCCTATCCCTATCCCTATCCCTATCCCTATCCCTATCCCTATCCCTATCCCTATCCCTATCCCTATCCCTATCCCTATCCCTATCCCTATCCCTATCCCTATTCCTATCCCTTTCCCTATCCCTATCCCTATCCCTATCCCTATCCCTATCCCTATCCCTATCCCTATCCCTATTCCTATCCCTTTCCCTATGCCTAACCCTAACCCTTACCCTAATCACTTATCTAACCAGCATTATTGTGAAATATAAGCCGCACTGTTATAATGAAATAATTGCGCTTGCGTGTACAATATAGCGCTCTGAGCAGCTTATGGCTACGTAGAGCGCATTGCGCTCTATGAAGACACTTCGAAAAATTTATACCGGAAGTTTTAACAGCTAAAAAAATCTCCATAGTATATTATTTTTTATTTTCTTTAAAGACTTGTTTTTTTTTTTAGCAGATCAATATGAGTGGATTTTTTGCTTAGGGTGGCCATTGATTTTTTTCAAAAAAACAGGAAAATTTGCAAAAAATACGGGATTTTTGCTTAATATGCGGGACATTTGCTAATGAAATTTTTTTTGTAATTATGTTTTAGAAAAAAAATAGTTTCTAATTTATTTTTCGAAATATTTTAAATTTGGTAGTTATTTTTAAAAAAGTTGCTCAGCATTTTCAGATATAATTTATTTCTTAATGAATGACAAAAGTGCATTTAAGTAAAAAAAAAATTGAGATTACATAACCTTATTGTACTGTAAAAAAAAATTTTTTTTCGTTTGATTTAAGTTTAAAATTTAATTTAATGGCTGAGAAATTCAGTATTAACTGTGAGATATTTTTTTAAAAAAAATCAAGTTTTAAAAATAAATTTACTTTTATTTTGAATATTTTTCTTTTGAAATAACATTATTAAGGAAAGAAGCATTACCCTTAATTAAATTATAAAAACGTTAGCATTTTAAGTTAGAATTGTACTTGATAGTTTTCAATGAATCAATTGTCTCAATATCAAGTTGATTTTTGTTATCATCCCAGATCTGATTAATTATCAAAAACAATCTCTCAACTTCTGCTGATGAGCCAGCTAAACAAAATGCAAGCTCTGCTAATTTTTCTAAACTTGTTAAAGGTGTTGAACTTTCTCTAAAATTCATGAAAATCGTAACCCAAATGCTTTTTGGTGAAAGTTTTAAGTTTGACCAGCTTAATAAATTTTGTATAACATAATCACGCATTAAGCCATATTCATCAAATAGTAAATCAACATAATAGTATTATTGAACTTCTCTCCATATCTTTTCTTAACACGTTGAGTTGATAATTTGACATTATTCCAATCAGGATTTTTATTCAATATCATCCATATAAAAACTTGCGAACCGTCTATTGTACTTTCCCATAGCTATAAAATCGATTATAGTTTCATAAAAATCATTCACTTTGATCATTACTTCATTTTTCGTAGATTCACACATCAAATTTTGAAATTCAGGTTTGGAATCGGTAGGTAGAAATCTAAATGCTATTCTATTTATTACTTTTCCTTTCAATATTTTCATTTGATTTGCTCCTTAAAAACTTTTTATTGAATCATTGAAATTTTTAGGCTGATTTGTAATAAATAACATCCAAAGATTATTTTTACTGTTGTCAAAAAAAGATTTGATAGCTGGTGGACACTTTGTTAACGATGTAAAGTAATCCTTCAAAGGATTGTAAAACTCAATGAAACTAAATAAAACTCAATTAAACGAGATATTGCAGGTTGAAGTGTTAAAAAGCGTGTGCTTGAATGGTTTAACAAAGGTTTATAATATGAATTAACTTCATCACAAAACAGTTTGAATTTTTCTATTCTCACAGTGTAAATATTGAAATGTTTACAAATTTTAACAACAATTTCTTCAATATCAATATCAAGCGTATCACATCCTGCATTTGAAGCATTATGTGCTATATGAGCCATACATCCATTTCCAAAAATTTTTTTTTTTGAAATTGTTTTGAAGCTTACGCCAGACATTATTGACACCATTACGATTGATTCCAACAAAGTTCAAACTTGTATTGTCAGCTGTGAATGCAACTACTTTTTCCTTTAAATTCTGTTTTTCAATTATTTCTATAATCAAATTAGAAATTGTTGTTGACTGTTCATTTGATATTGTTTGGAGTGAAATTTGTTTGTTGAGAACACCAATGACTGGATTAAAGAGTCTTGCAATTACAGGCAACATGTTAATGCTCTTATGATTGGAAGTATCTGTTACGAGAGCTATAAAATTAGCCTTTTCTTGCTCACTTTTTTGTTGTCACATCAATAAACGGTGCAATTACTTTGACAGCAGTAGTTTTAGTTTTTCCAAGTGTAAAATTTTTTTAAAAAAAAATTCGTACTAATTCTAAAGTAAAATCATTAGAACAAAATGAAAAATAATCCTTAGCAGTATGATACGCAAATGTAGCTTCATTAGCAGCAATTTCAAGATTATTATTTGATGGATCTATTTTTTTGAAGAACTCATTTTCTTTCCTGTTTGATGATCCAGCAGCAGCTAACGACTTATGCTTTTTAGTATCAGTTTGTTGAACAATATCACTTCGACCTCCAAATTCATCTGAAAATTCTGCTGAACATAAATTGCAATACGCTTAACTGTCGTTTCCGACCACTTTTTTAATAAATTCAAATTCAGTTGCATATTTGTCACTCCATTGAGTTTTTCATTTCTTTTTCTCAGACATGATGCTATAAGAAAGTCAAGTTTTAATTAAAAAAATCTTAATTATATATTTTTTATTTACTATCTTATTTGATATAACTAGTTTAATATATTATTTAAAAACTTTGGCATATAAAATTCGCCGAATGGTCACACACGAGTAGTGAACGCCTGAGGGAAGAAATGAAATACATTAGAATGAAGGAGAATTATTTTTCGAACAAAGCATATTTACTTACTTTTATTTAATATAGCTAGTTTAATATATTAATCTTATATTTAGGAATTACAAATGTAAATTTAAATATTAAAGTAAATAATTTCTTGTCACTTTAAAAAACTTTCAACGCGGGTTAAGATGATGCGACGAAATTTGAAATTCGAAAGAAATTCGGCGGTATCATAAATTGCAAATTTGTTTATAAAAAAAAACATTAAAATTTTCATTAAAAATTAAAAAATGAAGTTTGTACTAAATAATTCAAAAATACGGGGCAAATGTGGCCAAATAAAAGACACGGGACATTTTGTAAAAATACGGGACTGTCCCGGCTAAATACTCGCTGATGACCCTACTTTTGCTTCTTTCACTAAGGTCTTCCCTGTCCTTGTTCTTTGTACCTGGACCTGCAGCAACGTCTTTTCTGTTAACTGTTTTTTCTTTATCCAACCAGGTTTGCTCATGCTCAAGAAGTCTTAAGAAGGTTCTTGAATTTTTCAGTAATTTAGATTTGAATTTACAATTAAAAAAAGATAGAGTTTCTTGAGATTTATCATTTCAGGTTTATCAATACTTCCATGGTCTAGAACCTCCGATCTATGAAATTCAAGTAAAACTCTTGAATGCACAGTGTGCCCAGAATGTGGTTTTTTGGAAAAAATTCATAAATCCATTATTTGTTAATGAAATCTTGTGAAAACTTTAATATATTACTTTTTTGGGTTAAAGAATCTGATTCTGAGGTTAAATGTTTCGTGTGTGCACTCTGACCCAGAGAATGGGGCAACGGTGGGGAAGGGGGAGAGCCGCCGATAGTCATGCTCTTACTTTTTTTAAAATTTTCAAATAAACTGTAAAATATAAATTAAAAAATAAAACTTTTTTAAAAAAATTTGTCTTCGACCGCCCCCTGCCCCATAAAACAAATAGGCCCTCGATCCCCGTGACCAGCAAGCTAATAGCTGGCTAGGTTGCTCGGAAAAGGATATCATATCCAATTCATAATGAAATATTTTTTACTATTATTAATTTCAAGAAATTCATAATAAAATGTATTTGAGTTCATAATAATTTAACATCAAACACAAATATACACAGATATTAGTCTTATTGATTTTATATGGTCACAGAAAACATTCTTGAATTATCATTTTTTCTTCAGTAAATACGTTGTTCACGTCTACTTTACACCCTCTTGTGGTATGTCCAAATTTTCCACAGGTTCCACATTGCAAAAGTCTTTTTTTACTGGCAATAATTGGATGTGTCCTTATCATCAGTCTGCAGTAAATGTCATGTGTATTAATTTGCAAAGACATCTGTCTGGCTTTACAACTTGTTCCTGATTTATAAGCCTTAATGTATTTATTCCAACTTTCGCTTGACTGCTCGGAGTACTTGGCAATGGGTGATCCACCTGTAAAAATAAACAGTTCCCAGTGCACACATTTGATGCACGCTGGGGCTAAGCATAGCTCATGGAAATGTCAGTTTATGGAATATCATCAATCCATAATCAACTTTTTTAACTTTAACAAGATCAACTTTTTTGCTAACATCAACATGCTGATTAATGCTAAGGAGTATATTGAACTTAGATAACAAAGTCGAGAAGCTATCTTGGTCTTCTGTTTTAAAAAATATGGAACAGACTTTCTTCCTTTTTGGCTAAAAAAACGATCCGCTATTGGTCCATTGTTAGTGTTACCACCACTGGAAGTAGAAGAATCAAGAAGCATTCCTGTTTTATCACGTACGCTTTGAATAACTTTTTTTTTGCGGTTTTTAGAGCAGTTTTAACCATTATGTCCTGCTCAGACCATGTATGGGTTTGTTGGCCCACAATGTGATATAAGATTTTCAGACAGTGGTCAAGTGTACGTAACTTTTGATGTAGAATGGCAAAAAATTTTACATCTGATTCAACTATAGGTTCATGGCATTGTCCATGTCTTTCAGTACTTTTGTACGAGATTTCGCCATTTTCTAGTCTTCTCCAAGTACTAAGCACATCATTGTAGTTTTTATGTATGGTGAACCCATGTAGTATACATACCAGATCATTGGCATCACTTCTGGAACATTTGCAGTAGTGACAAAAAGCTCCAGAATCACCCACCAATAAACCTACCATTTTGCCATCAACCATACTAATTTCTGTTTTTACAAATATTTGTAAACCATTTTTTGAAAGAATAGGCTGAGTTTCATTTTTAGCCAGTTGACTCAGAGTTGGTTTAAAATACTCCTTTACACTCTCCCTAGTTTCTTTTGCTTTCACTAGAATAACAGGCCTGGCAAAAATAATGGAGTTAGGGGTTGGATTAGTCCAGATTACTTGGTTTTTTGAATCTTTAATTTCAAGAGGACAACAAAAGGAATAATATAATTTGTTCCCTTTAAGTCTGCATCTTGAGGATTGGAAAACTGATGACGATAGCTGTGGTTTCCAGATCCATCAAGTCCAAATTTACCCTCTACATGTATAGAATGATTTTCAGCACAAAACTCGGATATATCTAGTAGAGACTCAACAGTGTCTTTGATAACATTGTTCATAGGGGATAAAGTCTGCTTGTCGTCACTGCTTAATTCTTTTGGTAGCAAAGTACGTTTAAAGGTATCTACATCATTCTTTGTTGGCAACATTAGTTTTGGGAAATGCTCAAGTCTCAGTTCCTGGGGAAATATATAAAATTCAAACGTACAATTATAAAAACAATTAACTACAACAGTATTTGATCGCATATTTTACCTAATATTTATTTATGGATAGATTCAAGTTGTAAATTAAAGCAGTTGCTTCCTGTACCGATATTGTTTGAAGTTTTACTCCTTCCACCTTCCCCCATCTTTTTCACATCTTTGGACAACTTCTTTTAAGTATTCTGATTTATCTACTCCTTGTTCACTCGCATGTTTTTCCACAATATCCACAAAATCATCCAGAATTTTGTTATAGGTACGTTTTTCAGGTTGATTACTGAATTAAATAATAATGTTTTATAAAAAATAAAAATATAGCTACTGGGTGTTCCAAATAGCATGATGCTTAAGAAATTCAAATAAATGTCAACAGCTAAGCCTTTACCTTAGTCTTTTCGATTTCCGTACTCTTTTAGCTTGTGGAGCTCCATTTTCTTCTACATCACCCCTGGATGATGACGACGCTGCAACAGGTAGATTTCCAGGCAGTATTATCCCAACTTCGTTTCTCCAAATTTCCAATTCGGCCACAAGTTTATTTTGTTTCGACTTTAAATATTTTTTTACTTGTCTTTCAAATTGCTTTAGAATTTTCTTGATGTTATCTTTTTCATCTTCTAAAGTTAGATTATGTCTCACTTTGATTGTTTTTAAAATTAGCTTTGATTTTTCTAATGAACTTAATTTGATGCTCAAGGTTAGTAAAATTTCTTCTAATTCTTCTTTTTTAATCAATAACATTTTATCGCACATAATCAACAGGTATTCCTGAAAGTTGATTTTCATTATGACGCAACCTCGAATATAAAACTCGTAAGAACAAATAAAATTCAAATTTAAATTACTCAATTTCCGGGGATAACTGGACTGAGTAATTTTTACACATAAAAATAGAAAGTCTACATTTTAAGAAACATTTGAGTTTATTTGCGGCCTCCTGCGGCCTTTTTTTTCCTGTTACTTTGTTTTTAATAAAGTTAATATATTTTTATATATTTTATAATTTTTTTTAGGTATAAACAAAACTGCACAAAACAAATGTTTAAACTTCAATTTTTATTTTTATTGAAGTAATTCGCAAATTAAATATTATTTACAGACCAGGATAGAAAACGCTATACATCAAAATCGACTGCATGAATTTTTTTTAAATTCATGCAGTCAATTTTGATGTATAGCGTTTCAAAGTTATTGATAAAAAACAGCATTGGTACAATTTTAAAACAAATATTTTGTGTCAACTTTTTCTTCAACTTCAAACAACTATAAAAACAAAATGGTTTGATGAATTTATAAATTTTTTCGCACTGACCTACATTTGTCCTAAACAACATAAATTTACTATTTAAAGTGAAAAAATAAAAGGTCAGAAAAATGAATTTTTTCATGTCCTGGACACACTGTGGAATGATAGGAACTAAATGCATTTTCATGATGAATGTAAGTAATGAACTATTATTCGTTATTTTGTACGTAAGTTTTTCTTTTGAACGTTTAATTCAGGCAGTTGGTAGTCAAATCATGCAGCTTTTGTTTTTTGAGGTTTGAAATTTAGCATGATTTGTTTGAGTTTTTGAATGTTGGTTTTTGAGCTATGAAAAATTACCTCTGTAGTGCTAATGGTGTGTGAAAAATGTATGAAAAACATTTAGCATCAAATTTTACATTTGACTTTTTTTAAAATATTGCATATTGAATTGAGGCAAGTTCGGGCGACTGATTTTTTTTGTTATGTTTTCATATATACCTATCAATGGAAAGTTGTTAAAACTACCGTGGAATCTGGTGGAATCTCTTAGTTTTTCAACCAAACTCATGATTAAAATATCGTTTATAAATGCCAAATGTTTTAAACATATCGCTTCAAATTAAGCTTTGAACTATTTTTACCCGTCTCAGCCTTAAAAGAGGACACGAGTTTCGCAATAAAAAAATAAATAAAAAATGTCTCAGAAAAAGGTGAAAAAGTTAGTGAAACCTTAAAAATTAACCAAAAAGCAATCAGTTCCAGTTTTATGATGGTATTAGTTACATTATAACTCAATTTATTAGTTCCTAGAAAATTGTTTTTTTTTGGGGGGGTTTTGCCAGTTTTTTTGTATTTTGACTGATATTGACTCTGTATGACGAGAATACCTCACCAAAAAAGTGAACATGTTAGGTGACTAAGAAGCTAATTGTTAAACCCAAAAAGATTGCATAAAACAAATAACACTATGTATATAAACGGTTGTGTAAATAAACCACTGTTAATAAGCGGCAATATATCACCATAACCGTCGAGAGAAACTTCGGGCCCTGGGGAGGTTTTCTTAACGGGCCCTCATTATGATCAATCATATACCCAGGAGCGCAAGAAGCGGCAATTAAAAATTTAAAATGAAAATTAAATTTTTTAAAAGTCAAAACTGTTTAAATCTTTTAAAAGTTAAAGTATGGAAAAAGTGTACAAAAAAATTGTTTAAACACTATTTCATAATAGAGCTTTGCGTGCCTTACGACTCGCAAACAAATTAATAACTTTTTCAAAATTAATTTTCATAACCGTTTCGGCTTAAATAGATACAAGTCCTAATTCATTTTAACGATTTTGGCTGATTGTTGATGCAAATAAGTTTTTTATTCTTTTCAACACACTGAAAGATCTTTCTGCTTGGGCAAATGTCAATGGAACTGTGCAAAATAGCCTTGTTGCAATTAAAATGTTTGGAAACAGCACATCCAGTTTTTTTTGTTTAATTTCATTTAATAATTCAACGAGCTGAAGTGAATTATTTTGTATATTGGCATTATAAATTGATTTAAAATGTAGTATTTCATCTCTAAGATGATCATCGATTTCATTTTCATACATTTTCTGGAACTTTTCACACTTATTTTGTATTTCTTGATCATTTAAGTCGCAAAACAACCATAATAAGCATTGAATAAA
The DNA here is from genome assembly GCF_058129835.1 of Hydra viridissima. Taxonomy (NCBI): domain Eukaryota; kingdom Metazoa; phylum Cnidaria; class Hydrozoa; order Anthoathecata; family Hydridae; genus Hydra; species Hydra viridissima. Next base: position 16,944,614 of record NW_028324305.1, read on the forward strand.
GAATCTACTTCTTTTGCTGCATTAAATCTTCTTGTCATACTTCCCATGATTCTGTTCATGAAAACATTGAAAATATTACTTCTAAATTCTTCTGTCGGCGTCCTTTTTAACTCGTGTGCTTTTTTTTCCTTTAAGTATACTTTTTTCCTGAAAATTCTGTGTTTATTTATAAAGATGTGCCCAACAATCTGCATTCATGTGCCCGACTATCTAAATTTATTTAAAATAGTATCCCACCTATCTCTTATTGTTTTCAATTATATTGTATTTGATTTATTCAACAAATATTGTATTTAATTCAACATGAAGACGTGAAAAATTGGTTATTTCTTCATCGATTGTTGCATTGCGAGCTTGTAAAATGGTACTTCTGTAATTTATAGCTGCAAGAACTTTGTGCCATACTTTTTGCCGGTACAAAGCATTAAAAAGATTCCGTATACTTTTTTATTCCGTTAAGATCTGATCGAGATTCTGACGATAAGTTAAATTCCAAAACAGTATCTATTGCTATTTTAATTTCATTAAATTTTTCAGCAAACAGTTTAACACTCTCAATTCTTACAGACCACCGTGTATTTGGCATAGTATGCAAAGAATATCCGGTATTATTTTTAAGTATTTCCCATCTTTGTGTGCTACTTCTAAATATATTGTATAACTTTTGTATGGTGCCGAAAAATCTTACAACTTTAATAGAAGATTTTGCTGCATGAACACCACATAAATTTATAAATTTAAAATATGGCATGCGCAAGGAGAAATTATTGCCTATGGATTAGTTTGCAAAATGTGAGCTTGTGCATTTTTATATGATCCACTCATATTGGAGCAGTTCTCATATCCTTGTGCGCGACAATCACTTATAGGAATATTATACCTTTCTAGCATTTCAAGAATTAGATTAGCAATATCTTTTCCAGTCTTCTTATTGCAGTCAACAAACCCAAAAAATATCTCCATAATTTCAAATTTGTTGGACTTAATAGTAACCTACCGTAAAATGAATGTACTTTGTTCTATATGCGCAGAATCGGGTGTTGCGTTTATAATAAGAGAATAATATTTCATAGTTTCACTTTCCTTTAAAATACAAGTTCTCAAATAACCAGCACAGCATGATATGAATTCATTTCGAAAGTCTGACGATAAGTAATGTGCTTGCAATCTCTGCTTCTCGTTTTGTGTCTACTTTACGTTTTTTAAATGTTCTTCTAAAAGCGGATCGTAATGACTTAAAAGTTTAAATAATCCTAGAAAATTTCCATTGTTCAAATCTCCAATCAAATGAGTAACACCCCTTAAGGCTAATCCACGTTCAGCAAGAAATAGAATTACATCTAAAAATCGTTTTAATAAATCTTTCCATTTCTGTGTTTCATTTTGTATTAGTTTTACTGCAAGGCAATCAATTCTGTTATATTTATTAATATTTTTGTCTAAATTTCGCCACTGGATATAACAAGATTTATGATTGCTAAATTTTTCATGGTCATTTCATATAATTTTTTGTACCCTCTATTAGTCTGCCAACCATATTCTGTAGTAAAAATTGATCTTTGCTCACGAAATTTATAAAATAAACGTCAAGGAAAACAAAACAGAACATTTTTAGATTTGCTCCAAACTAACCAATCACAAGGAACAAGGAACTGTTTCTTTACTTTTTTAAAGAAAGCTTAATAAATACGATAGCGGAACTGTTAACATTTTAAAAAGAAAATTAACAAAAGAAAATTTAACGGCATCGGTTGAAAATTTCGAATTTTAGTTTCACAAAAAAAAAAAAATAGAATAAAAAGAGCCATGTTAGGTTAAAAACTTTTTGTCTTTAAGGTGGTTAAAAAAGAGCCATGTTATGGTTAAAAACTTTTTGTCTTTAAGGTGGTTAAAAAACACTAAAAAATCAAAAAAAAAAGAAAATCTGTTATCTTCTTTGAAATTTATTCTAGATTCAGAAAATATATATCTTTATATAAATTCAAACTCAATATTATGAGTAATATCCTTTTTTTTAAGGTAGAGTTTTTTCAGCTTCTATAGCAACGCCCTTAGCAACGGCGATTTCCTGTCTTTTTATTCAACTATATTAAATTTACAGTACCTAGTTGCATTTCCAACTTAAAAACTTGATAGTGTGTTTGTACCTTTATATTATCTACTTAAAAGTCATAATTTGAAAGAGCAAGCAAGCAGAATTTAATCATTTCCAAAGTTAGATTTCTAAGTGGTTGTTAATGAAATTACTTTCAGACTCTAAAAAAAATATAAATAAGAAAAAGAAAAGAGAATTCCGTGGAAATCAACATGTTAATGTATCAACATTATCAAGCAAAAAAATGCTTCCCCAGTATCAACTGGATTTCAAACTTCTACTCAGCCTAATAAAACTTTAAATGAATTTAAAACTGGTAGTGATATAAATGATTTTTGTTTTATCAGGTGTCAAAAAGGGATTTACTAATAAAGAAAAGGATGTTGAAGGTGGAAAATTTTACTCTTCAGGAAAATATTAGAAAATATATTTTGTATATTTTTTAAATGTGTTTTTTTACAGTATTGTTTTTTTTGATATTGCACAAAACTTAAAATGGGTTTTCTTAAAAAGTATAAAAGTAATTAACTTTAAATTTTCAGGGAGTGCTCCTTAACAATTACTCAAGGGACTGTAGCAGAATTAAACAAAACTAATAGTATTATTTTAAGTTTGGAATAATTATCTTAAATAAAAAATGGATTTTTATTTTGCTTCCGTTGCATTTATCCGCCAATTTTTAAATAAAAATTTTTATAAAAAAATTCTGCTACAGTCCCTTTGTGTTAGAATCATAAAGATATTCTGAAGTTTTTAAGTTCATTAGATGCATATTTTAGGAATTATGCAGTTTTAAAATTGTGTTTACATTTTACTTATTTTTTGCTGACTCAGCAAAACAAAACAAAAATTAGAGTTTTTTGAGTGTATTTGTTAATAAAAATAATTACTTTTTTCATTTAAAGTTATTTTGAAAAATTTATCTTTAGAATGCAGAAGCTATTTTTTTTAACCATAGAGCCACCTTAAGATTTTTTGGAAGCGATAAATAAGATATAATAAGTGATAATAAATAAGACTTCATGAAAAAAAAATATTTGTACGTACAAGGGGCCCCGGGAAATTTCCCCGTCCACATCCCAACCCCCTATTGGTGGCCATGTATATCACATAAGTACAAGTAAATAGTTTTTTTGTAAAGCAGCATTTAAAAAAGTGACTGTTCTTCAGTTACGTCTTCCAAATCATGTATTGTAGTTTATCGTCCTCCAGCTAACTGCCTTGTGGATTCATGCCTGGACTCCGGACTCTGGACTCCGTCCAGAGAAGACCCTGTGAGCGTCGCCCTAGAGTTTGCCCTTCCTTCAGGAAGTAGACAAAGACTTGCCCTCGTCCGGGTTGGCATCCTGATGACCGTTTATAGGAGGGCAAACCCCATGTTAATCAGGTTTACTTCCCCGTCAGGTAAGTATTTTCCAATCAGGTCAATCAGATCATTAGGTTCCAATTTCCCGTCAGGTAAGTATCTTCCAAATCATATTTCGATATACGCTCACAAGCGCACAGTGGTCCAGAATTGTCACATTAGAGGCAAAAATCATATCTTCACCATTTTTGAAGCTAAAACGCTAAAATTTTCGGTGAATATTCATTATACCCTGACCCACAAAAGCAGCTATTATAATGTCCCTCATCATACCTCTGAAGGACACGCCAACGACACGAAGCCAAGGACAAATGACACAACGAACAATAAACATGTGACACATATTTCATACTTAATTTTCAATGAACTATTGACTATAAATTAATAGAACATTGAATTGATTCTATTGATTAGTAACCGGCATGTATGATAAGTTTTTGCTCGATTGGATAAATATCATACAAGTGCAGAACACCAAGAACACATAACATAAAACTTACATTTAACAGACTTATTTTAACACTTATTTTACGGAAGAACTTTTAACTTAATATTCTCTGGAGAAGATATTTCATTTTAACATAGTGGTAGATTTAGTGTATAGCATAAATAAATTCTAAAATACCACACCAAGGACACATGACATAACATGTGACATGCTTTTTGTAATTACACCTATATTTTTAGATCTATAAGTTAAATTTTATTTCCATAACATATTTGACTTCCTGGTCGATTAAACAACAAAATCTTCAAGGAGACTAGACCAAGCACACATATTTTATAATTACCTAGACATGAATATTCTGTGCATATGGTTGCACAGCAAGAACATACGACAAATTAAAAAGTGTGTGTAATGTTGGTTTTATACCAAGATTATAAATAACAATAAAGTTTCTTAAATATTTCTATATTTAAACCATTTTTACTAAACTGAGCTATTTGGAAAAATGTAATTATAAAGGTTTTGAGTTTTTAAAAAATAGCAATTAAACATGTGTCACATCCCTACTGTAAAAAAAAAGTACATATACCCCTATTTTAAGCATGCAGCTTTTTACAGATTTCTTCAAATAAAGTAAATAGGACCCATACTATCAATACATCAATTAGATATGAAGAATATAATATTTTTATGAAAATTACAAAAGAAGGTCTAAACATTCTTCTGGAAGAGCAAGCTCCTTCTTTGATTCAGAACTTCCCCTCATAGAAGTGATAAAGGGGTCTGATGAGTAGAGCAATCTTCTCATTACATCTTCATTTGTAACTTTTCGAGAATATTTTCTTGTAAAATGTTTCGAAAGTTTTTAACATCTTTATTTCTACTTTCCTGAGCTTCTTCAGATAAGAGTCCAATTGGAACCGGCTTGTCTCTTACAACCTGATGTGAATGTACAATCATCTTGTGAACTCCAGCAGGCATAGGATACCATTTAAAATGTGTTACATATGTTTTAAATGTATATTTGCAATATATTTCAAGTTTATCTGGGTCAATTGGGTGCTTACAGGACAGCACACAAAGGATAATAAAGAATCTTTTAACAAGACCTTTATCAACTCCAAGTATTTCAGCAAAAGTTTCATGGCTTCTAAATGCCCTTCTTGCTGTGTTTCCATCATTGGATGTACCAGAGCCACCACTTCTTGGCACATCAACAACAAGTCCAAGTGTATTTTTAATTTTTATCTGAATTTCTTTTTTTCTGCTTGCAAATATTTGCTTCTTTTCAGGTGTATTTGCATGAAAAAATCCAGAATCATTATATCCTGGTCTTCTTCTCTGTCCAATATGTAACAGACATTCAAAACAGCGAATCCAGAGATGGAGAGTGTGGATTCCCAGGTCTAAAGACATCTGATTAGTTTGTCTATTATAAGCAATTTCAAAGTCATTCATTTTTTTAGGCGTTAATCCGCAAACATTGCAAACTTGATAAGAATCACTTAATGGAGAAAGAAGATTCTAACTTGTGCTTGACTTGAAATAAGTCTATGGTTGTTGCTCTCAGCTCAGTTGACATAAAAAAATCATATTCTGCTTTAACAATTTGCTGATTTTCTTTAGCGAATTGCATTCGAACAGGGCGACAATATTGGGTTGAGGATGTTTTGGGGTTAGTCCAAAGAATAACATTAGTTTCCTGTATTTTAAGTTGCACAGGTACTGTACATGAAAGAAACAAAGATTCTTCAACTGGAACTGGAATTCTGTCCTCTTCATCTTCAGTTCTCTGTTTATAAACAGACTGTTCAGTTGAACCATCAAATCCAACTTTGCTTATAAGAAGAAGAGTATTGCAAGGCTCAGGTAGTTTTGATTTATCCATGACTTTCCAAATCCTGTTTGCAGTGTGATCCATTATTCCTTGAAGATTCACAGAAGCACTGTAGTCTGAGGTAACAATTCCGGAATCTGGAATGCAATCATTTTTAGCTTTCACAATATAATTGTAGGCAGGGTATAACATGCAACCTTTATCTAAGGCCCCTTGTCGAATAGTTTGATAGTCAGCCCTACTCATTCTACAGTCTAACATTAAAGCTAGAGCTTCTTCTGGTGAGTAGCTTTTAGAGCATGATATATTTCAGGATCCATCAATTTTACTTTCCATCAAATGTTTCAGAACTTGGGCGTCTTTAATTCGTCCTTCTTTGTTGAGATTAAGAATAAGGGCATGAAACAGGATTTCATTGGTAACTCCTAATTTTTTAATAATGTCTGACGATCTTCTTTTCTTAGACCTTATTGAGAGATCTTTAAATAATTTTGATGGTGCACCTCGTTGTAAATTGTTTATTATAACTTGCTGTTGAGGTTCATTTACAATAAATTCCATATGTAACCATTTCTCGTAACGATTTATAAATCTTGCTTTTTGTCTACCTATTTGATTCCATTTCTTTTTAAAGTCTTTCATAAACTTTTCAGTTAACCTAATCTGATTGTGCTTGGGATAACATTGAGAAAACAATATACTAATTTCGGTTTGTGCTTCCTTACTAATTAAACTTACATATTTATTCTCATATTTTCCTTTAAACAAGTAATCAAAAATGTCTTTGTTCTTCATATAAAAACTTGGTTTCACCACTTATTAGTTACTTGATTTTTTGTGAATGTTATTTGTTTTGATTGTTTTGTTTATCCGTTTTTTCCGCTTTTATTTTGGAATATTCCGCTATTCGTTTTCACGGTTGAAACTAGAAAAAACAATATTTCAAAACATTGGGAGTCAGAGGGGAGATGCATTTTAGTCTAAATACATCATGTTTGGACTAACCCTACAGGTACAAAAGCAAACAAAAGCAGCCAAAACTTTTTCTACATTTTTCTAAACACGCTATTTTTTCAAAAGCAAAAAATTTCAAAGTGGGCAAACCTGGGCGAAAATTTTCCTGGTCGATCAAAGTTTTATTTTTTAACAATTTATTTAAAAAAGTGTTTAACAAGCGGTAAGTTGTGTCTTTTGTAAGCTTTTTTACATTTCTAAATTATTTTATGCTGACCTTCTACATTTCCTAAGAATATTCAAAACAATTTTCATAGCTTTGATATCTGTAGGAGTCAGCATGTATAAAAGTTTGTAGACAGATTTTTGCCCGAAAAAATGTAATTTTCTTCAGTCTTTGAACTTCAAACCCTCCTTAGACAAATTTTTAAAAAAATTACGGACCTTAAAAATTGAAATATGGTCTTCACATAACATATATAATTCAATTTTAAGTTTTTATTATAAAACAATATATAATTTTTTATTTATGGCATGGTCCTGGACCACTGTGCAGTGTAGAACAATATAAGAACGATACTGAATTATCAAAAGTAATAGTAAATAAAGAAGCAAATTTTACACCTGTTATTAATTGGAGAATTATGAAGCGCTGCAAATCCTACAACACGGACGCAAAAAGTTGCATGCTGTGGCTGTATGAAAAGTACGTGATAATAAAGTATGAACATGAAAACTTACAAAATAAAAATGATAAAATGGTTTCCTAATGCAGGCGCAAAGACAAATTTCATCTTTCACAATATGATACTGTTTTATTGTTTTGTATATCATGACTGATGATTGCCGCAAGCCATGAAACATTTAATATTGTTTAAATATTTTCTCATTTAAGTTATTTTACACTGTTTGATCTATAAGAAGACAATTATATTGTATTTATTTCACCCATAATATTCACTCGTCGGTCTTTGTACCTTGAACTGATCTCTTTCTCAATCTAAAAAAAATAGACATGACTCAATCTATAAGGCACGACTCAAAATTAATCAATATAAAATCTATCACCTGTTAGATATTCATTACCAATCTGCCAAACTTATTATTGTAATATAAGTAAAATAAATAGACACCTGGCGTTGCAATTCTTTTGTCTTTCGTATGATAACTTCCAGTTTCGGTTCAGTTTCAGCTTGTAAGGTTTCAGCTTTTTGAGAGCGTTCTTCAAGAACAACTATCTGTTTCAAGAGATTCTCAGAAATAGTCAATTTCTGAATTAAAGAATCAGCGATTCTATCGACATATCTAAAACCCAAGTGAAAAGCGTTATAGATACATTCGATCAACACGCACCAACCATTTTTTAGCCGTCTTAAAGATAAAAGAGAATAACTTTAGAAGCATTCTAAGCCACAAACCTAGGAGAATTTTGTATCAAATAAAGATTTTGCATTTTCACCGACGTCATTTCTGAAAGTATCAGCGTCACGCGCGATAATTGTTGAAGCAACCAATCTTTTGTTTGCTTTTGAACAATATCGGGAGCCAACTGAAACTAAAAAAAAAAGAAATCGGAGTAGACCGAGGATGTTCGAAATGAGAATAAGAATTGAGATCGCAAATGACAAGTATACAAATAGGTACACTTATTAGTGTACCTATTTGTATACTTGTCATAACTTTATTAACGGCAATTTTCCGAATTTGGCAAATGCCAGACTTCGTAAAGAAAACAGCAGTTTCCGTTTTCTTTACGAAAGTGTACACTTATTCATACTTTGTAGTTGAACGTTATAAAAAAAGAAATTCTGCATCAACAACACGCTTGATATATTCGCTCTAAGTTGACAAAAAAGAAAAATCATCAAGTGTTTTTTTTTTCGTGAAGAAAAGAGTGCTTTAATTCATTTTCCTTAAAAACTTTGTTGTGACCTACTGACTTCTACCTTTAATTCGGAGAAATGAGCAGAAATAAAATTATTAAAACTTATGTTTTATAAACTATTTAAAGTATAGTCTTTATGTTTCAACATCATAAAAACGTATAGTAATATTTTGTTAAAACTCTCAAAGAAAAGAACGAAGCGAGGAATTCGAATCAAGCTAGAACTACCAGTATCCTTAAATGAATAAAAATGAAATCGATTATATCATTTTCATTTTATGCAACTACATTTCATAAAAGTTACCTGACTGATAGTAATCATATCTGCATCAGAGCTCATCTCAATAACACGTTGTTCCAAGAATGACTGAATCTAATAAAAACAAAATTTACATTTTTGATTAAAACAACTCTCAAAATTTTGTCTAAGAGTTAGAAAATTTAAACTGATATAAATTAATAGAAGATATTTTAAAACGAAAAAAAAAGCAAAAATAACACATAACTAAAATGCACAAATAATTATCTTAAATCTGAGTTTTCCAGCAATATTGGTTTTAAATATTTGGGGTTATGGGCAAAACAAGAATTGGAATTTATTAAACAAATTACAGTTTATAAAATAGATATTAACAATTTTAGGAAACACGTTCATACTTTTTAACTAAACTTTTAACTGTCACAAATACAAGATCTTTCTTAATTATCATGCATTAAAAAAATACCCCCTTAAGCTCTAACTTAAAACTTTTTATGTTTATTACTTTTATAATCATTAAAATTTTAGATGTAAAAAATGTTAAGGGTTAAGGTTAAACGCTTTTTAGTTTTGTGTATAAAAACTAACGTAAGGGTTATAGATAAAACATATAAGGTCAAATGAACGTTTTATTAAGTAGTCGTTTCGAAATGTAACTGACCTCAAAAAGTTCATCAATAAAAAGATTTCTAGTTGAAGTGTTCTCTAGCACACTTAAAGCTTCATTGCCACTTGCAATACCCCCAATAGGATTATCTGAAATATTAAAATAAAATCAAAATCTCTTTAATGAGACATTATGAAATGACAAACGAAATTTATATGATATAAAATGTTTAATAAAAAATAAAAAATGCGTTGCTTTACTTTTACATAACCAAAAGAAAGCAAAATAAAAAAATATTTAAAAAAATTGGATTAGATAAAAGCTTAAAACGAACCTTGCCCGTCTTCCTCTATAGTTATGGCAGCAACAGAACTTGCAAGATCATCACTAGTTCCCCAGTCAATATCATCACAACCAACTTCAAGATTCTCAATATTGCTATCACAACCCCAATCAATCTGTAAAAAATGATATTAAAAATTGCTAGTTTAACAGAACTTAAATAAATTGATTAACATAATAAGATTTAGGCAGTATGCCATTCACACTAAACTTAGCACTATTACTTTCAATATTTTGAATAGATATCATTGAATTTGATATTTTTCTAATTATCTGTAATACATATCCAAATAAAAGATAGATTTAGCACCAAAAATAAAGTTACACCTTTACAAGGCATTACATCCAAGAACATTATAGTAATGTCAGAAATAAAAGGACTACCAACAACATAAGTCAATTCAAGAAGTTTGTTCATATTGCAGCAGTGGAATAAAATGCCCATTGACTAAGAAATGTACCAGAAAAAATCTGTGTCATGTGGTGTTTATGGTAACCGTGCACTACTTTAAATAGCTACTTGTATTAAAGTGTGATTGTATTAGTGTTATTCAAAATTTAAACAACTCTGTTATTAAGACAATTAGTTTTTATTGAAAACGTCATCAAATCAAGATGAGAAGCAAGAAAAAATTTTGAAATATCTCGCTGAAAATCGTGGTGAATCAAACAAAAATAATTTCTAAAGAGTTGTAGATTGCTTTGAAAACAGTGTAGAGCATTTTGAAATTATTTAAGGACACTGGTACAATTAAAAGGAAATTCTGAAGTAGAAGCTAAAAAAGTTTGTTTGACAATATCTTGTCAAAAAATTGAAAGATGCCTTAGGCAGTAATCCGGAGATTTCTGTTTGAACTTTAATGAATAAAAGACAAGTGCTTCCATTATATAAAGAGTGAAGAGAATTTGTGGCTGTAAATCTTATAAAAAACTTTTAGTTTGGCAAGCAATTTGTGAATGTGGTGAAAGAACTCTTGTTTTGTGACTACAAGAACAATTAACAACAAAATGTTCATCAAAGAATGCCTCAAGAAGCGTCTTTTGCCGTTTTTAAGATCTCATACGGGTAGTCTGTTATTTTGGCCCGATTTAGAATCGTGTTACCACTCTGGGACAACTTTAAACTGGTGTAGAGAACATAAAGTATATTTTATTAAAAAACACTGCAATCCACCAAGTTGTCCCAAATTAAAAGATTTTGGGCTACTGACAAAGGAAAACTGAAGTTCAATATTAAAAGAAGCTAAAAACAAACATTCAAGACTTCAAAAATAAATAGATTAGAGCTACCAAGTCCAGTCGAAGAATATGCAAAAGCTGATGCTGAGTTTAAAATGCAAAGTGCATGAGCTCTCACATTCACAACTTCACAAACTTACTTAAGTGAAATTCAAGAATATTAACATGTACTTTCAAAATATGTATAAAATTCAATATCAAAATACAATAGTTGCAAAAATATCCACGCAGATTTTTTCTGGTCCATGTCTTATTTCAAGAAAACCTTGTAAGGGGATTAGGACCACAATGCCAATTGGTCTCATTGAGTAATATATTTGAAAATCATGTGAGAAATCTAAGAAATAAGTTAATTTTTCAAATCAATTTTTTTCAAATAGAAAATGAAAAAGAAAAAGTTACTTTACTTCCTCTTGATTTTCAGTGGTAATGGAACCCTCACTCAACTTCATCATTTCATCCATATCCACAGATTTTAAAGAATCTACAACTTTTGATGGTACTTCACCTGTTTTCCATTGGTAAACAGTTGCATTACCATTGACCATTAAAAAGTGAAGCATAGAGCATATATCTTCAACAACAACTAATTCACTAAAAGTCAAGATTTTTTATAAGCATTTTGAGCTTTATGAATTGATAACTAGGATTTTATCATTTTATTTTGACATATAAATAAATCCATAAACATTTCCTTTCAGCAAAAACTAAGTTAAAGATTAATTTCTTAGTTGTATTGACTAATTCCATAAAAAAATACGCTCTTTCAAGTAAATTAAAGCTTATTTCCCCATAGTAATATTTATCTTTAAGATGGAAATTGTTCTTTTTCAATCATTTAGAAATTAAATGAAGCAAATATTAATACTTTATAACAAATATAAAATATATGTATCATAATATATAGAGCAAATTTTTAAGGTGATTAGAAAATAACACATGATTTGTTTCTTTAAACAGAATTTATTTTGTTGTTTTGAAAACATTATATAATTACTTATGCAAATCAATAGAAACTTATGTAAATTTTTTACCCAGAAAATTACTTTACTTATGTTAAATTAACTAATATACTTTATACCTTTGGGATACAAACTTAACAAAAGCTCTGTAAAAGTTTAAAACATCTGACAAATCTTTTAACTTGTGTGACACAGAAGCAAATATGACAGGTAGTTCATTTACTTGCTCCAAAAGTTCTTTGCGCACATTATGGCCCTAAAGAAGTAAAACTTTTATATAACCTTAAAAAGTTATAACAACCAACCATTTATCAAAAATAGATTTTCAGAAAACTAAAAAATTATATTCAAAGTACAAAAAAAGATAAAACAATAATTCACTGTGTGCTATATAAAGCATCAGCTTAAATATCTTGCCAACTTTAACTATTATATCATTAGTTGAACATTTAATAGGTTTAACTACTATATCATTAGTTGAACATTTAATATAATATATTATTGCCAACTTTAACTGTTATATCATTAGTTGAACATAAAAATAATATATTACAGTTTTATATTATTGCCAACTTTAACTGTTATATCATTAGTTGAACATAAAAATAATATATTACAGTTTTATATTATTGCCAACTTTAACTGTTATATCATTAGTTGAACATAAAAATAATATATTACAGTTTTATATTATTGCCAACTTTAACTGTTATATCATTAGTTGAACATAAAAATAATATATTACAGTTTTATATTATTGCCAACTTTAACTGTTTAATATATTATTGCCAACTTTAACTGTTATATCATTAGTTGAACATAAAAATAATATATTACAGTTTTATATTATTGCCAACTTTAACTGTTATATCATTAGTTGAACATAAAAATAATATATTACAGTTTTATATTATTGCCAACTTTAACTGTTTAATATATTATTGCCAACTTTAACTGTTATATCATTAGTTGAACATAAAAATAATATATTACAGTTTTATATTATTGCCAACTTTAACTGTTATATCATTAGTTGAACATAAAAATAATATATTACAGTTTTATATCTAGTATCTATTTTATATCTATATTATATTATATTTATGCTTTAAAAGCATAAAATATTCTCATTTTCTCCTTTTGTTTAACAAAGTTGTTAACAAGAGCAAAAAGTGTATTGGTGATTTTACATTTTTATTTCAAATATATACTAAACTATTTATTACATTGAGATAAATGATTAATACAGTCTTCTCAAATATGACTATTGAAGTACAAATGAACAACAACTTGTAGTATCAGCTGGCAAATAGAATCTTTTTTTTCAAATAACTGATCAAATTAGTTGAACATAAAAATAATATATTACAGTTTTATCAAGAAAAAAATCATATCAGATTTTTGTTTAAATTGTAGCATAAGCTTTATTTATTTAAAACAAAGCTTATGCTACAACTCAAATAAAATAAAAAAATGGCTTTATACTTTTTAGAAATCAATATTGAACTTTAAGTTTTTAGAAATTTAATTTTTTAGAAATTATTATTGAACATTTAAGCTTTTTTCAGCTTTTTAAAATTTGAAAGTTAGATAGGGACAAATGTTTTGATACCTTTGATTACTTAATGAAGAATGGTAGCTGATGTCTGCAAATATATAATATGTATATTTAATATTATTTAATAATTTAAATATTTATAATACTTTTTAAAACAAAATTTTATATTTAAGAGATCATCAAAACAGCCATTTAATAGTTAAGGACAATAACTATTCACACTGTATTAGAGTATGTTGTAAAATATACTGTGCAATTATTTTTATAATATAAATAATACTTTATAACAAATCTACCTTTATGCCTATCTGTTTACAAACTCTATAGTATTTATCCTTGAATACAGAGGAATTAGCTGCACATTCATTTACTTTTCTTAAACATTCCTAAAAAAAAAATTAAATTAAAAGTTTAATTTCAAAGTTTTAATGTTGTATTATTGCTCTAAATTTTTATCAGCATTTTTTTTATATTAATTATGATCCTTGTATAAACATCCTCTTGCAGTAAGAATCATATTCAGAATAATTAATGCAGAATCATTAAGAATAACAAAAACTAACTCTTTGTATTTGTTGACACTTGCTTATCTGGCGCTTCAGTGCTGGAATTTCAAAGTTTACATTTCGAATCAGCATGTTTGCTGATTCAGCTAAAAATTTAAGAGGAAAAAAAAATAAAAGCAACATCAGCAACAATTGCATTAAAGAAAAAAGGGATGAGATGTAAAAAAAATACCTAAATAAACATTTTCATGGCTGTAAAGTTGCACAATCTCTTGCCAATCCTAAACATGAAATAAAATGTGAAGCTCTTTGTTAAAATAAATTCTCATCTTTAGTTCTTATCAAATTCTTTTTTAGTGCAAAAAAATTAACAATTACCTTCATCCTTTTTGATGAATATTGCCCAAAGAAATTGGTACTTCCTTCTCCACATTCTTTCAGTAACTCAATAATAAGTTTGCAGTGGAAATAATTAATATCTAAAAAAATATATGTATGATATTCATTTAAGTTAAAAAGAAAAATGAAACTAGTTCATTTTTTATTTTAACTCAAATATAAATATAACGTAAGTATGTTAACAATATATTGTTCAAGTAAAATATATTTTAAATATTATCAAAACTGTAAACAACACTGAAATGTCCTAAGAAAAAGAATTTTAATGTTTTTTTATCAAAATTATCATGTAAAAAGAATAATATTATAAAATTAAAATTGAGTATTAAGATCTTTGAAAGCATAAACTATTCAAGGTTAAACTATATATGTTCTTCAAAAAAAAACTTTAAACTGATCTCAATGACAAGATAATTAATGGGTTATTGAGATTTTGCAAGAAACTTTACATAGCACTCTTGGATTGGTTAAGCTAAAATTTGCATAGCAAAAAAAATTATGCATATGATAAAATTTTATATAAAATGCTCATATTTTATACATTTCTTTTATATCTTATATATTCAAAAGTTGTTACATAAAAAAGAAAAGTAATTATTTTTTTACATGTTCCAGAAAGAAGAGATGCTATTTCTTCGTTTGGAGGCATGTCTTGCATAGCTGAATTTATTTTCTCACGAATCAATGAAGCATTTTCTTGCCATTTCAAATTACAATGTCTCCTATCAATGAGCCAATCTGAAAAATATATAAATAAATTGCCAAATCTCAGAAATTATTATCATGAAATCATTTTCTTTTCATTTTATCAAGAAATTTCATTCAATCATGAATTTATTGTAATTTTGAGATTTATTCTGTTTAAGTTTAGCATAGATATTCTCACAAAAAATGACCTTTTGGAAATAAGTGGTCTGAAAATGAAAAGGAAATGAATTCAAAAGAGATGCTTAATTAGCAAAGAAGCACACTAACTTTTGTTGCAGCAATTATTTGGTACAAAATTTATGTTGGTAAAAGACAATTCTTTAGCTTTACCTTTAATTTTGCTCATTTTTAAATTTTAAAAAAGCCATGTTTTAAATTAATCTCAGAACACCATATCTTTTAAAAAATAAATAAATAAATTCAATATTGTACTTTGAATGCACTGTGTCTAAATGTGCCTTTTCATTTAAAGTATTGTATATTTAGTCAACATGAAAGATCATAATTTCTCAATATATTACCAAATATTTTTAACAACAATTAATCCATTTCAGCTTTAACATGTTCTTTTTAGAAAAATCTTTTTTTTTTTAACCCTAATGCAAGTGTAGGAAGTTTCTTAATATTCAGAATGACTAATTTACAAGCAATTATCAACACTAAATTAAATATATGATTGTAATTAAAGCATTTAGAGTCCTAATAACACATTCAACAAGCTAGGGTGTGACTGCTTTATTGACAATAAGAGGTTTGCTGACAATATAACAAAAGATTGATTGTCATAAGTATATATGCTTCAATAACTAATGTTAATGAAAGATGTTATCTGCATATTAAAAGCAATTAACTATGGGAGTAGCATATCATCATTACAATAATAAAAAATTCCATTTATCTACAGTGACTATTACATTTCTTCAGACAACAATAACAAGGATCATTTGATTAAATAGGTCACATGATGCGTAATTACTCTATTCTATAATACGTAGGGGAAGGTGGGGTACAGTGAATCACTGGTCACAGGGAATAAGAGGTGTTTTCTCAAAGATTAAGATCTTGTTCATCATGATAATGTCATCATTTTATAAGCTCATATATCAGCCATATTTATTTATAGTTATTATCCCATAAATTTTGACTACCAAGTTTTTAGAAGTTAATTTTTGTTTTTAGCTAGCTTGAGTAAATTTGTTTACATTCTTTTTATTTGTTATGAAGATCATGGTTGAATTATTTTTAAAATTTGAAGTTTTTTATTCAGATTATTGATATTTTTGCTTCCTTTTAGCAGTTTGGCTTTTCTTTTACAAACATTTGTACCCCAAGAAATTAGACTTGAATTTAATTCACACATTTTCAACAAATCAGCTACATAGTTTCAAATTATGAGATATTGTGTTATCATTATTTTCTACTTTTTGAACAACTTTTAAATACATGAATATAATAAAAACAAATTTAGACTAGCTTTTTTAATTTCATGAAGTAAAAAAGTTTTGAATTAAGTATTATTTCATTATGGTTTTATAATATTTGATGTTTATATTATTTTGACAAAATAGCTTAACAAAATACTACCCACATAATTTCATTGTAAACAATGATGGTTGTTTATGTTTTATTTGCTTTAGTCAATATATTCAGAAATCGAAAACAGATTGACAAAAAAATTGGTAACACAAGTTCTGTAAACATGGAGGCAGTGCATGTGGTACTTAAGAAAGGGCAAGTCATTTCTGCTGTAAGCAAACATAGTAAAATTGTAGCTTCAGGTTAACGCCAGTAAGTAGAAAAAGCTAAACAATATGGTCTTGATGAAATAAATTACACACCAAACTACGAATGCAGACAGGTTTTCACTAATGAAGAAGAAATATTGTTAAAAGATTATGCTGTGAAGACTTCTTTGATACATTAGAGACTTAATTGCATTCAGTTAAAAAAATTAGCTTATGATTTTGCTGACCATAACAGGAAAATTTTTCCCCAATTATGGACAAAAAACCTGACTGTTGGAGAAGATTGGTTGTATGATTTTATGAATAGATTTAAAGATCTTTCTTTACGTAGACCAGAAGCAACCAGTTTGTCACATGCAACAAGTTTTAATAAAACAAATGTTGCAGACTTTTTTTAAAATCTGGAAAAAATTCTTAGAAAATGTAATTTTAATCCTAATGACATCTATAATGAAGATGAGACAGGTTGTTGTATAGTGCAGAAAGTAGGGAATATAAAAGTTATTGTCTGTAAAAAAGATTTAAAATTACTTCAGCAGAGAGGTTACAATGGTTGCTGAAGCAAATGAATTTAAATCCTTCTACAATCATGCTGTAAATGCTTTTATGGTGAACAATCCAGGTAACAATCCATAATAATTTTTTGACATTTAAAGCTTGGTTGGTAATGCTTTCCCTTTAGCATTTACTCCTATAAATATAATGTCAGAATTTCAATTTACAGGGATTTTTCCATTCAATCCAATTGTTTTTAGTGATGAAAACTTTTTTTAGCTTTTATGTCACTGATCGTCCATTGGAAAAATGCAATGTTGATTTCAAATTTCAAAATCAAAAAATTCCATCATATCAGGATGTTGAAATTTCAAGTTCCAACTTCAAAGAATTCATAATGCCAGAATCTTCAACCCAAAATTATCTTCTGAAGAAAAAAAAACCCCTTTTTCACAAGCACCAACAAGAAAAAACAAAGGTAGAAGAAAAAAAAGGAAAAACAATAATTATAACAGACAATCCTCTAAAAGAAGAACTTTATCAAGCAGAAAAATATAAATTCACTAAGAAAAGTAAGACTGAGCAGACTTGCAAAAAACAACTGCAGCTAAAAAACTAATGAGGCAGTTGATGCAATTTTCTTAAATTGTGACTTAACAGATAGTGAAAGGGATGGCACCAGTGGTCTCACAAATGAGACCTTGTTTCAAAACCAAAACAAATTGATTTCTAGTGGTTACATTTTAGTCAAACTTACTACTAAAAAGAATTTAGTTATTTATGTTGGTAAAATTATTAGCACAGTGACGATATGTGTGAGAATTTATTTGAAAAAACCTTTTTTTCCTTTATTCTTCCCATAGTTGATCATATTTCTGAAACGTCACTTAAAGATATTCTTGGAAAATTACCCAGACCACTACTTAATGGAGGGACTGCTTAAGTTCCTTGCCATTTTATCTTTCTTTTGGAGTTAATAGATTATGATGATGCACTCTGTAACTATGTTTACTTTTTTAAAAATGTTGTTATTTAGATGGTTGAATAAGTTTCTTTATTAATAAAATCCTTCTTTATTTTCTCAATTTTCAATGCCTATTTTTTCGATTTTATATTAATCTAGTTTCCAAAATACAGTACTGTGAATAAGTTTTAGCCCACTTATTAAAACTCATGTTTTTTTAACAGATTTTGAATAATAGCTTCCGATTATTTTTTTATATAAAATAATGTCTAACTTCAAACAATACTAAACACTATTTTAACAAACAAAAGCAATATTTTTCAAAATTTTACATAGATTTTTGTATTTAGATATCTAACATGTTTTTATTGTATGCTGATCTAAACCCAATTCATATCAGCTGGTTTGTTTTTAGTTTGCTCTTGCATTTTTGTTTATTTATTGCTGTGAAGGCTTCATATTAGATGATAGTACAGGTTACAAAGATATTTCATAGATACTGTGTTTTTTTTTTGTTTTTTTTCTTTTTTATTATTATTTTTATTGTTATTTAAGTAATAAAATGGGTAAAATTCCACTAATAGAATGTAAAAAAATTATCGTGCTTCATGAAGAAGGTTATTCTCAATGACAATTTGTCCAAAAAAACAAAATATTCAAGGACAGCCATTAGAGAAATTATTAAAAAAATTTAAAAACACGGGATCTCTTGAGGATAAAATTCGAAGTGGAAGACCTCCAAAGCTTACAAAACATGACATAAAGTATTTTAAAAATGTGTCTCTGCGAAATAGGAAAAAAAACCTCCAGTGAACTAGCCCAAGACATTCAGGCTGCAACTGGGACAAATGTTTCCTCATCTTGCAGTCGACAACATTTGCTAAAAGCTGGGTTAAGAGGGTGTGTTGCAGTTCGAAAGCCTTTACTATAAAGAAAAAAGACTTAAATATGCAAAACAGCATAATAATTGGACGCAAGGAATGTTAAACCATGTACTATACACAGATGAATCAAAATTTGAATTGTTCAGTAGCAGAAGATGACAGTATGTAAGAAGAAGGGTAGGAGAGGCTTGTCGCCCTGATTGTCTACATCCAACAATCAAGCATGGGGGAGGTTCTGTTTTAGTTTGGGGTTGTATTTCATCATCTGGAGTAGGTGATTTAATCAGAATTGATGGCAAACTGACAGGAGAACAGTATAAAGAAAATTTAAGACATCATGCAATACCATCTGGAATGAGACTAATTGGTAATAATTTCATTCCACAGCAAGACAATGATCTCAAACATTGTTCCCGAGTGGCCAAAAAGTATTTACAGGACATGTGTGAGGAGGGAGTTCTCAAAGTAATGAACTGGCCTCCTCAAAGTCCAGATTTGAACATTATTGAACATGTTTGGGATTATTTGGATAAAAAAAAGGCTGAATATAACCCCAAAAATGTTGAAGAATGTCTTTGAATATTAAAAAGAGAGTGGGACAATATTCCACAAAATTTCATTACAAATTTATATGAATCAATTCCCAGGAGATTCGCTTCTGTGATCAATGCAAAAGGTGGACATATGAAGTATTTATTGTTCTTTCTTTTTGTATCATATTTTATCAAATTATTTCTAGATATTTTTGTTTAGAATAAGTGTCTATAGACCTGATTTTTTTTTACTTCATAAGTTCTTTACATTTTTACAATAAAATCAAAAATAATTATAAACTTATGGTGGGCTAAGACTTATTCACAGTACTGTATATGCCAAAAACATAGTGAACAGTGTCTTTCCTCCCTCAGCCTCAAAATTATCAGGCTTTTTAACTATTCACTACTATTCACAGTGAATCACTTAATACAACTTACTTTAAACCTCTCTGTGAGCTGTTAGATAATAAATATTTGGGTTTTAGTGATTTCTTATCATGAAGAACATATATCTCAATCCATTCACCTATAAAAAGATAAAATATAGATTTTAACTTTTACTCAATTTAAAAGATAAAAAATCCGATCCACTGTGCCCCAACTTTAACTATACCTTGCATGGTTTTTAGATCACTTAAAAGAGTTTTTGTAAATTTGTAATAAAAAGTAACTTATATTATTATTTCAGATTGCAGCACCTGTCCATGAGATCTGCACAAACATTAGGATCTACTTCACATCATATGAGGTGTAATAATGTACAAAAGGTCCTAAGTATACTTGTTCAACTACAACAATATATCTTTTTAACTCTATAAACTTTTTGACTCGTCAAAAACTTACTCTTTGACTCTTTAAAAAACTACAAGTTATACTATGCTTTCAATTTTAAAACATTTAAGAAATACTCACCTAAAAAGACTGCTTTCTTCTTAGTTTTTTTTGCAATGAGGGTAGCCAAAATTATATCATGGATTTTAAATCTAACTTTATAATATTATTAATTTTTGCTGGTACACCCTAACATACACAGTTGTTTCTCCTTATCAAAATTGAAGTATTCTATAAACATATGATATGTATTTAAGTTGAAAAAAAAAATTCTTTAGCTAAACCTGAAAACTAACGAATTAGTAGTTGAAAACAAACAAAACTTACCAAGAAGTTTATTATAATAAATGTCAATAGGAATATCTTCTTCAGATGGCATATTGACACCTTTTTCTTTTACTTAGTCTTCTAGATGAGGAAAATCTAAAGAAAAAACTTTGAAAGAGACAATTCGATTTTATAAAACTTTGACTAGCATGAACAACTAAAAAAAGTAATTGATCAAATAAAAATTTCTCTTTAGTTAGTAGATAACACTTACTAGAAGATACTTGCTCACTAAAAGTAGACAAGTTTTGGATATTTATTCAAGCCAATATTCTTCGATACTTGCGTCTTCTATTTACATTCAACACTGTTTTGTTTTGTTTTTTACTTTCAAATGTTTAAACTTTTCTGACTAATAAAACGTTTTTTTTTTTTGTTTTTTTTTTAGTATTTGATTTTATGATTGAACACCGTTTTTGAATAAGTTTTTTCGTGGCTATCGAATAGGAAAAAATATACTTGTTAAGTTTATATAAATAATTATAACTTTTTTAGATAGAGGTGTACGAGGTTTTCTAATTCCAGTCTTTAACTCTATTGATGTGAAAAAATTTTTAAATTTAAATGTATGCCATTTTAAATTAAAACGTGTTATTAACTGTATATAAACAAATTCCGCGCATTATTCGCTTTAAGTTTCTCGATATACCAAAATAAATCAAAAAATTTTTTTGGCATATAGTAAAAAATATTTGGAAAAACTAATTTAAAAAGCTAATTTTCGCCATATTTAAATGTTATTTTTTGCGCAATCTGATCTTCGTTTTATAAATTGTTGATTCTGCAACTCTCATGTTGTTATAATATCAATCCACTCTTTCTTTTTCAGAAAGGAACTGTTTAATGGTTTTTAATAGCACTTCCGATAGAAGTTCCGATACTCAATATTCCGATAGTAACGGGTTAAGAAAAAAATACCGACATTGAATATATGTAACGGACTGACTTCGATTATCGGACTGACTTTTCTATTTCCACCTTTCTTATTTTTATATAAATAAAACTTTTGTGAACAAATCCAGATTTAAATTTTGTGACGACGATACTTGAGGCTTATGGATTTGTTCCGCAGCAAACTCGACTGGGATTAGCATGCTTTTTTGTTTGTTTTTTTTTGCTGGGGTACTATATTCTCTCTGTGCCACCATTTTGTTTGTGCTCAATTTTCATCATGTTTCCTTTAAGTAATCAGGCATTTATCTTAAAAGATGTCTGTGCAAGTGGGTATAGCGAGGTAGAGCAGTATTCTGTAAGTAAATGTAAATCATAATAACTATAGTCTGTTTTTAACAAGATAAAAATTTGTTGTTTTTTTTTTTGTTTTTTTTTTGCTAATTTATCTAATAATGTAATATTTACCGTACGTTGTTTATTTGAAGAAACTTTGATACTTAAATGTTTTATTAATGAATTTATTTTATTGTTTTATTAAATCTAAAAGTCTATAAACGATTACAGATAAATACCATCATACCAAGCCGAAATGGACAAACATTTTGCATCTGCGTCAAGCCGGTCTCCTAATGCCATAAGCTACAGCTATACTTCAAGCAAGCTTGACTAAGAGGAGGGGATAATGCTTGGCAGCTAAGAAGATGGATAGCTTTTTCCATGACAGTAATTTAAGGCCTGAAATTCCCAGCCAGAGAGACAATTGAATTTTCACACGCAACGAAGTCAGCCTGTCTACCATGCCACCATCTATCTTTGAGAACATCAGATCTTACTTCGCCCTAACCGAATAAGATGTCCATAACTTGGTTGGTCAAGTTGGGCGGCAATGTATTCAAGCTACTGTACTCAATGTAAATCTTAAGCCGTTCCTTCAAATTTCAAAAACCTAGCGAAAAGTTTGATTTTTTTCTAAATGGTTAAAAAAAACTATAAAATACTTTTGATTTTTTTTTTTTGTGATTTATCGGACTATCGAGGAAGAATTATGGTTTAAACTATTGGACTGTCGGAATATCGATTACTTGACTGACGAATCTGGAAAACTATTGGACTATCGGATGTATAATTAAGAACTCAAAATATCTGACTATCGGAAATGAAGTTTAAAAAAAAACTATTAGTTGCCCACTTTGGCTTTTAAAATGAATTACTAATGCTTGCCTGAAATGGTTGTCGTCTACAAGAAAGGGCACAAACAGCAGTTAGGGTTATGGTAATGTGGTGTTCTAGGGCGCCCTTAGTGTTTTTCATAGCTGTTTTTCTACGCTAAAGTTGAGGTGAATCATGATGCAATTTCTCTAAATAAATCATATTCAATGCCTAGCATGATGAGAGAGAGCATGATGAGACCATCATCACGCATGCCAGATTTTAATTCAATTTTTATACATCGCAATTTCGAAAATATAAAATTAAGAATTGATACATACATACATACATACATACATACATACATACATACATACATACATACATACATACATACATACATACATACATACATACATACATACATACATACATACATACATACATACATACATACATACATACATACATACATACATACATACATACATACATACATACATACATACATACATACATACACACATACATATACGTGTATACATATGTGTATACATATACACATATACGTGTGTGTGTGTGTGTGTGTGTGTGTGTGTGTGTGTGTGTGTGTGTGTGTGTGTGTGTGTGTGTGTGTGTGTGTGTGTGTGTGTGTACACACACATAATCATATCAAAATTATGTGTGTGTGTTTACACACACACTCACACATAATCATATCATATCACAAAATATACTCATATATTTTGTCATATGATATGATTATGCGTGTGAATATACGCGAATCTAAGAGATGGTCATTGTGGCAATGGCCATATATATAATTTTTTCGGCAGCCACGTTAGTTTTGGGTTTTTTCGCTTTAGGAATATCCCTAAAAATTTAGATTTGTGTGCCGTAATTTACGGATTTTGGCTATAGAGATTCCCGCTGTGGCCACAACGGTTCTTATTATACGTACCGACGTTTTATTCAATCAAAAAATGCTGTGAAAAAATATTAAAATATCGACCTTTTGTTGAAATTTCAATTGTGAAAATAAAATTTGGCCACACAGTTACAAACTCCTGGATCTGCGCCTTAAAATTATTCAATTTTCGAAGAAACCTAATTTTATTGCTGATCTTTTGTTATTCGGACAGTATTAGAAAAAAGAGATTGGTTCCGCAACCGAAAGTACCCGAGTATTCGGTGAAAAATTGGGTAACCGGTTACATAAGGCTATAACCGATTCCAGTTTTATGGAACCGTTACTACTTTATCCGGTTGAAACTGAGTAAAACTGATAGTTTTTTGAATCGTTCCACTGGTACACATGTTCTAGCTTAGTTCTCAATAGACTATGAATATAAAATGTATTATAATTTACTAATAAAGAAGTTTATAATAAAATAAAAAATTGGGTCTTCTTAAGAAACCAGGTCAAGATTGAATCCTACAAAGAATGAAAATTTCGAGTTGATTCCATAAAATACAATAAATCGATGTAAAACTACATATAAAACTTAAAAACCATTAAATTTTTTCAAAAATTATATTCGCCTTAAAGGAATTACTAAAATTATTAGTTATCTTTCATGTGTTACCAAATTTAATTAACTTAGCCTAGAAATTGTCTATAATTGTTAAAATAAAACACAGAGCTTTCTAATTTTCAATCGGGTGAGATTGTTTCGGCTATTGTCCCATTAAAGCGGGAAAGCTTAAAATTAAGACTTAGTACAAACTTTTAAAACGAAATGTAAATATAGTCAGGTATCCTGAAGCCTGATATAGTTTCAATCGATGAGGGTACAAGCTATTCTATAAATTGTTTGTACATTTTATTGGTTGCTCATAATAGCAGGCTCGTACCTTTTTCCAAATTCTAAGTTTCTTCGTTAAGAAATAAAGTTTTTAAAGTATCAATTCCACACTTAATATAAAATTAATCAACAATAATATTAAATAGATTTTAGTAAAACTCAATTATACTCTTTCTAACCATGTAAAGTTAAGTTGTCTTTTTTTTTTAAAAAGTTGAGAGGTGATCAAAAACTGCTTTTTTTATTTCAAAATATTGTTAATGTATTTTATCGAAAAACTTCATAATTAAAATATTTAACCAGAGGTCAGTCTCTTCTAATTATTTTAATTGTGAAAAAAAAAAAAAAAAAAAAAAAAAAAAAAAAAAAAGTTCAGACTTTTTTAGTTATTTTAATTCTTTTAAATAATTTATTCTACATAAGCTGCACTGCCTAAGTATTTAATTTGATTTGTAGTTGTTATTTAAATATACAATTGCATACTAAGTTAACTTTTTACAACATTTTAGTTTACTATTTACACATACACAAAATAATTCTGTAATTTGTTATTCTAATGTCAGTATATATAAATCCATGGATCATTATAGGGCAGCAAGAAATACAGTATTGCTTTAATATGACTTCTGCCAAAAAAAATCAGTTAGAAGCAATTGACACAATTAAAAAAAGTCTTCAAAAAAAAACATCAGAGAAATCAACAAAAATCATTTCAAAAGGTAAAGTTGGTTTGATTTTTTTATTAGTTTTTTTTTTCGTTCATATTTTCTTTATTGTTTTGTTAACAATAACTGACTTTATGTAATCTAATAAGCAAGTCTAATCTTAAATCTTCAATTTTTTAAAATAAATTGTACTATTTCTCAGCTACTTTATTCAGTATTTTTTTATAATAGTTTAATTAGGAATATATTTTATTTAGTTAATTTTGAAAGCTTAAAAAAAAAAAAAGAGTTAAAAAAGTAAAAGGTTCTTTTAAATATTTGTAATGGAGGTGTAAAATATTTTTAAAGAACTTAATTAGGAATAGGAAAATTGGTAGCTGATCTGTTGAACAGACTTCAGTTTGAAACTTACACAACTCTTACCCTAATTACTTTTACTTTTATTAAATACACTAAAAACGTTAACCATCAGAGCTATTATAGTGTTTGTAAGGTTTTTATGTTAATTTTTTTAATTTTTTTTCTCATGTTGATTTTTTTAATTTTTTCAGTCAGTGCTGAGCAAATTTTAAAAGATGTTTTAGCTCCTAATACTGATGCAGAAATGGTGTATATAATGATCAAAGTAAGGATAAACTTGTTGATTGCTTACAGTTATTTTATAATTTTATTAAAATTGAACTAGAATTGCATTTTTGCATCTAGTTCTAATATTTTATTGAGTTTTAACTAGCAAAAAGTCAAATAAGTAAAGCTTTTTTTTTATTTAATTTAATTCAAAAGTATACAGTTCAATAATATAATACTTTTTCAAGTAATAATGTATGAAAATATAAGGTCAGTGTACATAAATTAAAGATATTTAATAACCTTCAATAGTTAAGTAAAAAAATAGTTTAGTTGTTCTAGAGTTGTAGTTGATGATCTGTTACTTTGTAATCAAACTATAGATATAACTAGATGATGAGTCAAGCTACTAACCAACTAACTGCTTTTTCCTTAACATTTATTTCAAGTTTTAAAAAGCTCTCATAAAGAAACAAGAATAAATAAATTAAAAAAAAAAAAAACTAAATTTAAAAATTCTTCATATTGTTTTATAAGTATTATCAAAAAAATTTCTGAAAATCATTTTATTATTTAAAGTTAGTAGCATTTTTTGACTCACTCTATCTTAACTTAATATTTAATAAAATTGAACCTTTGTAAAAATCTTCATTTTGTATTTAATCTCGAAACTGGTAGTTAATTTAAAAGTTTTAAAGCCTCTAAAAAAAAATTAAAATATTTAAAATTACTAATAAATTTTCTATTTTCATTTTGATAAAATGTTATGTATTAGTGTAACTTTTTTAAATTTTGATGGAAAGAAGTAATTAAAAATCCCAAGCTATAGCAACAAGTAGTTATTGTGTAATATT
The DNA here is from genome assembly GCF_058129835.1 of Hydra viridissima. NCBI lineage: Eukaryota > Metazoa > Cnidaria > Hydrozoa > Anthoathecata > Hydridae > Hydra > Hydra viridissima. The sequence continues at coordinate 16,971,495 of NW_028324305.1, forward strand.
AATGATAATGTTACTTATTCAGACTGTCTTTTCTAGGAGATAAATAGTTGGGTATGAGTTGATCATATTGTTTTTAAATTAAATATAATGTAATAGTTAATTAACTTGATCAGATATGTACCAATTAATTTGGTTTATAAACAATAAAATCCATCTAGTGTCCATTATTTATAATCAAGATAAAATCAAGTTGTTTAAATTATGAGTTCTTTAGGAGACTGTATGGCTGTTAAAAAACAAAGAGATCAATTAATTATTAAAGCCATAATCAGCAAAAAAAAATACACAAACACAAAACAAGGCATATTTACTAACTGCCTCCTACCTAAATACTTTACATCTAATGTGCTTTTTCAGGTGTTTTTAAAACCACTCACTGATCTGGATAGGAATTTGACGACTGCAACATTTAATGATTTTGGATTTAAATTTCTACGATGTGTAATAGATGCAATAGAGAAAGTTAGTGATAGCAAAATTGAAGCATTATCTCTCTCTTGCGATACAGGTTATTTTCAGACACTTTTAAAAAACTTTGATTTTTAACTTCTATTATGTTTTTAATTTTTATTCTTATTTTATTTCTTTAGTACTTACTGCCCTTCACTTGTGTTTTACCCTGGAAAAAAATGTAAAACCTAGTAATAATGAAAAGGTTTTAAAGCTGTTATTCCATATACTAAAGCAGGTTTACAAGAAGTCTTCATTACCTTGTGTTTTGCTGATATCAAAATGTATTTTAAAGCAGCTACTGTTTTTCAGATCTCAAGAATTGAATAATGACATCAAAAAGTTTTTATATACCTCTCATCAAATGTGTTACGCTCTCTACGTTAAAAATTTTAGAGAGGGAAAGACTGATTATAATTTGTTTAAACTTCGTGCATATAGTTTACTCATACTTTCTTACAGTAGTTGGATTGAGTATAAATTTATTGAAGTTACCAAGGATTTTCTATTGCAGTGGATGAAAATTTTATATCAAAAGTTTAGTGGTGCTGAATTTGTCTTACGCGCACTCAAGAAGTTTTTGTATAGTGTCAATCTACTTTTAGAAAATGTTACAGATAAACTTGATGAAAACAATCTAATTGATTTATTCTGGCAAATATTTGTTTTTGCTGTTAGAGTTTTGATGCACAATCAAACTGATGAAAGTATTGTTGAGTTTGTACCTACTCTTATCCCAGTCTCTCAACCTGAATTAATGCAATATATAAAAATTATGAGAGCTTTATTTGTAATGTCTAAGTGCTTTATACAGTTTCCGACTTGTTGCTCACCAAACCTACTCGAATGTCAAACATTTCTTTTGCTTTTTCATGAAGCTTTGAATAAAATGACCCGTGTTGATTGGTTGTTAGATATAGTATCTGTCTTTAGTTCATATGTTAAAAGCGTCTCGTGTGTTCAACTTGTAGTAATTCTAATGGATGTTTTAGTTTCATTTTTAGAATGTTCCTTTTTAAAAAGTTCCTGTAATGATCCCAATAAAGTTATTTTTTTCTCTCTATCCTTGATATTTCAACAAACTGTTAAGATTTTGATTCCATCATTGCGTGAAGAAAGCAGTTGTCCTCTAAAACAAGACATTAAAATTCGGTATGCCCATATTTCTTATTTTGTTCAGTTATTTTTCATTCATTATTTTTAAAAATCACAAAAATTTATTTTGATTATTAATTGAATTATCTCCTTGACCTTTCTGACTATTTAAAGGTAAACATCAAAATAAAATATCAAAGAATTGTTTCATAAACCTTGCTTCCTATAACTAAAATTAGAGATAATGAAAGGTCTTTATTGCTCTTTGTGTGTTTCTGTTTCCTTTGCTCTAATTTCAAAATTTTTTTCTTAGATCTTCTGAAACAGTATTTGAAACTTATATAAGCTGTTATAACCCTAAACCTAAGCATATTAAAAAGATTAACGAATGTTTAAAAAAAAGTATTTTATACAGTTGACCTGAAAGTGATTGACCACAGTGCAGAATTGTCCTGCTGGTAAATCAATAGTAAGGGAATATATATCAGTAAACTCAAAATAGCATAATGTTATGCTTTGACTAAGTTTCAAAACTATAAGTTATCAGATCATGAATTTTTAATTCTGTAATGTTTTTTAATGAAAATCTTTTCTATATTTTTTTAAAATTCTTTTTTGGTTTTACTTCAACCTATTGAAGTTGAAAATCAAAGAAAAAAAAATAGTTTTTTAAAAAAAGTTGAGAATCCTAAGAACAAAATAAGTTTTTATTCTTTTGAAAGGATTGAATTGGAAACTAAACTTGATGCTTTAGTTACTGTGATGTCTACTAAGTTGAATGGACTTCCATTTAGCAAGGATGAGTGTAGTTGGCTAAGTAATATCACGCACAGATTATCTGCTTATTTTTATGGTATTAATAAATTTGAAAATGCTTTGAGGTTAGCACGTTTTTCTGTGATTTTGTTTGAGGATGAAGATAAGGATTCCTTATTGCTTTGCTTAAATGAGGTAAATTGATTTTTGTAAAAAATATAAAACCAGGATGTTATTTTCAGTAAAATTTAGTTGAATTTTGCCACACCATTTTACTGGTTTTCTCTTAAAGCACATTTTTTTTACTTTTGCGGTTATCAAAAGCTAAAAGCTAATAACTTCCTTTGTATATTTTTATTTTAGTGCTACAGCAAACTCAACAACTTAATAGGATGCTATACAAAGAATAATCTCTTGACAGAATCTTATAAGTATAGCTTAAAGCTCCTGAGTTTACTTTCGAAAGTAAAAGATGTCAAGGAAAAGCTGGAGTTAATACAGGCTCAAGTTGAATATTATATCAAGATTAAAATGCAGTTAGTTCAGCAGGGTGTTCAACCAACATTAATTGAGTTGTAAGTGTAAAAAAAAAATATTTTTCAAAATAATTTACACTACAAGTTAATAAGTATTATTAGAAGCATTAAAAACAGACATGTATTTCTTTAAAGCTTTTGTTAGTTGATCTACTATCCCAATCATTAAAGTTTGATTATGTTTAAAATTATGATCACAGCAAGGCTATATCAGTTAGATCAACAAAGTTACAACAATGTCTTAGTCAGAATTTTTATAGATGCTTGTTTGAAGAACTTAGTGGAAACCATGAGCAAAAAGATTTTTGGAGTGAAGTTCTCCCAATGGAATACAAAGCTTTAAAAAGATTTGCGTAAGTAGAATGCTATGTTTAACTAGCTTCAAGCTTTATATGAGATTAGTGCATTCTTGTATGAAAGTTATTTTTATTATGTTATCAATTTTATGCTAATAATTTAACTTGAAATCTTTTATGAATTACATTTTTAGATGTTTCAGTACTTTAAGTATTGCTGAGATATTTAAAATACTTAACTATTTTATATTATTACTATCATTTTTATTTTTAAGCTCAAAGTTGGATATTGGAATTGTATTACGAAAGCTTGTTCAACTTCAGATTTCCCATTATGAAGAACTTGGTGATTTGTTGAAATATTCAATGTTTTTAATAGAATTGTCGACTCTCCCAGGAAGTACAAGAGAGGAAAGGTATGATGAAAATTATGCTTAGTTTTCTTTAAATCTAATCTGCTGTCAAGAATATTTCTAAAGATGTGTATGCATGTGTGTATGCATATGTATGTAATGTATGTATGTAATGTATGTAATGTATGTAATGTATGTAATGTATGTAATGTATGTAATGTATGTAATGAATGTAATGTATGTAATGAATGTAATGTATGTAATAATGTCTGTATGGCTTTTAAAAATGGAAGCTTAAATTTTCCATCCCTAATCCTAAATCCCTAAAACAGTTACATGCAATTTAGATAATATTTAAGAGATGACCCTCATAAATTAAAGATTTAGAATAGTGCTGTATGTTATAATACATAATACTTCAGTATTAATACTTGCATTTTGATTTTTAGCTGATTTTAGATGATTTCTTAATTCTCCTAATACAGAATAATAATGTTAACTAATATTATGGAAACATCCTGAAAGTAGAATGTTTATTTACTTGACTCATGCAAACAGGAAGTTCATTGGGCTAAGTTGCTGTCTTACCTTCAGGCAGTTGGATACTTAGTCCATCATTACAAGATTGAGAAAAAGACTGTTAAAAATGGCATTCAACAATTTGTTTAGACAATTGCAACAATCTGGAATAAAGTAGAAATTCCAGTTTATGCTGAGGAGCATTCTAATCAGAAGTTGGAACAGTTGTTCATTGTGTGGTAGGCTCTACAGAAACACAAAATTCAACAGACTTCAGATCAAAAAGAGAATGAAAGCAAATTGATTGATGCTATGAACATGGTTCAATCTTGCCTTAAACACAAGAGTTTTTAGATACTGAATTTGAACATTTCAAACGATCAAAAACAGTTATCAAAGTATCAACCACCAAGGCTGTACTTAAATCTGATTCCTCTTCATTTAGTGCTAAAGATTATAATCCTCTTGCCTTCATAAGTGCTTCCACTGGTGCTCTAATTTCATAGAGAGTGCAATTTAACATTATGTTGTATATGCTCTGACTCACCTGCTTTTTACCAAACAAACCTCTAATCAAGAAATATCACCTTCACTTTAAGTAAAGTTGCATCTAGCCTTGGGCATCCTGTTACTGATCAAAAGTTGCATGCATAAGAACTGGTATGGCCCAAGGTATTACTATCATCAATTATTTCGAGGAATGGGTTGTTATTGAATTGAAGTGTTGTACTTTGACACTACAACATCTAACATTAGCGCTTATTCAGATGTTTGCAGTATCCTCAAGCAAAAGCTTGGCTGAAACCTACTATTCTTGGGATGTTGCCATCATATAATGAAGTTAGTGGTGTTGTCTTCCAGCCAACAAGTGGTGGATATACTGATCCTGAAGTTTTGCTCAATAAATGATTTTGGAAGTACTAGTAGTTCATTAACAGATGAATCAGTGAAAGTCTTGGTGCCAAGCTTCATACATTTTGCTCAATAAATGGCAAATGTCATGAGAAGTTCACTATGTCAGCATCAGAGAAGAGAGGAATTTGTGATCTGGCAAATTTTGTTGCTCTCATCCACCATAAGGCCTTGATTACCCTAATTACAGTTAAAGCTTCTTATGTGTGTGTGTGTGTGTGTTTTTAAAAAATATTCTTTTTTAAAATAAATGATTGAAATACATGTTTATATATCAATATATATATACCAAAATAAAGGTAATTCATTGTAGTTTCATGTTTTGAGCCTGAATTTAAATGAATGAGAAGTGTTTATAGCAAATTATTTATTGAAACAAATTGTCAGATGTAAACAGTTTTGTTGCGATTTATGCTATTATTAATTTTAATGGGAAATTAATACTTTGTGTAGCCTCCACGACTTCTAATGACTGCTGCAATTCTCGCAGGCATGCTACCAATCAACTTCTTGCATTCTTCAACAGTTATCAAACTTCAAACATACTCAACTCGTTCCCATAATTCTTGTTGACTGGCTGCTCTTGTTTCATAATTATAAACTCGATTCTTCACAATAGACCAAAGATTCTCGATCGGGTTAAGATCGGGACTTTGCGCAGGCCACTCTAGAATCTTAAATTTCTTCGAATTTAGGAATTCTAATGTAATTTTTGCCTTGTGCTTTGAATCATTGTCTTGCATAAAAAGTGTCGAACGAATTTGCTTTCGCCATCCTCGTAAACTAGGCAAATAGCCATTGTTTAAAATGTCAATATAATGTTTCGCGTCCATTATTCCATCAATTTTTATGATTTTACCAACACCAGACGAAGAGAAACATCCCCAAAACAACAACTTTCCGCCGCCATATTTTACTGTTGGAATAAAGTCACGATCAGAAATTCCTTCTCCAGCTTTTTTCCATACATATCGAATGCCATCAGAGCCAATCAAGTTAATCTTGCTTTCGTCTGTCCAAATCACCTTACTCCACTCAGCAAAAGTCCAGTTTTCATACTTCTTTGCAAATTCCAATCGTTGTTTACGATGTTTCGGTGTTAGTAGTGGTTTCTTGATCTTCTTTTTTGCCTTGAATCCAATTCTCTTGAGTTCTCTCTGCACTGTTCGAGTACTTACCACTGTACCTTGAGCATTATTTAATTGTTTCTTTACATCGTGTGCTGATTTTGCTTTATTTGTCATGATTAATCTAGAAATTGTTCTCTGATCTCGAGTAGTGAAAATTTTCTTGCGTCCATTTTTGTTGCATTTCTCCTCTATATCGTTTTGCTTCTTAATTTTATAGACTAAACAATAAGATATATTAAGTTCTCGTCCTGTCTCACGAAGAGACAATCCTGATTTAAGCTTCTGAACAGCTAAATTTTCAATTTCTTTCGACACTTTCTTCATTCTTTCAATTATAATTTTTCTGTTGTTTACATTACGAATTTTAAGTTTAAATAAACCATTTATTACTAATTGAGATATGTTTTATTTAAACAAATTAAAAATATAGCCACAAAGTATTATTTTGGAATAAAGTTAATAATAGCATAATTCGCGACAAAACTGTTTACATCTGACATTTTGTTTCAATAAATAATTTGCTATAAACACTTCTCATTCATTTAAATTCAGGCTCAAAACATGAAACTACAATGAATTACCTTTATTTTGGTATATATATATTAATATATAAACATGTATTTCAATCATTTATTTTAAAAAAGAATATTTTTCAAAAACATGTAAACACTTTTGTCGCATACTGTATATATATATATATATATATATATAAATATATATATATATATATATATATATATATATATATATATATATATATATATATATATATATATATATGTATATATATATATATATATAAAATTAATTAACTAATTCATTACTTAGATTATTATTCATTACGCTTCAGGTCTCATTGGTGCAAAGAAGCATTGGGAATGTTGGAAGTTATGGAGAATGATGCTAATTGCACAGGCAATAATGTTGATTGGCATGTGAAAGATTTGCTGGCTCATGCTTATTTTCAATCAAGTATCATTCAGTATGAACATAAAATTATGGAAAGCAATGTTTTAACTGTGGAAAAAGATTTTCCTGAAGAGGAGGTAAAATCTATTCTCTTAAGATCTGTTGTACATTACATTTCAGAACTTTGTAGGAATTTAGCATAAAAAACCTGATGTTTTTATGTTTTAGTTTTTTTTAGGGTTTTAATTTTAATTATTGCTACAAACTTAGGACTGCAACAATTTAGAACTGTACGCAAAATTAGAATTGTATTCAAATTATAGGATTGTGATACGAAGCAAAGCAATTACTTGGTGAAAAGTTATTTTATTAATTTATTTATTTAGAAAGATGAAGATTTAGTTGAAAAACCTTTTGTTGTTGCATTAAACATGGCAGTTGAGCTGTGGTCAGAAATTCTTAATGAACAACTTTCTAGAAGTGATGTATGAATAACTTCTGCTCTTTATTGTCTATACAAATTTATTCAAATGATGCATTATCTTTTTTTTTTTTTGCCTTTTAAATTTTAGAAAATTGACCTCTTTGTGCATGCTGAGCAAGCAGCTCATTGTTTGTATCAAGCATCTGTACTGTACTCACTATTGTGTCAGGTATATCATGATTCTTTTATTTGCCTCAATATTTAATAAAAGCCTTATTTACAAAAGTGTGTTCATTATCATTTTTATTTCATTTCCTTTTTTTTTTTATAGATTTTTTTGTTAATTAGTTATATATTTCTATTACTCTGATAATCATCAGAAAATTTCTTGAAATAATTTTATACCAATAATTACAGCACTTCAATGCCATAAAATCTGCTTTTTTCTCTGGGTTGATCTATGAGTTAGTCTTTGTACACAATCAAAGCATGAGAGAAAAGTTACAAAAATTGCAAGCTAACTCTTGGGCTTATGCTGTAGTACAACTAGTAACTGTTGGTGAGTTAAGTCAAGCTGAGTTACTTCTTCAGAAGATTACTTCATCTGAAGAACTTACAAATGTTGAAATTGCAAAAGCTGCTGTCATGATAAGGAATGGAAAGGTTATTAATCATATTTTTCATCATCAGCAATACCTTCAGTAAATTGTTTAAAATCATGCATTTTACTCATTTTAATCTTCACTTTGGTCAATTTTTTTAAATATATATTTAATACCCACCCTCAAAAGTCAGGTGCGGAATCAATTTTTTTCATTTCTATCATTTGTGTTTTTTTCATAACATTTTGGCTTAATTAATAAGAATGTTTTCTGATTTTTTTTTTAGATTGATTCTAGTATTGAGATATTGGATAGAATTATTCAAAAATACAAGCAATGCAGCTCACGCACAGCACTTTTGTTAAAAGCTGAAGCATATTTTATGATATCATGTGTAAAGCTTGCTAGTCATAAACAAAAAGTTTATTGTTACCCTGGTAACTTACACTTTTTTTAAAAAAACCTTCAAATAATCTGTTTTTTGTATTATGCTGCAGTTTGTTAATCAAAATTTTTACACTGTATGTAACTGAGGATTTTATGTGTACTTCAAATTATTTCAAAAATATTGAAACAATTTCAAAAATGTTAAAATTAAATATTGCCATAAAATATAACCATGATAAAAATTGTAATGTTAACATATAAAAATTTTTTATAAAAAGTTTTTCTGTAAATGTTTTCAATGATTTTAGAAAACCATATCCCAATACAATCTCCTTTTCCACCATTAAAAGACTGTGTAAAGTATTTACGAACAGTATACTTGGCATCTATAGGAAATGAATCAGGTTGAAATTTTTTTTTTTTTTTTTTACATTAATTAGTATAAGAAATCAATTTCTATAATTAATATATGAAATAACATAATTATGAATTTTAATATTTACTTTTAATTTTAGATATATCTTTCTCTTCTGTGTGGGAAATTTTAGATAAGTTAATCACATGTTTGGTTCACAATGCAGAGTTGTTCAAACAACAGGGTTATATTCCTCAAGCAAAAGCACTTCTCAAAGAATCTTTAATTTTGTCCAAAAAGTTTCATCTTTCGATGAGGTTATTTTTAAATCAAGGTTTTACATAAATTTGTATAGAAGATTTATGATATGTAGAATTACTTTTATCTTTTTATAGGACTGTGAGTATAATTCAACAGATAGCCTCATTGGATTTGATTCTTCAGAATAAGGTTTCATTTGAAAAGAACTTTACTATCACAAAGTTATTTTTTAAAACTTCAATAGGAGAATGTTTTAATGGAGTTGATTTGTATCTTCCAGATTTTGTAAATCATGATATTGACTGTTCTTGCTCTAATTGTGCATACCCAACACTGCAAGAAATATGCATTCGTTTATTTTTGCAGTATATGGAAAGTCGAAAACAGTTTGATAGACAAGAAACCAGCAGTGAGTCATCTCAAGTTATAGAAAAAATAATTGAGAATGCCAGTTTTCGTTTTAATAAAATGCTAGCAAGCGTTAAAGAAATAATGACTGTGGAAATTTCAACAAATGCATTTACTAAAAAATCAAAAACTCTTAAATCAAAAGATAACTCTGCAGGACTTTTTTCGAAGTATTTTGCTGAAGCTAAAATAATCCAACCTGTAGTAAATGTTAAAAGTAATCTCGCTGACACAGTTGAAAAGTTGATTAAAAAAGTTCAAAACTATTATTTGTCAGAGAGAGTTCAACATGAATACTGTAGAATAATTGCTCAGTTGTATTATTTAAGAAACTTTTTATCTGTAAATGAGAAGTTGGTATCTCATACATGGTCTCTTCCAGTGGAAACAAACGTTGAGTTGTCAACTAATTTGCAAGCTGATGAAGATGAACAAATATTAAACTCTAAACAACTTCAAAAGAACTTGAAATCTAAATCCAAGACTCCACAAAGAGCAATAGAACATAAAAGGGTTTCTTCAAAGACCAACTCTGTCAATGAAGTTGAGCAACAGGAAAAACTAGGAAAAAGCCACAAATTTCGTTCACACAAACAATTCAAACCTGAAAATGATTTAAAAAAGAAACCTAAAAAAAGCACAACCTTAAAAGAGAACTTTGATATGACGTCATTTCTAAATGATATGGAGAAATCTCTTATCATGCTCAATCCTTACACTGACACATTACTTATTAAATCAATTTATCAACTTATCTCTCTCATTTCAGGAATGACAGAAAAAAAGCTTACATTAGAATGTCAGTTGCTACATCAATCTCGTACTTTGCATCAGCAGGTACTAAACTCTATCTCAACAAAAGATATCAGGTGAGATTCAGGGTTTTAGACTTTTCCACAAATTTTATATTTCCTTAAATCTTAAACAATGAAGATCAATTAATACAAGTGATCTTCTTATCATTATGCCTAAAAACAAATGTTGAAATTATTAGCAATTTAAAATCATAGAGACTTCATTTATATAATTTAGTACCTAAGAATATAGGCTATTTCTTATCTACCATGACCATAAAAATGTGTGACCATAAGTTTCATAACAAGTTTGCCTTCTTATTTTGAAATTGTATTGATTATTTTTTAGAAATATTAAGGTAGGTTCAGAAAATCCCCAATTATATATAAATAGGATTGTCCCCTAGGTTAAAGCTCTGGTAATTAAAGTATATTATTCATTAGTATGTTTTATTATTTTTAGCTTTTGTTAACTATATTGTAGGCACCATTTTTATAGGTCACCATTTTTATAGGTAAAGTTCAACTTTAAAACTTTGTGAATAAAAAAAAAACTATTGTTCAGGGCGTTCGTTTAATTATTTATGTTTCACATATATTTATGTAAGTATATAATTACACAATTTATGAACATTTTTTTATAAAAATAAATTTTCTTTTATTTGTTTTAGCAAAAAAAGCATTAAGAAAAAGGTATTTAAAGTAACAATTCATTTCTGTTATAAGTTAAATTATTGAATATGGGATTTATCATATAATAATTTATGATTTTCATCACCTATTATTTTATAGTCTGTTGAGTCATAAATTATTTCTATTTCAGTAAAGCGACAGTTATAATCTGTTGTATAATGCATTAATCATAAAAGTGGTGCAAGATTTTAAGTAGAAGTAATTAACTAAATCCTGCAAGGTCAGGTGAATATGGTGGGTTTACTAGAACAGAACTGTCAAACTTTAAACTATTTTCTTGTGTTACTCTTTGCTCTATGCAGTTTTAGGTTGTTGTTGAGTAAATCTATGTTTTTCCTATTGGATGTTGATTTTTTATCTCTATAGCATACTTCATTAAACTCCCAGAAGGAGCAATTAGATTGACAAATAATTATGTAATGGTAACTGCTCCTGACCTATTAAACTTGAATAATTTAGCACGTATTTTTAATACTATTATTGTGAGATATAGTATTTTTAATACCATATAGTGAAACAGATATTATTTGTGACTCAATATTTTGCTTTAGTTAATCAAGCAATACAATAAGATAAAGTTTTCACATTTTCTTTCTCCTTTATTATCTTAATATATATCTCCTATATTATTTTGTTTTACACAGATAAATTCTTGATAATTTTATTGAATAGTGTGAGGATCAACTTGCTTCTGTTACATGCAGCTTGATAGAAAAGTATAGTGCTCCAGATTTTGTGTTTAGTGAAGAAAATATTCAAACACTGGTTGATGAACATATTCCTGCAGGTTACCCTAAAAATGTTTTAACCAATTGTATTTGCTAAAAGTGTTTTAACCAATTGTATTTGATTTAACTTACTCATTATATTTCTTAAAAATATTCTGTTAAACTTTTTTTTTCTTAATTTAAAGCATGAACAAATAATGAATCAAATCTTTTTTCAGTTCAATTTTTAAAAAAGTTTAGTGTAAACTTATTGGATTAAAGAAAACCATTTATTATGTAATACATCATTTTATTTACTTTTATCTATTTATTAGGTTGGGCTATTCTAAATCTTTCTCTATCAGTATCCAACTCACAGTCTTTTCTGATCATCAGCAGAGTTTCTGCTTGTAAGAGTCCTGTCATAATCAAAATTGATATATCTTCATCCAACGAAGAGGTAAAAGGATTTTAGGTGTTTTCTTTTTCTCATCATTTGCATCATTTATGACAACAACAAAAATTAACTTTTTTTTAACTAATAGGTTTTGAAATAAATAGTTTTAAATTTACTGTTTTTGTTCTTCTTTTTTTTTTTTTATTACTTAAATAGAAAGGAGGTGTTAGAGATGTAATCTGTGACTTGGCTGCTGCATTTGATGAAGACTTGTTTGAGAGCTTTGATTCAATATTAGCAAACAGTAAAGAGAGTATGAATATTAAAAACAAGAGCCAATGGTGGAATGAGCGACTGAGATTAGACAAACAAATGAAGGTAAATGTTAATTTTTTTCATTTTACTTTTTAATTTTTTTCATTTTATTTACGTAATGTTATTGTAACTGACTGCATTCAGTTACAAGGCTACAACATTTGATTTTGCCATTATTTACATATTACCACATCTTTCTGAATTTAGAAATTAGGTCTAATCAATTGATTTCAATAGCTGGAAACCTTAAAATTATCATTTTTAAGAAAGTGACCTTAACATTATCATCTTTAAGTAAAGTTGGTTGTGCTTTATGTTTATACTTTAGTGGAAATTAGTTAAAGCTTTTAATGAAAATTAAAATTTTTCAGCATTGAGATTTGTTTCAAAGGATTACAGAGTAAAACTTGTTAGATTGATCTTGTCTAAAATTGATAAAAGTTCACTGACCATTAAAGACCAGACTTTGTAGAAAAGAATTCCAGTTAGCAACTTATTTCAAGAAATTTGCAGTAAATTTTTAAAAAATTTGAAAACATTAAAAAAAAATTTTCTGGTTCTCAAAGTTTATCAAAAAGTTGGAATTAAAAACTTTTTTTCAGAAAAATATTGTAATAGACACATTTTGAAAAATATAAGTTTTCAAAAAAATTTAACTTTTTATCAAAATAATAAGGAATGAAAAAATCAATGAATACAACTATGTCCCATAGATTTCAATAAAAAACCAAAGTTTTTTGAGGGCAGTCAAAAATCAAATGTAACATAAATAAAGATTAAAGACTTTTTTTTAGGATTTGACATTGATTTACTTTAAAGTTAATTTTTTTGTGTATAAACCATGTTAACATAATAAATGTGATAACATAAGACATTTTAGGCACAAGTTCACATCATTTTGTTCATACCATTCCATAGCCGGTTTCCAATAATGACATGAAGTCAAGTCAGATCAGAATACAGGTCTATTATCATGTGATTTAATGAGAGGTAAAAGACTTTTTTGTAAGCATTCTTTGACTAATAAGTATGGACTCATTAATATAAGGTACTGATTATTGTCCACAACTGCAAATATCTTGTCGAATCAAGATTTTTTTAGCAAACTTATCATGCTATGTGCATTTAAATTACTTATCTGCTTTTCCTCTATATTTGGATATAATAGACAGCCCCAGGAATTTTTTGGTGATTTTACTTGGTTTAAGTTTCAAGTAAGTTTCATCTTCAATGATAGAGAAAAAATTCTTAGAAATGAAATTATTGTATAACTTTCTACAGTAGTTTTTTTCCCTTTTTTCTTGAGTTCCAGAATAGTTTAACACTTTTTGTGATTTGAAAGAATGAAGACCATATTTATTTCAAACTTTTGCAACAAAACTATGACAAAATATTAGTATTTTTTTACACTTTCTCTTAATGAGAGGCCAATGTTAATCTTGAAACTATAAATAGTTTTTTTTATCTTGAAGACCCTCTTTTCTTCCACCAACTAATTTCATTTGATCAATTTTGTTTAAGAGAAATGTTGAATAACACAACTAAAGGTGCATGAATGTATTTGCAACTCTTTTTCTATTAAGTTGTAGCTTTTATAAGAACTTTTCAAATATTTGTTCATAGATTTTTCTCCAACAACTTGTTTTTGTCATTTTTAAAACTCAATTCAGTAAAATAAGAAAACTAAGTGATTTTTTTGAAACCACAACATGTTAAACATGCTATAAACTAAAAAAAAAACAATTAAAAAATCATTAATGCAACCAATGAAAAAGAAAAAAAAAAAGATCCTTGTTTTACATTTATTTTAAAAAATTCTCAATATTAAAAATAAATACTACAATCCAGGAAATTGCATGAATTCATAATTATTCATATCATTCTTATTTAAGATCTCATGATCATACATATTTTCATGATCTCATGATGACAAGTCGTTCAATTTTTAAATCCTTAAAATAAAATTTTTAGTAAACAAAAATCAAGATGCAAAATTCAAGGTCTTTTTTTGGACTTTTTTTAAACTGTCTTTAGTTTATCTAATCATTTTCTAATCGATAAAAATTATGTTTGATAAGGTGATAATGTGCAAAATAAGTTCAGTGTAAAAAGTTTGTTTTCGAAAAAAAGTTGTTTTATCTCAAAATTTAGTGATGAATTTTAAAAAAAAAATCTTTTTTCCAGGAAATATCAAGATAAAAAAGGTCAAATTTTAAATGAGTTGTTCGGAAGAAAATAGCTTATAACAAAAAAAAAATCAATTTTGTAGATTTTCAAAAATATTGTTTTTTTTTTTCAAATCAAATTTTTTGTTCCATGTCGAATTGAATTAGTTTTTACCTTATCCAGAATCTGGACCTTACTAACTATATTTAAATCCCTCAAGTTCATCACAATTTGGCCTTTCTTACAGTTTAGTATTTTATCCAATGGTATTACTTTTTAAATGCTAAAAACTAAAAGTAAAAATAAAGGAGACAAATGAGTTGAAAACTAGTAGATTAAGATTGTTTTATAAAAAAAGCTTAAAAATTTTGTTTTGAAAAATTCAATTTAAATAGTTTCTGACATGAAATTTCTTAATGTTTAAATGTATTATAAAGTTTATCTGTCTGAGAAATGATTTTTCAACAAATTGAAATTTTAATGACTAGATTAGGAATGTGATAAAGTAGACCTTGTATTTTTTTTTTTTTTTTTTTTTTTATGATTTAGAACCTTGTGAAAAGACTTGAGGAAGAATGGTTGGGTGGTTGGAGGGGCATAATGTTAGGTAATTTCTATGACAACAAACTCAACAAAGAAATTGATCAGTTGACTGATGAAATAATGAAGAATTTTAAAAAAGAATTAGGTTTGGAAGTTGATCCAGAACTCTTAAAGGTAAACAACTCTTAATTAGCTTGATTAAAACTTTTTACTTATTTGAATGTTAAAGCATTATTCTGTGTAAATTAAACATGAATTTTTTGGAAAATCTGTTTTTGTTGTCAGCTTTTAGTTGATGGCTACACAACTTGCTCCAAAGCAAAGATAAAGGAAGCACTAAGTTATTTATTGGCAGATAAATCTGATTTGGGAATTGAGGTATGTATCTTTTTTTTCTTTTTTTGAGCTTATTGTAATTTTTACCATGTAGTTTTTACAAAGAGTTGGAAAAACAAATTTGAGTCAGATAAGGTTTAAAACTTTTACTAGTTTTTCATTTTCATGCTGCAGAATTTTTCCAACCGCAACTTGTCTACTTTGTAGGCTAGAGAAATTTTATTTTGCAAAGATGTAAGAATACTCTTTAAGGTTCTGAAGTGCCTGAAATGTTCTTAAAAAAATCTTTTTTACTTTTCTTAATGGTTTTTTTTTAAATGTTTTATCTCCTTATAAGATGATATTCTTGTCATACTAATCTATAAAAAATTTTCCGAAAAATTTTTCCTTGGAAGATTTCAAAATACATCTAAAAGGTCTTATAGTGTTGCTGATTCATAATGATCTTGTTATAATTTTGATTATTCTTAATGATATTTTATGCAACCTAAAATGTAATAATGTTACATTTTGTGCACATTTACAAGATTTAAGTTTGATAATATTTTTAGATGGCTGAAATAACTAATTTAGACTACAATAACTATGTCTATTATGACTGCAATAATTATATCTAGAATATAACTACAATAATTGTATTTAAGTTATGACTGAAATAATTATACATAGATTATGACTGAAATAATTATATTTAGATTATGACTGAAATAATTATATTTAGATTATGACTGAAATAATTATATTTAGGTTATGACTGAAATAATTATATTTAGATTATGACTGAAATAATTATATTTAGATTATGACTGAAATAATTATATTTAGATTATGACTGAAATAATTATATTTAGATTATGACTGAAATAATTATATTTAGATTATGACTGAAATAATTGAAGAAAAAAGAAAGGGAAGCAAAAAAAGGTTTCTAACTTTTAAGTTTGTTGTAAATGAGTTTAAATGTTCAGAAATTTTTATTATAAGTTTATAATTAAAATGGATATTTATGAACTATTAAAGATTTTTAAGCCATTAGTAAAATATTTAATTTACTTTTTTTTGAATTTGGGAAGTTCTAAAAATTTCAGTTTTGCTTGTTATAAGAAAGTTTTGTGCTTTGTTGTTTGTGTATATTTACTATTTACAAAATTTTAACAAGCAATAGAAAGTTAAACCAATTTTATTTGAAAAAATTTAAGTTTAGTAAAACTTTGGTGCAAACTCAACTTTCATTATCATGGAGTGAGCCTAAAATAGCATTTCAAAAATGCTGATTCTTCAACAATATTTAAAAAGATTTGCTTTGATACCTAAATTTTTTAAAAATTTTGTGTTTAGGATATTTTACTCTAAATATAATTTAATTTTATTTTTTGTATTTTTGGATTTTAAAAATGATTTCATTTTTCAAATATTTGATCAATGATTCATTTTAATCAAGATTTTTTTTTTATATTCAGATCACCTTTAGATGATTTCAAAAAGCGGAATCTTGTTGTTTTAGTGCTTGATAAGGTATTTTTTGAGCTTCATATTGTTTTTTTTTGTTTTTTTTTTTTTTTTTGCAATATTTAAACAGTGCAATCATTTAAAATGATTCAAAATGTCATTAAAATTAACTAAAGTCTTAAAGATATTGAAAGTCCTATAAAGAATATTTACAATTCCATATAAAAGAATATAAGTGTCTTTAAAAATATTAAAAGTTTCATTGAAAATATTTTAAGTGTAATTGTAAGGTCAAGTAATTCAAAATATTTTTGAGTATCATTTCATGGATAAAAATGCCATTAACAGTGTTTGAAAAATTGTTTAAAATCTTTAATATATTGTTTACAAA
This sequence comes from Hydra viridissima, assembly GCF_058129835.1. NCBI lineage: Eukaryota > Metazoa > Cnidaria > Hydrozoa > Anthoathecata > Hydridae > Hydra > Hydra viridissima. The sequence goes on from NW_028324305.1 coordinate 16,988,679, forward strand.
TACTGAATGGTCAATATATTCTTATATCCAATTGATATTGTGTTTAAATTATGAAAAATGTCATCAAAAATACCTGTCATTTGAAAATTTCAAAATGTTGAGTGTCGTTTAAAATATTTAAAATTTTATTTAATATACTTCAAATGTCATTTACAAGATTAAAAAATTCATTAAAATTAATAAAAATGTTATTAATTTTAATGAATTTTTTAATCTTGTAAATGACATTTGAAGTATATTAGTCAATAATTATTTTTAGAATGTGAAAGTGTCAAAAAAAGTCTTGTTACAAAGCAATCAGTTATACAATCATTTACCGCCCTTGCGAATTTTGGTGTCTGCATTTTAATATTTGATCTTTTTGTTTTAGGATCTTCAACGATTGCCTTGGGAGAGTATACCTATACTTCGCAATCAACCTGTAGTTCGAATGCCATCACTGTTACTAACAGCAATCCATTGTATGAATAATTCTGTAAGTTGCAAAATTCTTGCCATTTTATTGTGCACTTCTCACCTTAGAAAATGTTCTTGTTTACAAGATTTTTCATTTTTAGGGTTTACTTAAAGATGGTTTGTTGTGTAAAAACACATTTTATATTTTAAATCCAAGAAATGATCTAAAGAATACCGAAATAAAGTTCTCTGAGTGGTTTCAAAGGTAAATTAAGAATTAGTTTTTATCGCTGCGCAAATTGCTGCATAAATGTAATCTTAAAAATAAATTATTGTATAAATATAATCTCAATAGCAAGAGGAGGAGGACCATGAGTTCTCAATGTATTTTTAAATACCCTTAAAACTTTGAACATCAAGGTGTTGTACTTTTGGTAAGAAAATCAAAATTAAAGACAATGTTTTTTTAATTCAGCTGCCATAAAATATTTATAGCTGACGTCATATATTGAAAGTTTTATGCCGATGTATTTGCTTGGTGTGCTTAAGATTTATGGTACTCTTTATAAATTTTTAATATAAATTCTTTAGATTTTCTTCATGGATTATAATATAAATTATTCATAGATTTCTAATATAAATTCTTCAGATTTTCGCACACGTCAATTTTAAGTGGTGACGATAATGACAGTATTTTCTTTTTTCTTTTCTCTGGTTTATTGCAACTAAAATGATTTAGATGGATTGTTGCGCAATTCAATAGTTGCCTATTATGAGAGGTTGTTTATATAAAGTATGTGTTCAAAATAACTTGTGTCGTCATCGTTGTTTTGCTATTGTTGTTGTTTTTAAATTTAATTTCATCTAGCAATTATATTCTTCTCACAAACTGCCAATATAATTACATAAAATATGATATTCGCATAGTTTTTTTTTATCAGTTCTAAACATTTTTTTTTTTTTTTCCCTTTTTCAGTGAGGGATGGAGGGGTGTTGTTGGACAGGTTCCTACCAAAGATCAATACAAGTCAGCATTGGAAGAAAACGATCTATTTATGTAAGTTTCTTGTTTTTGCCCTTATGTTATGTTTACGACAGGTAACGAACACTTTTTATCTTTCGGATTGAGAATGAAATAATCCATTTTCTTATAAGATATTGCGGACACGGAAGTGGACAAGAATATCTCGGATGGGATGATATACAACAGCTACACTGTCGTGCGGTTTCTCTTCTAATGGGGTGCAGTAGTGGCAAACTTCAAGTATATTATTATTATTATTATTATTATTATTATTATTATTATTATTATTATTATTATTATTATTATTATTATTATTATTATTATATTATTATTTATTGTTGTTGTTGTTGTTGTTGTTATTATTATTAATTTGGTTTTAATCATCACAAGTAATGTGAGTGGCACGTTTATTTTGTAAAGCACAAGTACGTACTAAATTGAAATATTTGATTTTTTTTTTTTTCGTAGGTTCATGGATATCTTGAAGCGTATGGCATGGTGCTTTATTACTTACTTGCCGGATGGTACACATTTGTATTTATTGTCATACTTTTCTGCATTTGTATGTACTTCGTTTTTTCACTATAATTTAAACATACTTATTTACTGTTTTACATTTTAGCCCTGCCGTAGTCGCTAATTTATGGGACGTAACAGATAAAGATATTGATTTATTCTTGGAAAAACTTATTAAAGAATGGGTGACAGAGAGTTCTGGTGAATCCTTAGCTTATTGTGTAAGCCAATCGAGAGAGTCTTGCAATCTTGAATATTTGATAGGCGCTGCACCTGTTATATATGGACTGCCCCTCAAAATTCAGTCGAGGTAGCGCGATTCTTTTTCGCGATACATCTGACAGAAATATATCCTGACCAATGGAAGTTCTTACACTCGGTTAAGACATTCTAAGATACCATTAATGGAGTTATTATTACGAGTTTTGAATTTAGTGTCTTTTAAAGGCGTTTTTGAGTAATTTAGGCGAGTTGCTTAGAAGAATATTTTCACTACGTCTCGTTACTTTTTATAAGTTAGATGCGAATTTTTAGTAGTAGTTTTTTAATATTTCAGGAAATATTCCAAATGAATTTTTTCATCATGATGAATTGACTTTGAATACTAGAGCTGTTAATATTAATAAGCTGGTTGTAGAAAGTTATACACTAGGCCTTGTCAGTCAGTAAACAATTACAGTCCTACAACTAATTGTGATAGTTCAGTTCGGAAATGCGAGAATTTCCCACCGGTAAAGTGGACGACGTGCGAAAGTGAAAAAAAAACGCGAAATGTTGCGCTCATTTATGAACTTTTCTGTTTTTTTTATAAAACGATATTTATTACGTCACTAAATGATGAAATTACTAGAACGTTTGGAAAGTCTAAAAACTCCTGGCATGTTAGATTAGTTGAGATAATAATTCTTGCCTCAGTAAATTTTTTTTTGCAATTTTTCTGAAGCGATCTGCATAAGAAAAGCATTGATCTTTATATAAATTCCTCGAAAAAAAAATAATAAACGTACTGTAAGCGTGATAGACATTAACTGCATCATGGAAGTGAAGAATTATTTTTAGATGGTTCCGAGAAATCTATCAAGGGTATAAAATACGATCCCTGTCTTTTAACCTGTCCCGTCACTTACACCCAGGTCCGAATGGTACATTAACTAGGGTTATTTCTTTTCCTAAACTTCTCCGCAACTTAGTAATTGCTTAAGTCATTGACAGTAGAGCAATTGATTTTTCGTAGAAAATTTGGGGGAAAATTCAGCTCGTATTGCTTGCTATCAACTTGATTTCGAAATTATGCTTTCATCGTCTAAGATCTTGTAAAAAAAAGGCATGATGTTAAATATAATTACAATTTAAGGTTCAGAATTAATTGTCAAGACCTTCCATCGTTTACAAAACATTAGAGAAACAAACTTCCCCCTCCCTTATAGTTAAAGATTTGCATGGCTGCGTTGGAGTTTCCATCGTCGTAAATGAATGGATCTTTATACATTGTGGTGAGATTTATTACTCTCCGCCTTGTAATCCAAACGTTATGGCTCAAAAAGATCACAGGAAAGTTCGAGAAACGAGAAATCTTACCTTACTTATTCTTTCAATGAAGTTCTCCGCCGCAGCCCTTCTCTTTTTGTAATTACTTTCCGTTGAATAAAAATTTTCTGTCACTTCTTATTTTGTAAAGTTTATTCTATTTTACAAAAATATGATTTTAACAACTTAAGTCACTTCAGAATAGCATAAATATCAAAAAAAAAAAAAAAAAATGACTTGCAGTGTTGTAATTTGCAATAACAGGTTATTCGAAATCAATGATAGTGCCAACTTTTATAGTAAGCAGGATAGCTTAAGAAAAATGTTCATTTGGCTGACTGTAAGAAAAAGTCTTTCTTACTTGTAAGAAACTATCCAGAATTAGGATTGGCAACCGTTCAGAATATTTTTGGATAGGCAAGAATTTGTATACTCTGTCCAGAAATCGAAATAGTGATTGTCCAGACTGTATATGGAGAAAAGAAAAAAAGGAAGCATGAAGCGTTCTTCCATTACTTTGAATCTTAACACACAAAATTTATTTGTTTTATGAAGTACTAGTTGAACGTTTACATCAACACGTAATAGACTTGAAGGTCTTTGTAAAAAGCAATCAATGAGAGTAGAATGGGGGACTGTATTTGGGGGATAATACGTGAAGGTTCATATTTTTACAGAAGAAGTACAAATAATTTTTCTAAATATATTTAGTATCTATTTCTAAACTTTCCATGAATTCTATTACAATAGCAGTATATTTTTGTAATGGTTTTCTTGCAAATAAAACTCATTCCAATTTATAACAAGAGTTTGTTTTATTATCACATACAATATATAAAATTTATATGTATTTGTTTATATATTTGATTTTCAAAGCTACAATAACTGTTTCAGTTAAAGCTTCTTTTTTTTTTTTATTAATTTCGTGAAAGAAAAACAACCAGAATCGCTGAACACAGACACAAAATCCGTGTTGACCGGTGTAATTTTAACTTATAACAAAAAAAGATTAAAGACTTAACTTGTCAGCCATTTTTAAGATAGAAAGACTCGTCACTTCATTAAATTACCTTAAGTTTCCTTGTCCCGAGCCCTATTTAGTTTTAGTAGAAATAAAAAAAAATTTAAAATATAAACAACTGTTTTGAGTTTTAAACTTTTAGATTTTTAACTTTTTAATCAAAGAGTTAAAAAATCATAAAATCAACATTTTCCATCAAAAATGAGTAAAAAAAGAAAATCTTATTTTCCTACAGAAGAAATACCTTACTTTTACGCCAAATGTGAAAGGACGGGATTTGGGGAATATAAAAGGCACTACAGACTCTTGACACTGATATTTTTACGTTTCTGAGCTTGTGCGTCTTGTACCCCTTGCAACTGTTCTATTCCAAAGTTGGCAACCCAAGCAAAATCCGCTTTCCTAAGTACTTAAGGCTTGAGGCAAAACTCACAGCACGCACTGTACTTGTTTAAGTTTTAAGTAACATAGGCTGAACCTTTTTTTTTGTAACGACTAAAAGTAATGTGTTGGCAAGTAATCATTATTTTTAATACATTCATATATCAAAAAAACATTTTAATTTGATTACTATTAATTGGTTAACACCAGTGCTGGATTAAGGTAGGAGGAGGCTGCATAGGCCTCTAGCGTCGGGCCTTTCTGAATCTTACAAAAGAATGTGATTTCAGGGACTCCTACTCCTAAACTTAAAAATACGTAAAGCTAATTTTCTTTTCTATCAAATGATTATGTCCTGAGAAAGCAGTCGACTGTTGCCAAGCAACATTTTCGTGAAAGTGCGCAATATAAAACCTTAAGTAAAATCAAGATTTTTATTTGATACTTATTGATAAAATTGATTCCATTTTAATTGGCAACAGTAGTATTATATTTTTAACATTGCAACAGTGACATTGTATTAATTGGTAGCAGAAGTATTATTAAGTTGATAGATAACACTGATTTTATATTAATAGACAACAGTGGTATTATACGAACAAGTAAAATTGGGATTGAACCAGTTTAAAACATGGAATGTTTTATAATTTGGTATTTTATTTTTATTTTTATATTTATTAAATTGGTAACTTAGGTATTGTATTATTTGATAGCAGTGATATTACAACTATTAACAACAGTAATATTCACCTAATTATTGACAGCAGTATTACAGGGGAGAGGGGGGCTGCTTTGAACGGGGGCAGCTTTGAAAAAATGCATTTTTGAAGCGTTTTTATATTTAAACTTAATAAAACTAAATATTTTGTGAAGATAATATTTACCTTCGCACCTTTCACCTGTCCTTCCTTGCATTTGGCATAAACTGGACAAAATATATTATTGGTTTGTTTTTGAGGACAAATTGCAAACATTTCGATATAAAGTTATAAGAATTTTTTTAGCACGTTTCTTACATCGTGAGATGCTTAATGTTATTTACAAGATAGGATAACTCATAAGATTTACAATTAAGCAGAAAATGTAAGTCGTTGAGATAATTTTGTTTGGAAAAATCATCGTTTATTACTTAAATCGCTTTTAGGGCAGTTTTGAATAAAATGAATGGGGCACCTTTGAATTGTTATTAAAAACTTCTCGCACATTATTGCTTGATTATTACAGCCTAAATTTTTATTATTTAAAGATAAAAATGGTTCGAAGTTATAAAAAAAGAGAGTGACAGAAATCATAGAGGATGGTGTTATTAATTCTGTTCTCTAAGTTGCAAATGGATTAATGAGCCCAAACGAAGCTACTATAACTTATAATATAAAACGTAATACTTTACATTACAGAATAAAGAAGTATAAAAATTTATCATCTAAGACCAATCTTGGTTTGACAACTAAATATACTGTCGCACAAGTATTTAACAAAGGTAAGGAAATAATGTTAAGAGACTACCTAATAAAAAGCTCTAAAATGAATTAAGGCTTGACATACCCAATTTAAACTTAATCCATTTCCATTTGCATTATAATCGTGTTTTTTTGAAGTTTAAGGTTTAGTTGGTTTTATAAGTTTTTGATTTTTTTTTAAATTGCTTCTATTTACAGTTGAAATAGCTTTATATACCTTTTGTTAGATCAACTATTTAGAGTGATTATAAGATTAGATAATTTAGAAAAAAAACTGATTTTTACTATTAGAAACTTAAACTTAATGAAACTTAAAATTAAATCAATGCTTTATTTAAAAAAAAGAAATTTAATCATTAGTTTTTCCCATTTGTCAGAGATAATTCAAAGCTGCCCCAGGTGTGTTCAAAGCTGCCTCAGGTTGGGGCCGTTTTGAACATTTTCACGCATGTTGAAGAAATAAGGATTCTGACTTATTTTTTAGCTCAAAATTTGTTAAAACACTGCAGTTTTATTCCTTAATCATTGTTTTGAATATTTAGAAGAAAAAAAGTGGTTTGACTAATTAAAATATTGATTTATAAAAAAAAGTTTAAAAAGTGTTCAAAGTTGCCCCCCCCCCCCCCTCTCCCCTATACTAAATGATAACAATCATATATACTAATTCATAACAATGATATAATATTAATTAACATTACTAGTTGTCAACTAATTGGTAAGAGTCATATTACATTTTTTGATAACTGTGCTATTATTAATTTGTAATAATGGTATTATACAAAAGCTTCACAGTCAAATTATACTTATTCAAAATGGTAATTAGATGTTAAATAGTAACAGTCATATTAAGAATATTGATAACAATGGTAGTATATTACCTGGTAACAGTTGTATTAATCTAAGTTATTGATAGTAATGGTATAGTATTAAGTAACAGTGGTATCACATTATGTGGTAACAGCTGTATTAAACTAATTGGTAACAGTAATATTATATTGATGAATGATTGGAACTTATGGCAAGTCTTAGGAAATCTAAATTTTAATGAAAAATTCTATTGTTGAGTGATGCAATAAAAAATACAGATGATGAAATTTGAATTAGCAGTCATATGTTTATTGATAACAATGATATTGTCTTAATTATTAACAGTCATATTAAACTAATTTGTAAAAAAAAAAACATATTATGTTTACTGATAACAATAGCATAATGTTAACTGGTAGCTATCATATTAAACTAATTGGTAACACCTGTATTATATTTATTAATAACAATTCTATTTTACTTCATGTTAACAATGTTATTACATTAACTGGTAGCAGTGGTAATATATTAATTAGTAACAGTTCTATTAAATTTACGGATTACAGTGATATTTTATTTGTTAGAAACAACAATAATGTATTAATTGATAGCAGAGATCTCACACTAATTGGTAACAACCATGTTATGTTTATTTGTCATGATAATATTCTGTTAATTGGTAACAGTGCTATCACACAAACTGTTAACAGTTGTATTTTATTGATATGAATGATCTTATAAAGTTTGATGAAAATCATATTGTACTAATTGGTAGTGGTCATATTATGTTTATTGATGACAATTATATTACATTGTTTGAAAACCGCTGTATTACATTTATTGATAAAAATATCAGTATTAGTAAATATTAGTAACATTTAAATACTTAAGAAATTATTGAATTTATTTTAACAATACAATTTTTAAGATTAAGAAAATTCTTTTTTTCTCTAGAAAAATGAGAAAATTTAGAAATTTTTGAAACAGTTTTTGGAAATTCAATAGCAATTGTATATTTATTAACAACAATTTTATTACATTAATAATATTATATTACATTGTTTGAAAACCGCTGTATTACATTTATTGATAAAAATATCAGTATTAGTAAATATTTGTAACATTTAAATACTTAAGAAATTATTGAATTTATTTTAACAATACAATTTTTAAGATTAAGAAAATTCTTTTTTTCTCTAGAAAAATGAGAAAATTTAGAAATTTTTGAAACAGTTTTTGGAAATTCAATAACAATTGTATATTTATTAACAACGATTTTATTACATTAATAAAATTTTTGTTAATAAATATACAATTGCTATTAAATAATAATGAGAATGACATTACTTCATAACAGAAAAATTAAATTTGTTTGATATTTTTAATATTTCTTATTACATTTATTGATAGTAATTATTTTGTTAATTGGTAACAGTAGTTTTAAACTAATTGGTGGCAGTCATGATATTTATCGATAAAAATGATATGTTATTTATTGATAACAGTGATAATATCTTAATTAGTAGCAGTAGTATCACACCAACTGGTAACAGTCATATCATTAATTGGCAGCAGTTGTTACATTTATTGATAACATTGATGTTTATAAAATTGGTAACAATGGTGTTAAACTAATTGGTCACAGTTGTATTATATTTACTGATAACAACTATTTTAATTATTGGTAACTGTGGTTTTAAACTAAATGGCAGTCACTTTATTTATTGATACCAATGATATTTTAATGATTGATAACATAGTGTATTGATTAGTAGCAGTCATAATATTTATTGTTAAAAATGATATTATATTAATTCGTAACAGTAGTATTAAAGCTATTATTGGTATATATTGGTGACAGTCATTGTAATTATTAAAAACAATAATATAATTTTAATAATTATAAAATAACTGGATAGTCCTATTAAAATAATTTGTAACAGTTGTTATATATTTAGTGAAAACAATAGTATTATTTTAGTAACTGGTTTTAAACTAATTGGTAGCAATCTCATTTAGGTGTTTGGTAGTAATGACATTATATTTATTGATAATGTAATCTGGTAGCAGTCATTATATGTTTATTGATAACAATTATATTACATTATTAAGTAACAATGGTTTTAAACTAAATGGTAGCAGTCTTATTTTATTCATTGGCAACAATTTTATTACATTTATTGATGACAAACTATTATATTAATTTTTATTAGTTGTATTAAACTAATTGACAGCATTCTTATTTTACTAAGCAGTACAATTATTTTATTGATTAGTAACTGGTTTTAAACTGATTGGTAGCAGTCTTACTATATTTACTGATAACAATGATATTATATTGATTGATAGCAGTGGTATCATACTAATTGGAAACAGTTTAGTCATATTTATTTGTAATGATAATTTTCTATTAATTGGTATTATATTTATTGGTGAAAGTTACATTTATTGATGACAAAGGTATTTTATTTATTGAAAACATTAGTGGTAAACTAATTGGTAGCAGTCTTTATATTTAGTGAAAGCAATTATATTAACTTAATTGGTAACAATCACATTAAACATATTGGTAACAGCCATTACTTATTGATAACAGTGATATTATATTAATTGGTTACAGTGGTTTTAAACTATCTGGTAACAGTCATATTATATTTATTGGTAACATTGATATAATGGTAATTGGAAACAGTGGTATTACAATAATTGGTAACAGTCATGTGAAACTAATTGGTAGTAGTAATTATAGTTAATGATGCTGATAATATTCTATTAATTGGTAGCAGTGATATTACACAAAGTGGTAACAGTTGTATTTTTTCAACAACAATGTTATTATATTTACTGGTAACTGTCATATTTAAATAATTAGTAACAGCTGTGTTATATTTATTCTTGACAGTCATATACTAATTGGTAAGTTGTATTTAACTAATTGGTAATGGTCATTATTTTTATGGGTAACAATTTTTTTACTAATTGGTGACAGTGCTGTTTAACTTATTCGTAACAGTCATATTTTATTTATTGATGACAAGGTTTTTTTTATTGGTAACAGTGTTATTATATTAGTTGGTAACTGATTTTTTTTAGTAACAGTGGTGGTAAACTAATTGGTAGCAGTTTTAGTTGGTAACAAGGATTTTTTTTGTAACAGAGGTGGTAAACTAGTTGGTAGCAGTCCTATTACATTTATTGATAATAGTGATATTCTATTTATTGGTAACAGTTGTTATACTTTTTGATGAAACTGATACCATATTAATTAGTAACGGTCCTACTATTAAATTAGTGACAGTTATATTTTATTTATGGATAATAATTATTATAGTTATTGGTAACAGTACTGTTGAACTGATTGGCAACAGTCATATTATATTTATTGACAATTATTCTATTATTAATTAACAATTAGTTTATAATTAATTATTATATTAATTGCTAACAGTCGTATTTAACGAATTGATAACAGTGATATTTAATTATTGATAACAAAGATACACTATTAGATGGTAACAGTGGTGTTAAATCAATTAGTAATAGTCATATATGTATTAATTACAACTATTATATTAATTGATAACAGTCATATTAAACTTGGTAACAGTTGTATTATATTTATTGGAAACAATGATATTTTATTTATTGGTAACAGTGGTATCATATTAACTGATAACAGTTTATATTTATCGATAACAGTGGTGTTAAACTAATTGGTAACAGTCATACTATTTTTATTGATGTTATTACTATACTATTTGGTAACATTCATATTAAATTAATTGGTTACAATTGTATTATATTTATTGATGATATTTTATTTATTGGTAACAATCGTATCACACTAACTGATAACAGTTATATTTAATGAAAACAATGATATTTTATTGATTGGTGACAGTCATAATATATATTTATTGATAACAATGATATTGTCTTGGTTAATAAAAATGGGTTTAAACTAGTTAGTAACAGTGTATTAAACTGATTGGTAACAGTTATTATATTTATTGATAATAATGATATTATATTAATTGGTACAGTCCTATTAAACTAATTATAACAGTCTTATTATATTTATGTATATCAATTTTTTTTACTTATTGATAGAAATTCTATTATGTTATTTGGTAACATTTGTACTTAACTAATTGGTAACATTCGTACTTAACTAATTGGTAACATTCGAACATAACTAATTGGTTCAGTGATATTATATTTATTGAAAACAATGTTAATCGGTGTTAGTCATTGAACTAATTGCTAACAGTCATAATATATCAATGAAAACAATGATATTATATAGTAGTTGGTAACAGTGTTTTAAAGTAATTGGTAGTAATCATGTTAAACTAATTGGTAACAGTCACATTATATTTCTTGATAACAATTATATTATGTTAATTGATAAAACTGGTTTTAAATTAATTGCTAATAGTGATATTATATGATTTGATGACAATAATATGAAATTAATTGCTAACAATGGTATCACCTTCATTAAGAACAATTACATTAAACTAGTTGGTAACAGTCGTAGTACATGTATTGATGACAATGTTACATTAATTGGTAATAGTCGTATTTGATGTCGTACTGTTGTTGTATTGTATGTCGTATTATCAATCGATAACAGTCGTATTGTATGTCGTATTGATGTCGTATTGTATGTCTTATTATTAATTGGTAACAGTCGTAATGTATGTCGTATTGATGTCGTACTATCAATTGATAACAGTCGTATTGTATGTCGTATTGATGTCGTATTGATGTCTTATTGTATGTCGTACTATCGATTGATAACAGTCGTATTGAATGTCGTATTTATGTCGTACTATTAATTGGTAACAGTCGTGTTGTATGTCGCATTGATGATAATGATATTGTGTTAATTAGTAGTGATGAAATTATACTAGTTTGTGTCTGTGATTTTTATTAAATTAATATTAAATTGTTATATTATATTACATTAATACAATTAGTGATAATTATTATTATACAAGTTGGTAGCGGTGGTAATGTATGGGATTCGCGGGATTCTGTTAGGAATGGATTATTTTAAAGTTAAAGGACTATTTTGAGATTGTGAAGGAAAATCTACGTCGACGTGTTAATCTTCTGAACATCACTAGGTTGCATTTTCTCAAAGTTAGATTTAGGAAAGTTTAATAAATTACACTGTTATTAAAGAAAAAAAAAAATTGAAAAAAAATAAATATATATATATATAGAAAAAAATATATATAGAAAAATATATATATATATAGAAAAAAATAGTGACAAATTTAAATGTTTTAAAAAGATATTTATTCAGTCGTTGGTTTGTTTTTAAGCTTAAAAATTTATCTGAATCAAGTTCATTATCAATCAATTTATGCTTACAGATCATAAATTGTGATATTGCAATTTTTTAAATTTGTAACATTTTGACTTAAGTGAAGTAAGTTTTGTAGTCTAAAATCTCTTCACAACTCAAATAAGTTTTTTGGTTTTTATTCTGATGTTAAATTTCTTTAGATTCACATTCAGATTCACATTCAGATCACATTCTGATGTTAAATTTCTTCAGAAAAACCTGTTGCTTAAATATAACTTTATTATGGTTCGTCGTTTCGTGTGTTAACATATAACTTTTATGCACTTAAAGAATACTAATTTTTCAAATTCATAGCAAAAAGTCATTTTTCAGTATATCTTAGTCTTTTCATTAACTTAATTTCTATTATAAAACATTAGTTTTTTTTTTATTATTAATATTATTATTTTCCAAACATTTTACATTAAGACTGCTCTTCAGCCATCAAAATTAAACTTATGCAGTGTTTAAGCAAAAGAACGCTTTTTCAACATAAAATTCGAATTTTCAACATAAGATTCGAAAAGCTAGAAGAAATGTCTAGCTATTTTCAAAACGAGTTCAACGACAGTGCAAAATGTAACCGAAAATGGCTGAAGATATCCAAGTCTAATGGATGCATGTTTTGATTTGATGCATGTTTGCGAATTGTTTTGAAGCGATCACCACAATATGAGTGAAAGGTAGATTTTTCAAATAGCTTCTTCATTTCATGAAAAACGTTTTTCAGCAAGGAGTTTCTTTAGATTTTATAGTAGATAATAGTTACTGGGAATCAAATCTGGTGGATAGGAGATGGACAAGCAATTCGTGCTTTAAATAATCGGTTTTGACTTTAGTTAGACGATCCGTACAAGCTTGAGAAATAAGGATTCGAATGCCTTCTTTATCGGTTGAAAACAAATGCGGTACCCATTCTGCACAGATTCTTTATCGGTTGAAAACAAATGCGGTACCCATTCTGCACAGTCTTTTTTTGTTCTTTAGTTCATGTAAAATACGACCCACCCAGCCTTAAAAATGCCTAGAGTCTTCACTCATTTGCGTATATATAATTGTCGGTCATCCAACACCGTGTTAAACACTTTTCGTGTAGTTTCGGGTGTTTTGACAGTTTTTGGATATCCAGTAAGTGGATCAGGCTTGTTACCGCGTTTAAATTCAGCAACCCAGTTTTTGACTTGCGGGTGAAGGTGAAGAGTCCTTTTACACTTCTCATAACCATGGAGCCTAATATTTCTACATCTTCCAAAAATTTGAATTCAATTACTGCGCAATATTTGATTTCATGCATAGTACAAAAGAATACCTTGAACCCTCAATACTAACTGACTTATATACATGTTCTTATGAGAGTTCTAATAGCTGAAACAAGAAACACGCCTTTCATATCATTCTATAGTATTATTGGACGGCCTACGTTTGACAGACTGGATTAGAGATAAGATTAACTAGTGTACTGTAATTCTAAGGAGAATATTATCATTTATTCGTTCAATACTTATTATTATTTTTTTAGTTAGGAAGATCTGGCACTAATGAAGTCAATTTATAATACAAATATCACAGATGTAAAACAATTTCATAAACAGGAAATAAGTTATGCATTTTACAATTGTTTGTGCTTATGAATTGTTAGATCGTCTTTAAAATCAATTGGTAGAATTGACTGACAGTAGCTTATTCAGTTAAATTTACAGAACAATCCTTATAACCCAAAGAAGGCGTTCATGAAATCACATGCCTCGTGAGAAAAACCTTAACCCTGCACTGTCTCACAAGTATAGAGTGATAATACTACTGGTGTTTTTAAGTAAGTAATAAAATCATTTGATTTTTGATGTTGCTGTGGTGTGATGCATTATTGTATCGGGTGTATGGGGATCGAATTCTTCTCATCTGTTAATCGCTATTAAGTTTTTACACGAATGCTTTTTAAAGGATTCCTTTTCATTTTTCCATTAAAAATTTGTTGTCTGATTTTTGCAACTAAAATGATCTCTTTACACTATTTAAAAAATTGATGTAACTTTTTGAGGAAATGTCTACTACTTATCGAGTGCTTAGAAATATTTAAGAAATAAAATTTAAATTTATCGTCTACAGTATCTACAGTATTAACTTAGAGCATTGTTCACACTAAAAAATTTTCAAGTTCATCTGAATTGGTGTTACTTAAAAAGTTCTTATAAAAATTGACTTCGACGCGTAATTATCTTAAACTGGTTTAACGCCTACTCTTTTATAAAGTATTCATAGAGTTTTTTCACGCGTAATTATCTTAAACTGGTTTTACGCCTACTCTTTTATAAAGTATTCATAGAGTTTTATAAAGTTTTTTTCGTACAGTCACAGTTTTTTTTAAAGATTTTTATAATTTTCTTTTAGTAACTTTTGAAATTCTCTTGGGAAGTGCTTTCAGTAACGGAATAAGAGATTCCCTTAGAACTTGCTATACTTAGAATTGGTGTCGCTAGAAGTTTTTGATGTGGACCAGGTCTTTAGTTCCAAACCAGTTTTCAAAGAATAGTTGACTTTGATATAAGAATCGTTTTATAGAGGCTATTTTCTTAACTGACTAATTTCGTTGTCTATTTAAATAGATATTGAAAAGTCTTATAGTTATTGAAAAGTGGTCTGATAGTGTTTTGACTCTTCGCACAGCTGAGATTAAAAGAACTAATTTTCCCTGTCTTTTTCTCATAATTTTAATTGTTAAGATTAACGTATTAGTAATGAGATTTTTTTTTTTCGAGGGAGTATTTGTAGACAATGTCTAGTGAGTTGAACATATTTCTGTTTTCACTTTTTATAGCTCCGTGATGTTTTTGGAATCGTGTTTTCTAACGATTTCTATTGAAACGGTGTCGAACTCATAAATGGTCAATTTGCAAAAATGGTGCGGTTAATATTATACTTTAAAACACTACAGATATCTTGTAGTACTGAACAAATTTGTCATAACAAAATTTTATTGTTTACATTTGCACTGTTGACTTCTTCCCTATTTTTTATTTACAACCTTAGTCTGTTTATACTAAAACGGAAAGACATTAAGATTATATTAAGATTTTCTGTGGTTTTCTGTGCACGCCATCAACTAAAAGCTGTTGCTGTGGTGACGTTTGCAGATTACAGTGTTAGCTGTGTCAAAAGTTACAGTCTTTATAAGTTGCGGCCTAACAGCCTTGATTGATTCAAGCCTTTACAAGACAAGAACCGAAATGGTTTGGTATCGCTCATTTTTGTCTTATCTTGCTATGTCTCTCTAGCAAAAAAAAAAAATTCTGTGATAATGCTTTTTGAGTCGGGTCGTAGACCCTTGCAAGAGACGCAACATCCGAGAGCCATATCTTAGAAAAATTTTTTCAAGTTATCAAAGTTTACTTTAGTATTTAAATTTTATCATTGTCTAAGGAAAGCAGAGAAAACTTTGCATGGAAACTTTCCTGGAAGTCTAATTTCTCTTAATAGATAAAAATTAGTTGAGAGAAATAGAGGCTAAAGCTGAAACAGAAAAATCTTAGAGTTTTTCTAAAGTAAAACCATAAACGAGCTGATAATTTTTGGGGTTTTGAGGGTATCACACGATTTTTAATTTGTTTCTAAGTGGATTTTCTTGATATTTTCAAAAACTGCATCCCTTAATGTAAGTATCAATATAAAAACGAGCACTATATCAGTTGCCCAATCATAACTGGTAGATTAAATTTGGAGTAAAACCCTTTCTTGGCAAGACAGAACTGAATTACAGTAAATTATAAAGACAAATTAGTCTTAAAATCAGACCCATCTGAAGGATGAACGAGGACAGCAGAAATTTTCTCTGGTGGATCTTTTACAAAAGGAAAAAACGTCATGTGAAATTATTGCTTTTTTACTATTAAGGTGATTAAAAAAGAGAAACCCCTGCTCTTTTTCTTTTCGACGAGTCTGCTCAAAATACACATATTAGATGATCAAACTTTAAACTAGCTTAAGTTCAGAACATGTGTAATGGGCCAGCCATAGTGTATCGCTTCTTAGGATTGGATGCCAAAGTTTTAGATTCAAAATGTGACTAGGTTTGGATTGGATTTCAAAGAGAGTCAAATTAACTCGAACCAGTGAAAGTTTAACATATGTTGAAAAACAAAATTTATTCCGAAAGTGTTTCATGGTTCAACTGTTAAAAGTTTCGAATTCAAGTCCGATACATAAAGAATGCAGCGGTCAATTACACCTGTTATTGGTAACACAATAGGTACACGATTCAAAACCTGTACCATCTTGTTCTATTGCTGAAAAACATCTAAAAAAACGTGAGGGTGTGATTTTTTTACGTTGATTCTTTGGTGCTTCAAATCACAAAAATACACTTATATTTTGAAATAAGGTTTATTTTAAAAATAGATAAAATGAAAGGAAAAAAAAAAAAAACAGAAAAATATGTAACTACATTTTTGCTCTAAAATATAAACTTTTGGTTCGCCAGGTTTCCAAAATTTTTGATTGTGGTGCACGAAATTATTTTTGTTTAAATTTTGTAATTGAATTTTTATCTTACAATGCTAACGAAAAAAAACCTGAACATTATTAAAAAGCCAATGATTTCTATGTCTTCCGTCCATTGCTTTTAGCAGATTTAAATTTTTCACCAGAACAGTTTTTCAGCTGTAATAAAAATGTTGACACCCTTTTGTTTACGAGGTTAAACATCTTGTTTTGGGCATGAATTATTTTTTGATCAATTGATGCATCTGTGACATTTTTTAAGAACTTGCAACATAGCATTCTTTGAACTGTAGTTATTATTTCTAGTTCTTTTTATAAATTTGTGCACTACATATCCATCTAGATACTACACATCTATGCAGCTCTTGTGCACAGATTGATTTCGGTCTTCTTTTCTTCGTATTTGTTAGATTCTTATAAAAAATCAAAATATAATTTTTAAGATAAAAAAAACTAAGAGTAAATGTCTATCCAAGTTTAAAATCTAAGTGTTGGTACAAAAATAATTATATAAAACTTTAATAAAAATACTTTCAGGATTTTTTGAGGATTTTAATTCATTGCTACAGTGGGTCATACTGTTTAAAGTTTAGAAATGGGAAGGGCGTAGAAATTTTTCTATGTATTACCATGAAAGATAGATTTAAACATTTTTTTATTTTTGAGCCATTAAGAGAGGAACATTTTACCTGAGAACCGTTAAATGGTTTATATGTACTTTGACTTAAACTTTAAATAAACAATCTTATTACAATATTATTTTCTGTATTAGATATATTACTTAGATAAATAGGAAATAGAACTTGAGATTCTCTTAAATGTTGCATTTCAGCTTTATGTAGAAAGTATATTTTAAATAATCTATAAACAGAGATTTTTTTTTTTTTTAACTAACTATAGATAATAGTTGAATGAAAGAATGGTTTTGATCAAGATAATTCGATTACTTTTGTATTATTATTATCATTGTTATTATTTAGTCACCCTAACAACTGCTGTTGAATTGTAAGACTGACTCACTCCTTTACTGGCAGAAGTGGCAAGCAGACTTCCACTTGTTTTCTTCTGTTGCATTGAGTGTTAAAGCCATATGAGCTACAAATTGTGCATTCGTCAAATTAGCTTGTTACTTATTTACTTAAAATTTCAAATTAATAAATAAATTTCTCTAAAGTTTTATTTTTTCTAGTATTAAATTTGGTTTATTATTTGAATGAATTGCCTGATTTGATTAGTTATTCAATTCTAGTAATTTAAAAGAATTTTTATGGGCAAATTACATATAAATTAGTAGCATCTTACAAATAAATTTCTGAAAAAATCCTTTTCATTTCCAAAATTTAAGTAAAGTACAACCCACCCTTTTCAGTATATGACTAAATTTAGGTTATCATGAAATACAAACTTATACTTGCTTATAGTTTGTCACAACTGTTATGAGTAGAAAGTTTATTTTAATAAGGTGTTTTTGGAGGTATTTTACTTGATTTGAAAACATATTCACATTTTGGTCATTTGAGGTATTTTATTTGATAGATTACAAATGGTGCTATGAACTTACATGTCTTGCCAAATCTCCCTTTGATTTGTGTAACACAAAAAATCTTTACATAAATTACCTGAGAAATTATTTTAAAAATTTATGTAATAATAGTACATAAAGCAATGATTTTTAAAAAACTTCAAATAATGTCACATGTCTTATATTAGCGTTGCATTATAGTATCATATAACAATATTTAGTCGCTTTAATATTCCTTGACAAATCTTTGATTTAAATTTATATAAACAAAGTAAAAAAAACAACTAAATCTTACCTTGTCAAACACTTTATCTATACATCCTTTTCAATGCATCTTGATGGTATCAGGAGACCATCTAAAATATCAAAGACAAAGTTTATCATAAAAAGTTAGAGTAATTGCTATTTTGAAAAGTTTAATTTATCTATATTTTTTTGTTTATTTGATTTTAAGTAGCGAAAAAAATAGGAAGCAATGGATTATCAGACCAGGGTTTACTTTTCTAATGCACTATGATTTACTAAACAATAGGGAAAAAATATCGAGAAAAAAAAAAAAGTAAAACATACTGATTTCAAACACCGAGTGTAAGTAAATCAACTTTTAAGCTTTTGGCATGTACATATTTAAATTTGGTATGTTATTCAATGCCCTACAACATTTGCCTCATAATTTTCCGTTTCTTTCCACCTAAGTTATATTTCATTTCTTTTGTATTTGACTGCACTGACTTTTATACTTAAATTTCAACGAATTTGTTTTAGTATATTTTGTATAAAACCAACGAAGGAGAGTGCATTCTAGGAAGTTTTAGAAAACTCCAGAACTTTCTTCGGACAACCACAGAAAATTCTTTACGAATGTTTATTTGTAAGGCTATTGTTATAAATACCGATCTACTATTACGATTACTAGACGAAGAGAATCAGTAAAACAGCTAGGTGACTAGAAACTGCTTTGCAATTAGGTAAGAAATTTAGAAGAATTTATTTTCTCTTACACATCGTCATAATATAAACTCAAGGATTTTGTGTTCTACTTAACATTTCTTACAATTTTATAGCTTGCTAGAAAAATAGAATGGCATTGTGGCACGTACCTGTTCATGAGTTTGTACCAACAGATCCATTTCTGGATGATGTGCTGGAAATAACATTTCCTCCTTTGAGATATTTTCCTTTGTTTAATGACAGACACTATGGTAGAGGGCTAAGTAAAGAGCAAGAACGGTTATACAAAGATTTAGTTGGACACTTACCCTATGGATCCCGTCAAAAAGCAAATAAAGATGATAAAGTTGGTTTTGTTGTTAATCTTGATGTTAAACATTATAAACCAGAAGAAGTTACTCTAAAAGTAGAAGGTATTTATTTTATATAGCACTTTATATAGCTATATAGCACTTTATATTTTATATGGCACTTAATATAGTTTCATTATAAACTTTTAATCCCAACATACCAGTAGTTGTGTTAAACATTTTATCATCTTTAGGGCATGTCCTTGAAGTGAGTGGTAAACACCGTAATGAAAATGAAAATGGTTTTGAGACCAGTGAGTTTCATCGAAAGTACACTATTCCAAATGATGTAGATCCATCAGCTCTCACTTCAAGTATCAGTCAAGATGGTGTCTTGCATATTGAAGCACCTAAAAAGCTCCCCTTAAATTCAGATTCTGGAGAATCAAGCAAGGATACTTTTAAATACACATTAGATGTACATGGTTTTAAACCAGAAGAAATTTCAATTCAAGTAAAGGGTCGAGACTTAGTCATTCATGGTGAAACCAAAACTGAAAACACTGGTGAGCATGGCTTGAGCTTACATCACAAGCAATTTACTAGAAATGTAACTCTGCCTGATGATGTTGACCCATCTCATCTGAGTTCTCGTTATTCAAAGGATTCTAAACTATCGATTGAAGCTCCACGCTCTCAATCTCAAGCTCCACTTAAACTTGAAATCAAGATGGAGGAATAACTCGAAATTATATTCATGAAAATTAAGGACTTGATAAATAATTATTTAAACTAAAATCCCTCAATGACTAGGTTTATATTTTTAATTTGCATTCATTTTGACATCATAGATATAGTGTTTTTTATTTAAACGTTCTTCTATATGCTTGTGTTTTTTTATTTAAGTGATTGGTGCAATAGAAATTTATCAGCACCTTTTCTTTAAATGCATCTGTTAACTGATTTGCTGTCTATATGTAAAAAGTTTATTGTATTTAGTTAATTTAGAAATACTAATGAAACAAATCCCATTACTTTCTCATATCTTATTTATCAATTAATCGATAATGACCAAAAATGACGGTTAATTAGAAAGACAAGATAACCCGTTGGGGGGGTTTAGTTTTTCTCGAAGTCTGGCTCCTCTGGTTGTGTTCTGATATAAGTAAACCCTGGGGACTTTCACCTAAAATTTGCTTTGGTTTTCGATATGAACGCAATTTTAATTCATGTTTTTTCAATCCAACTGTTTTAATTATATGATCAGTAACTCGATCTAATTATTCAAGTTGATTGGCCATAAGCCTGAGATATAATAAATAGTATCTTAGCACTAACAAAAGCTTATGAGAGGCATCGACTGGAATACCCTCTGAGCCAAATATCACGATGTAAATTAAATGGTCAACGTCTTTGATCTAGATACAAGTGCAGTACACGGTATCCCAAATAATCTCCTCACAACAACTAAGAAACAATAACCCTACAGCCTATGGTTTCAATCTCAAGTATCAGTTATTAGAATTACTTCAAATTATATTTAGAGACTACCTGTAGGGAGTAATTAGAAAGAATAAGTGATATATAGTAATTGAAAAAATTTAGTGACATGGTATTTGCAGCCATTCAATTTTGTCGAGCCGATGACAAATCCAATTTACGTTTTAACTATATCAATCTTTGTGCCAGCAAAATACAATTTGCGGGAAACACTGCTTTTTTTTTAATTCTAAGAAAAGTGTGTAAAGCATATAGAGAATATGTAAGATCTAGGTCCAGAGTTTTAAACAGAGAAATTTTGACACAAACAACAAAGAATGCGAAGGGAGCCCAGTAAAGCTTGAAGACACTGAGTTAGAGACGATATTGGACAAAGATTCATCCTAAACCCAAAAGGAGCTCGCTAAAATTTTTTAACTCGAAAAGTGATTTTAAACCGTCTTAAGGTCATCGGTGTGAGTACAAAAACAAGGAAGCTGGGTTCCATATAATTCTAGCTAAAAAAAGTCAAAAGAAATTTTTTCATGAGCGAACAACTACTCCAAACGCATATCCGGAAGGGTTTTTTTGCATCGAATTGTGACGGGACGAAAAGTGGATCCGCTACAACAACCCAAAGAGTAGAAAGTCGTGGGGTAAGTCCCGCCACGGATCAACTCCTAAGGCAACCGAATGTTCATAGCAAGAAGCTAATACTATGCATCTAGTGGGATCAGCTCGAATTAATCTACTATGAGCTACTCACCATAACAAATCCATACTGGGGAATGTTACTAATAACAATTGATGCAACATAGCCGAGCATTGAAGTTCATATGCCCCCTACATACCAAAACACATGATAAAGTAATCTTTCTTCACAATAACGCTCGGCCACATTTGGGAGGTTTATGAGAGAGTATAATGAGAAGATTTTATGAGAAAATGAAAAAGTTTATTTGAGGAAGTTTTTAAAGAGAGATTTTTGGAAGAAGAAAAAAGAGAAGATTTCAAACTGAGAATAGTTCTAATGTAGAAAGAGATTTTAGCCACGAGTCCAAAGGTCGTAAGAGAAAATATTTTAGTGATTTTGATCATATATTATTATCGATATTTATATATTATTAGTTGCAGTTTTAAATATCAAAATATACATATCCAAGAGATAAGTAGTTGAGGATATTTAAAAATGAATATAAAAAAGAAAAGGAAAAAACCAGTAAAAAATATTATTATTTTGTATTTATTTCGACTTAGGGATTATTACTATTGCTACTATATACGTTAATATTTTCATTGAAAATTTTCACCAGCCTTTTATTACTAAAGCACACACTCACACCACACTCGCACATCTCTTTTCCTGCTCTAATCACACAATCACCGCCCTAACACTCTCTAACTGCGCATAAAACACCGCTCTTACATCATTGAACCTGATGACTTTTGCCTCAGAACTAACCGTGCACAAAAACACTACCCTCATACATTCTTGTTTCGCTCATTCTTGCCACTGTGCTACTCATAGTCTCACCACTGCTACATTCCCATTTCTGTACATAGAAAACTCCACCCTCACACTATTAACACCACACACTTTACCGTCCTTACAAACTCTGGAGGTGTGGCAAAGTGTGTGATGTTAGTAGTGTGAGGGTGGGGCTTTCTATTTTCAATCCTGGGATTACATTTACCCCGAGATCCTTGGATTGATCCCGGGATTTCAAAATACTGGTTCTTGAAAGACGTTAATATACTTAGTAAAAATTGTAAGAAAATTATTAAACTAAATTATATAAATTAGATTTGTTAAAAACTCTTCGTAAAAAATATTATAAATATTAAAGAGTTGATTGTTTTTATACATATAATATCCTCGACAAGTTCGCTTTTTTTATAGCGTTATTAACTTGTCTGAAACACTTAAAGTTTTTTTAAGTAGAGGATATATAACTTCAGACGGACACTCAGAAGAATCGGATACAATTTTGAGAGGCGCCTTGTTTGAAACAGAAAATTTATTTTCGGACCCGGAAGCTATTAGTGACGTAGCTAGGATTTGAAGGGTAACTTAATTACCAATTTGCGACTTTATTTGATGGTTCATTTGGCTTATTTCTGAAGTAGTAGCTAATGCTAGGTTAGTTTTAAAGACGGAAGGTAAATGCGTGTGGAGACCTTTTATGAAACCATATTCAATTTTTTAAATATTTCTCGTAAAAAATATATCCAAACAGCTGAATTACTTTTATCTTCATAGTCCCAGTAAAGAACTACATTCATTCAGAAAGTTTGTTGTTCAAAAGCAAATAAATACTGTTCGAAATAGTTAAAGACAAAATTTAAAAGAAAATAGATGAATATTTCAATACATTTATGTTGGCTTAAATGTTTTTAAGTTTATCAAAATCAAAATTCATTGGTTTTTAATATTTAGTTATAAATATAATATTTAACTCTGCTTATAGACAACCAGCCAGCAATTTGAATGGGTTTTAAACTTTCCTGAGTACTTTTCATAATTCGTTAAAAGTATGTTTACGTGGAAAAACAGTTCCAAGATTTTTCAACTAGTAAAAGTACTCAAATCTTAACTGAAGAAATTTATCTTTAAAAATATTTAACCAAATTAGAGATTATAAGATAAGAAATTACAGACACAACAGTAAACGTTTTCATTACCTGTTTCCTTATGTAACTCTACTTTTTTATTTAGACTTAATGTGTGAAGTGTTTGAGTTTAACTATACGGGTGTCTAAAGAACTTCAAGCATGAACCTCATGGATAATTGCACAAAAAGATTGAGTGATGGTGGAAGGATAACATGGAGTGGAAAGATAATGAGTTTGTTGCATTTTGTTTCCGGGCATTTTTGGAAATGAAATAATGAAACCTTGTTTAAGTGTTAGTACAGCGCCCAACGTTTTCTGTTGCGCAAGATCTTAGTGTGGCTAAATGCTTCATCAAATGGCTTCTTTATTTAGATAGTGTTCAGTATCAGCCCAGCGAAACATTTTTAAAAATTAAGTCCAAGATTTTTTTTTGCCCAAAGTTGCAACAAATTCTGCAAAACTTTTTTAGAGTCCCTAAGACAAGTTCCAGATTTCTGTTTAATGCAACTTGGACAATCCACGGTAAACGTGACAAAAGTAGTACAAGCAAACGATCTCAAATTGGATGTTTAGTCTACGTTTAGTATATATATATATATATATATATATATATATATATATATATATATATATATATATATATATATATATATATATATATATATATATATATATATATATATATATATATATAAGGGAATCCTAAAAAAAAAATCCACACTCAACCTTTTAACAAAAAAATCAACAAAAAGTGTCTTAAACTCATATAATAAAGGTAATATAAGAAAATTTTGATATTATTGTATATTACATATGATAAAAAGAAATTAGGGTTTGTGAGGTATTTTTCAAGTTTTAGCTGTATTAGTACTTGATTAGCCACCCTTTGTTTCTTATGACTTCTGCGCATCTGGAAGGTATACTAACTACAAGACTATTTAACAAGTCAATTGGCAAAGCATTTCAATTAACAAGAAGAATTTGGAACAGTTCATCTTCATTTGTTGCCCTACGATCTTTCAATTTCCTATCCAATATAGACCAAGGGTTTATTTTGGATTTAAATCGGAAGACTGTGTTGGTTTTGACATAACTGGTTTTAATTTAGATTCTAGATATCTCTTATTCAATAGTGCTGTATGTCTGGGATCGTTATCCTACTGAAAGATGTAGTCACCATTAGGAAAAAATTCTTTTATACTTGCTCCAAGTTGATTAACTGAGATTTTGAGATACAAATGCTGGTCCATGGAGCCTTTCACCCGGTAAAGTTTTCCAACTTTGTGTGCACTAAAACAACCCCAAATAGGGTTGTTTTTAGTGCTACGTTAAGAACGTAGCGATGTTCTTTTTTTGAAGTTTTAGGGTTTCTCCCTGATCCAATAGACCTTTCAGTTTTACCAGTGTGTTTATATTTCTTCACCAATCTACTAATAGTTGAGTTTTGCCGTTTGAAACGCTTTCCAATGTTTACTATGAGACTCTCCATGGTCAGCAGCTTCAATAATTTCTCTAATTTCTATATCCGTGAGTTATTTTCTAAAATCATAAATGTTTCCATATTATTCCGTATTTTTAAAGATTTTATTTGTATAAATATTACTATATATATAAACATACCTCTTCTGTTCTGAATTTTTCACTACATCATCTAATTTTTTTTTGTTTTGCTTGGTTATACATTCTATACTTAAAATTAAGAAAAAATGTTAGTGTAGCTTTTTTTTTACACCCCCACTGTGTGTGTGTGTATATATATATATATATATATATATATATATATATATATATATATATATATATATATATATATATATATATATATATATATATATATATATATATATTCCTGCATTTTACATATTTTTTGTACTTTGCATATTTCACTTTAAACACTTTTTTAGATATATTTGAGAAATATTTGTGTTTTAAATAAAACTTGTCATGTAAAACGAACTATTTTTGCTACATTTTTGAGATTTTTTTTTATTTTATAGCAAACAAAGTTATCTAATAATAGTAATTCTTTGCGATTGTTTTTATTCTAGGAAGATTTTTTAACGAAATTTTTATTTGTAGAAGTTTACAGTAACTTTAAACTCTGCATATTTATACTTTTTTGTCTTTACAGACTAAACGTCCTCAACGTAAATTTCATTTGTTAAAAATAACTGAATTGCTTTCTTACACAAGTACATCCATAGTGTATTACAACGTACGGCTCATTATCATACTAAAGTTAATCAAGCCATTTGATATTGCAAATAATGTATCGTCCAGCATTGAGCTGTTTAAATTGATTGGGTTGAAAAATAAATCTGTCAGTAGCAGTACAAAAATCTAGCTGCTTATCGGCACCAAAAATTAATTTTTACGGCCTGCTGCTGAGTGAGTGAGACCAATGTGTATTGAATAATATTTCCGACAACTCTAATTATTTACGACAGTTGACACAGTTTGACACATGACAAAGAAAACCTTATCAACTCGTCTTTACTTTGCGCTGAAACCCTTACTTCTTCTCGCCAATCACATTATTTCTTTTAGGGCTCGACAAATTTTCAATTATGCTCCAGCAAGACAGTTTAAAATTTGTTTTAAAGTATGGCAATTACTTCTTTTTGACGAAAACTTAAAGAATTTGGCTAATTTAGTAATCTCCTTTTTTTTTTTTTTTTTTGAACATTCAAGTCCAGCAAACACACAGTGTTGAAACAACGTTGAAATAACGTTGATCGACGTTGATCAACGTTATTTCAACGTTGAAACAACGTTGTATGCTTGCTGGGAGTTGTTGTGACATATCGCGGAAACCTTTCTTAACAAGAAAACAGTTTAGCGAGGAACCAAGTTCAAGTTACCGTTTAACATTTTAGGCATATATTATAACGATATATTATAACGATATATTATAAAGAAGTCTTATAACGATGGATTATAGCGATATATTATAAACATGTCTTATAATGATGGATTATAACGATATATTACAATGATATTTTATAAAGATATATAATTACAATATATTATAATTATATATTACAGCAATATTTGTGTAAAAAAAAGATTTTCTCACTTATGCATCAAGTATTTTAATATTAAGATTTTAAATAAAATTATTCTCGTAAAACGATAAAACGCATAAAGTAAAACGATAAAACGGATTACGAATTGTTACATTTCTAACGAAATGCCAGCAACGTTTCCAAGTAGACCTCATGTTTTAATGGAAGTTTGATAATTTATAATGTATAAAAATGTCAGATAACGGCTAATAACTCTTGTTCAGATAGAAATTAAAATAAATATTTAGGTCTTTATTATGTGCCTTTAACATGAAACCACTTATGGAATCGCCAATATATAACTGTTTCTTGATACAAAATAAAAATCAACCAAAATCCTTCTAACAATATTATCTTTCTGATTATATACATCTAATCGTGTATTTAAATGCACTTTACACACGCAAAATTTTTGAAAAAACTAAATTGGTTAATTGGCCAGTTGCTAAAGTTACAAAAATATTTGTTATCTTATTGTATCTAATCTTTTGTATGATATTTATTGTTCGATTATGAACAATAAATATCATACAAACTCAACAACTCACTCATACCCTTATTTTGTAACTGCACCTCAATTTTTGCGGTGATAGTGCGATGATACTTAAATAACAGTTCACAGTAGTGTTGTTAGAGTTCATACAAGTGTCTGTAGGATTCATGAGTACACAGTGAACTGTTGCGTCTACATAAACCAAGTAATATCTTTCATCAAAAATAATTAACTTTACAATTTCATCAAAAAATAATTAACTTGACAATTTTTACCGGAAAAACTAAGAATTTTTAACTTTTCTTTTCAACAGTGGTATAATATTTGATATCCTTTATCTATTTTTTTTTTTTTTTCGATAACATCTTTGGTTTCCTTTTTGTAGTTTTACGATATCACCCCCATTTATATCGTGTGCATCTAAATCATTCATCAGTTCGCCCCACCTAACGCCTAAGAAACCCAACTGTTAAAAGTAAATTTATTCAAAAAAACTTTTAAGTTTAAATTTTGAAATCGATTATTCACGCCATAAGATAGGTTTTACAATACGATACATTATTTTCCTTTAATTATATAAGGTTCGTTCTGACGGAATGTGGATAATTAAAATTTTGATATACTTAAACCACTTTGATAAAAAAAAATATTCGTTAGGTTTGTTCTGAATTAAAGGGGGCGGTATGTACAATTCGGCTAATCTACTATATTACACTGTTGCGCATGTAATTTTTGAGACTCTTTTAGTAACATTTACATAAAATATTTTTAAACAAGCACCGAAGTGGCTTTTTCAGTTTAATATCGAACTCACAGGTTTACGGAAGTTATAAAGACGTTAATCTAAAAATATCATTTTCCTTCTGGTCAACAACTGTATAAGCAAATTGTATTAAACAGTGAATTCGGCTTTTATCATAATATAAAAATTTCAATATTCTATAATCATGCTGACGTAAACATTGTTTCAAGGCCTGAAACTAGAACTTTGCCGAAATGCCATTCTTGAAAAGAATTTCTTATTATGAGTTTCTTATATAAGAATTTCTTATCAATCTTTCTTGTTAAGAATTTCTTAATAAGAATGATTTTCGTCCCTTAAATGTTTAACAAAAAGATTTTCTTTTAATTTAGTTAATGATTGACAATGATTCCGGCCAGTTGGCAATCGTACGTGGTATTGGATCCAAACTAAAAAAAGGCTTTTTTCAAAAGCATAACTGCTCAATTATGCTTATGCATTTAATAAAAATATTAATGTGAATTTTTTTTCATTCTTATAAAATGTTTCATGTTACATAGGACCCAATCTTATGTTTTGCATAGTTTTACACAACCGTTACTTCATTTGTTACAAAAATTTTATTATTTTCTGTTTTTAATAAAAACCTCCATTTATTTTTTTATAGTGGGCGGGAAACAAATACTGAACGGGTCTATTACAAATAGTGTTTAAAATATGGAAATAATTTGAAGAACCGATAAAATTTTTTGTTAGCCATCATCTAGTTAGTAATATTTTTATTAAAACTTTTATGACTGCCGTCAAAGTTAAGCAACTAGGTTTTTTTTTTTTTGAGGAAGTTTTCATAAAAATGACAACACTTTCTTATCATCTCACTTTTCATCTCTTTTCTTCACGCTGTTTTCATAAATGTTGCTTGTTACAACAACGTTACTTATTAATAAACTGTCTTCTTGACGAGGAAACCAAATTTACTTTGTGTAAATGTATTCAAATCCTTTTTAAACTTTATTTATATTTATTTGTAAATTGTTGATTATAGGTTGGATGTTGCAAAAAAAAAAACATATTTCTTCATTTCTAAATTATCAAAAAATTGAAAAGTATTTTGAATAATTTATTCAAAAATTTCTAACAAATTAATTGTTAAAATTTATATCAATTTTAGTTATTTTTCGTCGTCGTCATCCTCATTGGTGACACTATCTGCTCCAACTTCTTCATAATCTTTCTCCAGAGCAGCCATGTCTTCCCTTGCCTCGGAAAACTCACCTTCTTCCATTCCTTCACCAACATACCAATGCACAAAAGCGCGTTTTGCAAACATCAGGTCAAATTTATGATCAAGACGTGCCCAAGCCTCGGCTATCGCAGTAGTATTACTTAGCATGCAAACAGCGCGACTAACTTTTGCTAAATCTCCACCTGGCACAACAGAAGGCGGTTGATAGTTAATACCAATCTTAAATCCGGTTGGACACCAATCCACGAATTGAATTGTACGCTTTGTCTTAATGGCAGCAATAGCCACATTAACGTCTTTAGGGACGACGTCACCACGATACAGCAAGCAACATGACATATACTTTCCGTGTCGGGGGTCACACTTTACCATTTGGTTTTGAGGTTCAAAGCAAGCATTTGTTATATCTTGAACGCTAAATTGTTCATGATGAGCTTTTTCCGCAGACATAATGGGTGCATATGTAGCCATTGGGAAATGAATTCTGGGATATGGTACAAGATTAGTTTGGAACTCAGTCAGATCTACATTTAGAGATCCATCAAAGCGAAGTGAAGCAGTAATGCTGGAAACAATCTGGCCAATTAACCTGTTTAAATTGGTGTATGATGGTCGTGAAATATCCAAATTTCTTTTACAAATGTCATAAATGGCTTCATTATCAACCATAAAAGCGCAGTCGGAGTGCTCTAAGGTTGTGTGAGTGGTTAAAACAGAATTGTACGGTTCTACGACAGCTGTAGAGACTTGAGGAGCTGGGTAAACTGCAAACTCAAGTTTTGATTTTTTGCCATAATCAACTGATAGACGTTCCATTAGTAGAGAAGAAAAACCGGACCCAGTACCACCACCAAAAGAATGAAATATTAAGAACCCTTGGAGTCCTGTGCATGCTTCGGACAATTTTCGAATGCGATCTAGCGTTTGGTCAATATATGTTTTTCCCACTGTATAATGTCCTCTTGCATAATTGTTCGCTGCGTCCTCTTTACCAGAGATCAATTGTTCTGGATGGTAGAGTGATCGATAGGTTCCTAATCGCACTTCATCTGAAATCCAAGTTAGATTATTAAATTGAAGATATTCATTCTTCTATTTCTTACCAAAGATGCAAAAGCCTTTGCAAAACATTCTTAAAAATTAATAAAATAACAAATTAATAAAATAAAAATTAATAAAATAACAAATTACCAATTACAGTTGGTTCAAGATCAATGAATACTGCTCGCGGGACATGCTTTCCAGAACTAGATTCACTGAAGAATGTGTTGAAAGAATCGTCGCAACGTCCAACTGAGTTATCGGATGGCATTTGACCATCAGGTTGAATCCCATGCTCTAAACAGTAGAGCTCCCAACAAGAATTTCCAATTTGAACACCGGCTTGTCCAACATGAACCGAAATACACTCGCGCTAAAGCATGGAAAATTAAATTCTTTTATTAGGTGCGATCCGATTGTCACATAATGGCGATTAGAATTGCTTTTTTGTTTACTAAAATAGATTCACCCCCTGCCTGAATGCAAACCAAAGAAGCTAATTTGGTTTGTTATAAAAAATTAACTTTGATTATTAATAGATATTAACTTATATGAACTTATCATAGCTTAACTCTTAATACTTTTATTTTGTAATTATGATCACTCACCATTTTCAAATTAAATTTTCTAAAAGTCTTTAGCAGCAAAACTTAACTGCGTAACGTTATGTTAAGAATCGCCAACAACGTTTTTTTAAAGCTTCAAACAGCTTTTGTAATAGATAAAAAAAAATCAGCACATTAGTCACGGCTCGTAGACACCAATAAGATAAAAGGTGTAATTACACAGATTAAAATCATAATATAATGTACATTTCAAAGCTGCATATTGCTGAAATTATGAAACAAGAATTGGATTCGGAAAGATAAAATTATTTCAATCGGATGGTAATCAAACAAAATAGGGATATGACGAAAGTTATATATAAGCAAATAATAAGTTTATACTGGTTTAATTCATTTCGGAATGTCTATATTGGTATAACTTTTTCCGTGAAGCTATATCTTTGAGTTTTTTTTAAAGTTCGTGAAAAGAATGAATGTACACGTGCTCTCTTTTTGCCAAACTTTTTAACTTTGTGTTTTTGCTGCAGAATTTTTCCGATAGATCTTTTTTTTTCATGAGACTTTAATATCTTGCTCCTTCAGTTAGCAACTTATCTGATCCTAAAAATTAGATAAATTCGTATGTAATTTTTACACAAGGCAGGCGCAGATCTAAGGGGTGGCCAGTGTGGCAATGGCCACATAGTCTAAATTTAACGGCAACCATATTAGTTTTGGGTTTTTTCGCTTAAGGAATAACCCTAAAAACTTAAATTTGTCTGTCGTAATTTACGGATCTTGGCTATAGATATTCCGCCATGGCCGCAACGGTTCTTATACGTTACCGATGTTTTATTCAATCAATAAATGCTGCGAAAAAACATCAAAATACCGATCTTTTATCAAAATTTCGACCGTGAAAATAAAATTTGGCCACACAGTTACAAATTCCTGGATCCGCGCCTGCAAGGTAGTGTGTCCAGAAAAAGCTTTATTCGATTTTATTTTTGTATAACATTGTATAAAAAAGTTCGTATAACTGATTTTGATGAAGTTGATAGGATTTCTCCGAACTTGTACGGAGTTATATAAAAAGTTAAAAACGTTCTTTACTTATCACTTAACCCCCTGATTAATAAATATAGTGTACCGTGTAAATGAACAGGATTAATTGACTTGTTATTCTTTTACTTTTTTCCAAAAATTTGCCGCGTTTTCTTCAAACTTCATCAATCAAGTATATGTAATTCAATCAAGTATATGTAATTACATCGTTATAAAATCTACTTTGAGGGCGGCGATGTTTTAGGTTTTTGTGATCTTTTTTAAGTTTGGTTTTGTTGGGAGTTTAGATGCTAGTGGTAGGGTTGTTGGGTTGCCCTCCATGTATGTGGATGTATTTGTCTAATCGAATGGTTCGTGTAATGGTTGGCTCACTGACTTCCAACACTTTAGATTTACGTAATAGTAACGGTATACTAAAATAAATCGAAAATAAATCGAAAATAAATCGAAAATAAATTGAAAATAAATCGAAGTAGATAAAATAATAACACTTACTAATGATTTTTCTTATCTCTTATAATACTTAATTAATCCTCTCAAATATTTAGCTCAAATATATTCCCTTAATATGTTAGAAATACAGATCAAATTTCATTTAAAAAATATGTTCTCCAACCCCCGTGTGGAACTCATGGCTAAAGTAACTCATGGTTATTTGTATTAAAACTCAGCTTACAAATCTTCTCTTTCTTTTTGGAAATATCCCCTTTACCTCTCTTATTTGTTTTTCTCTTTCTTCTTCCTCAATCAGCTTTTCTCTTTTTTTTCTCAAAAATCATTTTCAAAAATTTCAAGAAAATTTCCTAGATTTTCTCAATCCTTCATTTTTTAAGCAGGTGTTATTCAAATATAGACAACTGCTTTTATCTTCAAGCTCATTTAGTGTTTTTTATTTTGACCTCAAAGTTATGGCTCTCTGGACAGGTTTTCCCAGTTATCTTTTGATTAAGTTTTGACTTTGATCTCGACTAGTTAGTAAAAATCATAAAATAGTTCCAGAATTTTCGCTAACCTTACTAATTGAATTATTATCATTTTATTGGTGTAGATACAAATTCAATTACTAATCGTTATTGTGAATATAGTTTTAAAACTTTGATGATATAACTGATTTATTTTTCATTCAATAGTACATATTAAATTGAGTGTACAATTGTACATTTTTCATGCAATTGAACATTTAATTGAATATTCCTAGAAAACTAATTGTCCTGGGGGTAAATGTAAAATGTCTTTGAACTTATTAAAATGTTTTCAATTACTAAAAAATCCTTTTTGTTTGACTTTGGCATAACTTTTCTAAATTTCATTCTAGAAAATTCCTTTATGGCTAATTTTCTTCCGTTGTCAAACTCTATATATTGTCAATACAAGATTTATATTTGTAATCATGTATTTTCAATGACTGGCAGTCTAGATAAACTCTTAAAAAAAGGTATGCTTATCAAAGTAATTTATACATGAGTCACTTGTTTAAAAACAATTCCATTAATCTTGTATTGAAGTATAAGAACTGCACAAAAAACAACAAATATGTTTCCAGTATCAATATTTTATAAACCAAGACGAAACATTATGAACCACGAGAAAAATTTACAAACTACAAAGCAAAATATATAAAATATTCCATATAAAAAAAGTCCATGGTTTTTTTTCTTTTTAAAAATTCGTCAATGGTGCATGATACCATCCAACTTACTGGTGCCTATTCTTTCACTGTTTGCTAATTTTGACTAATTAAAATTGAGGACTGAAGAAACGGCATATATTCCTGATTACTATAGACCCTCAGTGATAATGGTGAAAAAAATAAAACCTGCTTACACCCTCCATGAGAGAAAATGGTATTTTAAGTTTTGAGGGTCATTTTTATTAATTCAACAAAGTTAAAATTGCATTAATTAGGGTGTTGCATTAAGATACATCCAAATATTTTTGAAAAGTACAACTTTTTCCCCCTAAAAATGTACCACATTTCTAGGGGGTAAAAGCTGCACTTTTCAAAAACTTTAAATAAGAACCAAATTGGAATTTTTTGCTCTTAGCAAATCTGTGATATGAAATCACTACTATGAAATGCCGATTCCAGCGCATTGATACCTTTCCTATACTTAAGCCGACCTTTTTTTTGAGGTATTAATACCTTGCCAGAACCTGCAATGAAGTAGTAAAAATGTTTCTTTTGTCGTAAGCTATTCCAGAGCAAAGACTTTATCATAATCCATAAATTTAAAACAAGGTCTTAGTTTGTAATGTCCAATGGCTAGGGTATGAATTCCATCTTGTAAGATGTGTCTTTTGTCGTCGTTAGCGCTGAGTGCTACTTTGTTGATTTCTTCGGTGTAGACATTGTGAAGATGAGATCGGATAACATTCATGGTTGCAAGCTTTTCTGTCTTGTTCATTAAGCAGTCGTAATAGTCTTGATGAGTGATAAGCCTAACATCAACATGCTTTTGAATATTATCCATGGTTTGTTATTTTTAAAAAACTTTATTCTTTAAAAATTTCACCACAAGGTATTGATAACTTCTTGAAAGTCAAGACCTTCATTCAATTTTTTTAAAACGTAAAGACACAAATGACCACAATAAGACGTATCACCAAACTGAACTCTTTCACTGTTGTAAAAGACTAGACTTTTTAAATAATCAATGAGCTCTACAAGAGGAGGTTGAGCATAAGAGTCAAAACTGTATTTTTTATCTCCATCTTTATACCAACACACCCAATGAAACCCACCAGTGCTTGAATCTCCCGTATTCACGATTCCACATTCTTTTTTCATTGGCTTTTTTGGTAAATCATCCCTCACAAAAACACCTCGAAAGTTTTTCAATTTTAACTGTTTAGCAGCCTTTATCAATTGAAAGTTAGTTAAAGCCTCATTAGGTAAAACAATTCCTTCTACGTCAATCCATTGAAAGTCGATCATTTTTTTTAATTTCTTAAAAAGTTTATCCGAATTTTTTAACAAGCGATTTTCATAGAATAGCACCTAAAAAGGGAATGCTTGAGAAAGGTGAGTTTGGACCGAGTAATAATCCAGCTCCAACAGATTGATATCCTTTTCCAGTTTTAATGAAGAGTCCATCACCGTGAACATTTTTAGTCCATGGGGTGATAAACAATCCTTCTCCACCTAAAGTTTTTATCTTCATTCCTTTTCCATTTTTGCTCATGTAAAAAAGACCTCACCCAGCGATTTCGTTAACCATAGCAGAGCCGGCAGAGGCTCCAACACCTGAAAGCAAACCAGTGGCAAGAGCAGGAACAACCTTTGTGGCTAGAGTGCTGCCTATCATACCTAGTAACGGTAAAAGAGCTCCGATGAAACCTCCTTCAACTTTAGAGTTGTGTGCAAGTTGTCTTTTACTCAATTTAAGAGTGACCCCTTTTCCAGCTTCATACGCTTTTTTAATTTTGTTCAATTGAACATTAGTGATAGCGAGAACATGTTTACCGTTCAAGTCTTGATGAGAAAGCTTAATGCTAGTATCGGTTTTATCATGCATGGCTTTTTTAATGTTATCAGATTGGCTCTGCGAGATGTTAATTTTGATGTTTTGATAATTGCTCATTTTTTATGTATTAAAAAATTATTTATTTCACTTCTCGAATATGATATCGTATTGTAATATCCTCTCCACGAAAATCAACCAAATCTCCATTCTGATCAATGATGCGAGTAACCATTGTTGAAATTTCAAACAGTTTAACAGGAAGATAAATCAAATGCATTGGTCTCTCGATGATTTTATAGCCAGGACTAACATTTGGATAAAAGGAGTAAATGCAATTTAATTGGGTTCCATTAATATAGGATGATCCGATAACGTTGCTAACGATTCTGATGGTGTTAATGCTTGAAATTCTAACGATATGATCCGACTCGTATTCGGAATTGGAATTTAATTTTCTTTTAGTAAACCCTAAAACTGAAGAGATGCTGTTCTCATCGTTAAAGTCAATCAAATAATTCAAACCAAGTTTAATGGTTGATTTTAAAGTATTAAGATTGATTCCAATTTGAAGGTTGTTTGGAGAGTAATTAATTTTATTTGCAATAATATAACTTCCACGTTGAGCTGTTTTTATTGTGTTAAAAATAGACTTTTGCAAATACTCATTGATGTCTTTAATGTCATAGCTTCCTGATGGAATGATAATGTTCTCCCAATTAGCTCCATTGTTCATGCTGTATTTGAAAGAATTGTTTTTACTGTTTACATTTGGAATGCTGTTGTAAGTCTCAAGACCGAGAAAAGCCATTTCATAACTTTTTCCTTCGTTAAAAACGATTTTATCTAAAAATTCAGTGGTGATAACACTTGATTTTCCATCTACATCGATGATTATACCTGACATTTTTTAAATAAAAATTATTTTTTAAATTGTTTTAGAAAAATAAAAAATCATCAAATCCACTTCGGTACTTTCCCTCGTTCTTTTTAGAAGAGAGATCAATGACTGCAAATCCGTGAGGTTCATTCCAGCAATGATTGCAAAAGGCTTTAAATTCTTCTATTTTCATATCGCAGGAAACGTGATCTTGATAAATGTGATTAACGCTTTTTTGGTCTTGTTTAAAGAGACAAATAAAGTTAGCATTTTCTCTGATGGTATGTCTTGGAATCTCGAAATAGTTTTGAGCGAGATAAAAGCAGTCGACGTTAGAGTGTCTTCCTCGGATGTAATATTTTTCGCACTTGTTTTGATTAGTTAATTGCAAATCGTCAAAGATCATCAAATTGTTTTTGGTCGAGTTTAAGGATTCAGGTTCAGGTACATCGTCAGCAGTTTCGAAAAATTGACATTCCATATCATCATTGTCGGAATATTTTTTTGAAAGATCGTTAATAACATCTTCATGGATTAAATTCAATTTTTCCATTTCGTCTTGTACATCATCCGTTAACAAATCAACAATATCCTTTTTAGGAAGTTTATTTTCGAAGGACCTTTTGAGTATCTTGTATTCAGGTTGGAAAAGAGATTTTCCAAACACTTGTAAATGATTGTAGTCTAGCCATCCAGGTCTTAAAAGTAAATTGAGCAGCAGCGTCGTTTTTCCGTATCCAGATTTTCCAACGATGATTCCTCGAATGCTTCTAGGTAAAAGCTTGCTGTTGTTTCTTTTAGTTTTTCCAATTTTACACGACAATTTCATCACTTCCATTTTTTTATATTTAAAAAGTTTTTATATATGTTAAAATGTACTGCGTTAAGTGTAGAAGAGAGACTGAAACCATTCACTTGAAAAAGGAAATGACAAAAAACAATAGGTCTATGTTGAAAGGGAATTGCGACTCTTGTGGGATAACAAAATGCAAGTTTGTTTCTTCGCATACGTCCAAAGGATCATCTTCGCATGCGCTTAGCGGAGGAGACTTGGTGGAATCGATCAACAAACTCTCAAACAAAATAAAGCTTCCATGGGCAAAGTTTCCAGGAGAAATGCACGTTCGAGGTATGAACTTTGCTGGACCTGGTACCAATTTAGATAAAAGGCTCACTTCCACAGACATGTATCAAGAGTGGAGCAAACCGGTGGATAGAGTGGACAATGCTGCATATCACCACGATTTAGCTTACAAGTATTTTAACGACAAGCAAAACAGAAATTTAGCAGATCGAATGATGCTTGAAGAAATGGATTCTATACAAAATCCTACTCAGAGAGAAATAAGCGAGCGAAAAATCATTGAACCCATCATCAAAGCTAAAGCTAAATTTGGATTGGTGTGAGTGATTTGAAATGGACGGATCAGCTTGCAGAGGAGCTTCATAAACCGGTGATTCATCATTTTAAAAAAAGAAAAGTGATTGTGAATGACATTGATGAAATATGGGCTGCTGATTTGGTTGATATGAAATCGTTTTCAAAATTCAACAACGGAGTAAAATATTTACTCATGGTGATCGACGTGTTTTCAAAGTATGGATGGATCGTTCCGTTAAAAAGCAAAACAGGTCTTGATGTAGCTATCGCTCTAAGCAAAATATTTGAGGAGAGAAAGTGTGTCAAATTGTGGGTAGATAAAGGAAAAGAGTTTTACAACAAGCACGTGAGAGCGTTGGGTGTACAATTATACTCCACTGAAAACGAGGAAAAAAGTTCTGTTGTCGAGCGATGGAACAGAACGATGAAAGAGAGAATGTTTAAATATTTTTCAGCTAACAATACCAATAAATACATTGACGTATTGAATGAGATGGTGAAAAGTTACAACAACACAAAGCACTCTTCTATCAAAATGACACCAGTGGAAGCTAGCGATGAAAAGAATAAAGGTAGGGTATGGTGGAATCTGTATGGAAAGGATCAAACATTACCAGCAAAACCAAAATTCTTAATGGGTGATCAAGTGCGGATTGTAAAAAAGAAGTCTCATTTTGAAAAGGGGTATACACCGAGATGGACAGAGGAGGTTTTTACAGTGTCAAAAGTTCAGTATACGAATCCACCCACGTATAAAATCTCTGACGCTAACGGTGAAGAAATTCAAGGCACCTTTTACGAGCAGGAGATGCAAAAGACGCATCAAGACATATTCAGAATTGAAAAAATCATTCGCAAAACCAAAAGCAAGTCGTTAGTCAAATGGTTAGGATATCCAGACTCGTTTAATTCATGGGTAGATAATAATGAATTGTTAAGTTTGCAAAAATGATCTAAAAATTTAATTTTAATATGTAAAATGCATGCTCCTCACAAGTTTTTTAGAAATGTTGTCTCAGCAGAAGTTCACAGTTTGGATTTGCAATTAAAAATTTTGGAAGAGAGGGTTAGAGAGTTGGAGGAAAGAAGACCGAGTAACATTATTGTGTCTACGAAAACGTTAGATCATCCACCTTATTTCAACGTTAACGAACAATATGAGATTTTTGCCCAGAAAGACATTAAATTTGCTGCTCTCTCACATACAATGATAGCTTTATCCATTGGGCTGAATTTGGAGAAAGGTATTGCAGTGATAACATTAATGAATAAAATTACTGATCAATTGAATTATAGAAAAAACGAAGTTATTATTTCAGAGTCTGTAGATGATGTTATTATGGACGTGAATAGTAACAGCAAACAGGACGTGATTGTTAAAAAAGGAGAAAAACTTTGTAAGATTAATTACATTGATTTAAAATAATTTTTTATTAATAAAAAATGGAAATATTGAATGATAAACTTTATCCAGTTCTTCCATCAGCTCCTGCAGATGAAGGAGGGCATGTTTATAGGCTTCAGAAAATAAGCGAGATTCAGAAAGAGATAGAGAGTGAAAAAGCAAAGCGAGTTCATCTAAGCAAAAAGTACCATCGCGCTTTCAGAATCATTTCTAATGTGGATAATATGATGCAAGCCTTATGCATTGCTTTAGGTGCGACTGGAATTGGGCTTTTGTCAACCATTATTGCTAGTCCTGCGGCGATTGCGTGTGAAGGTGTAGCTATTTGTATGGGGTTTTTATCCATTGTAGGAGGACAGGTTAACAAAAAACTGACATTGAAAGCGGAAAAACATGAAAAGATCAAAGTGTTGGCCGAGTCTAAATTAAACACGATCAGCGAACACATTTCCAAAGCGTTGATAGACGGAAAAATAAGCGATTCAGAGTATGAATTGATTTTAAACGAGCTTCAAAAGTTTAAATCCTTAACAGAGGAAATAAGAACTAAAACAAAAAAGGGAATAGATGAAGTTACTAAAGAAAACTTGATTCAAAAAGGAAGAGAAGATGCGATTCAAACGTTCAATAACCTTTTTAAGAAAGGATCAACGTAGTCGTAAAACCAATTTATGTTTTTTTCCACGTATTTTAAAAAGATGTTTTTCTTTAAAATACAAGACATGAATAAAAGGG
This sequence comes from Hydra viridissima, assembly GCF_058129835.1. NCBI lineage: Eukaryota > Metazoa > Cnidaria > Hydrozoa > Anthoathecata > Hydridae > Hydra > Hydra viridissima. Next base: position 17,028,575 of record NW_028324305.1, read on the forward strand.
ATGAAATTGTGAAAGAAATTAATGACAGAAGAAACGGCAACATTTCAGATGCTAATTTTCAGACTGATTTGAGAAAGCTTTACAAGCCTCTGATTGAAAGCAATGAAAAGATGATCAAAAGCCTGTCAGTCGATCAAAAAAAGAAAAGGCCTTTCGAAGTGAACAAAGTTGGAGATAAAATGTACATTGGAAAAATGGAGGTTGAAATAGATGGAAATGATATCATTGTCGGTGAAGAAAAGTATAATGGAACAAAAGGTCTTTGGGAACTGATGACTGAATTAACAATACCAAAGAGCTATACCGATGAAGATTTGCAAAATTATGAAAAAAATTTAATGGACAGTGATGCTATAAGATCTGATTCGCAACCGCATAAACCGAAATCATCAAGAAGACCAAAGTATCAACAACTTATTGCTCCTATTTGGGAAAAAATGATGCGTATTGAAAAGGGTATAAAAGGTCGTGGTGTTATTATTCTTCCAGGTGATCCTAATGCGTTGGTGGAAAAGCTTGAATTGAGTATTGCTGCATGGCATGCTGGGAATACAGGATCAAGAAACGAGGCTGTTGCTATTTGCGATGAGCTGTTGAGGCAAGGAGAGATTAATAAAGAGGAATATAAATCGTTAATGAGGACTATTGATAAAATTATTTTAAAAAATTGTTTTATTTTAAAAAAATGCTCATTGTGAACAAAAGAAGATATGTGAAAAAGAACGTTGTTGGGGGAGGTGGTATTGTAGACATGATTAAAAATTTCATAAAAAGAGCAGCTGCGTCAAGTGTGTCAAAAGCAACAGTGAATTTGCTTAAAAATGCTGCTACAAGTAAAATTGGACAAGAAGCGATTACAGCTGCAAAATCTGCTGGGACAGAGTTAGTCCTTTCAGCCATTTCCACTGCTAGAGATGTAGCTATTGATAAAGGTAAAAAAGCCATTGAGAAAATAAAGACTGGTTCATCTATTCAAATTAAGAAAATGTCTAAAAAGAACGCGATTCGAATTCAAGACCTGGTGAAAATGGGGCAGGATATGAAAATAGTATGAAGATAGCATTTTGTTGCGATGACTTGCAATGAGAGACATTTAAATGAATTAAATAATTTTTTTATTATATAAAAAATGATAAGTACTGAGCGATTAAGAGTTACTGAGAACCCAGAGTATGATATTGGTATTGAAAAAGTTGATTTTTTTGAGTATCTTCCAACCAATCTCGATTTAAATTCTTCAGGCACGATTACTTTTGAGATTGACTGTCAATCGATTCAAACAGTACCATCAGAGGCTTACATTCTTATTGAAGGAGTGTTGTAAAAGAGCGATGGAACCTTTTACGATGCTAAAGACAACATTGCACTGGTGAACAACGCTTTGTTGTATTTGTTTAATGATGTGACTTATGACTTGTCGGGAGAGCAAGTGGAACGAGTGATGTATCCAGGTCCAGCCACCACCATACTTGGATTGATGAAATATCCTTATGGATTTCAGTTTGCTGATGGATTAAAACAGATGTGGTATATGGATACGTCAAATCTTGTTGGAAATTCAGGATTCAATGTTAGACGAGACCACTTGTTTGCAGACACTACATCCGTTGGAGCTTTTTCGTTTAAAATTCCGTTGAAGCACATTTTTGGATTTTGCGAAACCTATGACAAAGTTGTTTATGGGTTTAGGCATACCATCACCTTTACAAAGAAAGAATGTGATGATGCGATTTATAGAGCGGAGAGCGTTAGTGCAGGAATGATCAACCTTAAAAAATTCAGACTTTATATGCCTCGCGTTGAATTAGATATTTCGAAAAAGACTGAATTCATAAATTTAATGGCTCAAAAAATTCCCATTCAAGTGGCTTTTAAATCAAACAAATGTGAAAGACAGCTTATTCCAGCCGGTCAAACAGAATTTACCTGGTCGCTTGGAAGAGTCACTGACAAAAGCATTCCAAGATTTATCTTGTTCGGACTTCAGACAAAAAGAAATTCCAGTCAAACAGTTAATCCGTCACTATTCGACCATTGTGATGTTAGCAATTTTTACGTGACTGTTAATGGAATAAAGTATCCAAATTACAATTACGACTTGAATTTTGGAGAAAAGAGAGTGGTTATGGCTTATTCAGATGCGTTCTCTTTTGATGAAAAATATTACGGCACAAATGAACTTGTTTGTCAATCTGGGTTAAGCTTGCTTGAATATATAAAATTATATCCGTTGTTCTTTGTGGATATCAGCAAGCAAAAAGAAAGAGTGGCGTCGGAAACAGCTGAATTAGTGGTAAACCTTAAATTTCGAACTTCAACTATTGCAAATACCGTTATTTTTGCAGTGGTGATCTCTGACAAACTGCTTAAATTTGTTTCAGACGGAACCAACATGACTGCTGTTTATTAGTTTTTAATCTGAATAAAAATGGATAGCAAAACGTTAAAAGAATTGCGTGAATTAGGTAAAAGCCATGCGATAAAGGGTTACTCGGAAATGAAAAAGGATGAGCTTGTGAAAGCAATAAAAAACACAAGACCAGTCATTGGTGAACATTCTAAAGAATCATGATTTTTTGAATTGACTTAAAAAAAAATCTTGGTATAATAAAATGAGATATACAACATCGTATTTGAAAAATTTGTTGGATGAAAACGGCGTTAGTAAAACAGCAGATGATTTAATAACGTTGATGATGCTTGCGGTTGAAAATAATTTGATCAGTAAAGATGAGATTTTAGAAAGAGCAAAAGAAAAAAAAGTAAAGCCTCCTCCAAAAGAAAAAAAACCTGTTGATTCAAAATGGGAATGGCTTAGTTTAGTTAAGAAAAAGCCCATCACTGTGAGAATAACCAACATTGAAACGGGTGAGGTGATTGAATACAAGTCTCTTTACAAAGCGATGGCAGGAACTGGACGTGGATGGAGATATTTAGAGCGTCGAGATGGAAAGGTTGATAATGGAATCAAGATTGAATTTTTAAATTCTGAAAAGCTTGAAAAACGTAAAAAGCAGCAAAATTGATTTTTTAACTTTTAACATGTTAAAAAATTGACTTAAATAAAATTCTTGGCATAAATAAAAAGATGGAAAGCATGCAAAAGGATGATCTTTTAAATGCCCTTGAAGATAGCTTTGAGTCAACTTCTGATACGGCTAAATCAAAAAGTTTGCTTAAATTTCTAAAAAACGTAAGAAAACTTCCAAAGGAACATCGAATCATTTTCAAAGAAATGGTTGAAGTAGCACCTTTTGAAGAAGTGATCAGAAATATAAAAGAAGACATTTATCTGCGTAATAAATTCCTGATCGGATCAAATTGGAAACTAAATGCTAGCGGACGTAATAATTGTCGTAAAATCACTGAACATATTAGAGAGATTAAAAATATGTATTCACGTCTTTCTAAATAATTTTTTAATTCTTTTCGCGGGGAATTAAAAAACGGTGAAAACTTTTCGAAGAAGAAAATATGCTGAAAGTGTGCCAAGATTTAAAAAAATTGAATTGACTTAAAGAAAATCTTAGTATAATAAAAATGAGTATCTATTCTTCAAAACCAGATTTAATTGCTAAAGAGCGAAAACTTGAATGCATCGAAAAAAATTTTCTTTCCATTAATAAAATGGGTGATAAAACTGATGCTAAAAAGCAAAAAGCAAAAACTTTCGCCAAAGAGCGAAAAATTGAAAGTGACATAAAGAAAAATCTTTCCGTAATAAAAATGGAAAGTAAAACTGTGAAAGATCGAAAAGTATCAATGACATCATTAAGAAGGGATGCTAAAGAAAGAGCTATAAAAGACTATACCAGAATGACTAGGGAAGAGCTTGTTGAGGCTATTAAAACAACAAGACCTATCATTGGGTATGGACCTGCTACTAGTAGACGAACGACTGAGGCAAGACCGTTGCCTGTTAATGAAAGACCTACCGTGGTTAGGTTTGTTCAACCACCTGTAAAAGTTTCAATAAAGCCGATAAAAGTAAGGTTTGTTGTTGGTTCTAAAAGACCTGTGCCTGCTCCAAGGCCAAGGTCTGACGACTTGATTTCATTCGAACCTTCTACTCTCTTGCAAAATAGGATGACAAGAGATGAACCCTCTATTCTTAACACACCGGTTATCGATTCAACAAACGTTATTACACCTAGACCGGTTCCAGCACCAAGACCTGGTTTATTTTCAAGTCTGACGGCAGTTGCAAAAAGTGTGGCGTCCTATGTTAAAACTAAGTTTAATGATATTAAAGAATGGATAGAACCCTACGTTCCTGAAGTAGTCAAGAAGAAGGTAAGCGAATCAGTGGAACAAATCGATGAAAAGATAAAGTCTATCAAATCACTTGTATTAAGAACAGTGTATAAACAGCCTGTGTCAAAACCATTTACAGTAAAGTTTAAAATGACTGAACATTCAGCGGAGCATGCTGTTAGACAATTTTCTTACAAACCTTCTTCTCGATACCAAGACATTGCATCCTTTTTTAATTTGGTAAGAGAGTCTGCCATTCAAACCATGGAAGGGGAAAGAAACACAAAGGTAAGAATTATTTTAACGTGTGAAATGAAATCTGTAAGCATCATGACTGGTGAAGAAGTGACTCGGGAAGCAAACTTTTCATCAAGATCAGAGATTATTCTAGCAGCTACGGATTTAAGAACGTTAATGAGCGAAATAGAAGAGAAAGTCTTGGAGAATAGTGTTAAATACAATGCTTTAGGATCTAATTGCACTATATCTAAGATTTTAAGAATGGACATTAACTTTATCGATTATGAACCTCTCAGCGGTTCTTCCTATATTGAGCTGTCTAAAGAGCTGAAAAACAAAAAGGCTATCATCAACATGAAAAACGAGGACAACCAATGCTTTAAATGGTCAGTCACTCGAGCGTTGAATCTGAAAAATAGAGACAACGAAAGAATTGATGAAGACTTGGTTCTAAAATCAGAAGAGCTGAATTGGGATGGAATGGAGTTTCCTGTCAAGCTTAATAAAATCGACAAGTTTGAAGTGAATAACCCAACTATTAGCGTGAATGTCTTTTGCTATACTGAAAGAACACCTCAGCCTTTGCGAATATCTGAATTTGTTGACCGAAAGCACTGTGTTGATTTGTTGTATATTACAAACGAAGACACAGAACATTATTGTCTCATTAAAAATTTCAGTCGGTTTGCTGGTTCCTCAGCATCGAAACATCAACACAAAAGATATTTTTGCAGAAGATGTCTTCAAGATTATGACCAAGAAGAAAAGCTCCAAAAACATCGAGAAGACTGCTATGATAATGCGCCAATGAGAATCGATCTTCCTAAAGAAGGGGCAACTGTTGAATTTAAAAACTATCAAAAGGGTATGAAAGTTCCATACGTCGTATATGCTGACTTTGAAAGTTTCACCAAGGCTGTTAACACTTGCGCGCCAGATTCAAAGCAATCGTATACCAAACAATATCAAAAGCATGTTCCGAGCTCTATCGTCTATTATATTAAATGCTTTGATGAAATCGTTTACAAGGGAAAGCTTGAAACGTATACAGCTGAAAGTGATGATGACGACGTGGCTCAAAAGTTCATAAATATGCTTGAAGCAGACCTTACAAAGATTTTCGACAAGATTGATATAGTAAAAAAGAAAGTGGTAACTGATGAGGATAAAAAGAATTTTGAGGTTGCAACTCTATGTCATATTTGCAATAAAGATCTTAACGGTGATAAAGTCTTAGACCATTGCCATTTGACCGGAAAGTATCGTGGAGCTGCTCATAACAAATGCAACTTGAATTATAAACTTCCAAAATTCATACCTATCGTCCTTCATAATTTGTCGGGTTACGACAGCCATTTGTTCATCAAGAAATTAGGTGGAAGACTTAATTGCATACCCAACAATGAAGAAAAATATATCAGCTTCTCTAAACAAATCAAAGTGAGAGAATTCACTGATAAGAAAGGTAAACTTCGTGAAGTATGGAAAGAATTGAGATTTATTGACAGCTTCAGATTCTTACCCTTCGGTTTAGACAAACTATCTAAAAATCTCACCGATAATCAGTGCAAAAACGTAGCTGAATATTACCCCGAAAAGAAACAGTTTGATTTGATAAGGAGAAAAGGGATTTACCCTTATGACTGGGTGGACTCGATTGATAAGTTTTCAGAGACGCAATTACCTCCTATTGAAGCATTCCATTCAAAACTGAAAGATGAATCAGCAAAAGATGAAGACTATGCGCATGCGAAAAACGTTTGGGATGTATTTTGCTGTAAAACGTTTAAAGACTATCATGAACTGTACAACAAGTCCGACGTGTTGATACTTGCAGACATTTTTGAAGATTTCAGAGACACTTGCTTGAAACATTACGGCCTTGACCCCCTTTGGTATTACACCTCTCCTGGTTTGGCTTGGGACGCTATGCTAAAGAAAACTGAAGTCGTGATAGAACTTCTAACCGATATTGATATGCTCAACATGGTTCAAAAAGGTGTACGTGGTGGAATCAGTATGATCTCCAACAGACATGGAACTGCCAATAACAAATACATGGGTGAATATGATCCATCAAAACCTTCAAAATTCATCCAATACTTGGATGCTAATAACCTTTATGGATGGGCCATGTGCAAACCTCTCCCTGTTAGAGAATTCAGATGGATTAATGAAGATGAACTTTTAAATTGGAAATCCATGCCTTGCATTCTCGAAGTGGACTTGAATTACCCTGACGAGCTTCACGATGATCATAATGACTATCCTTTGGCTCCTGAAAGAATGACTATTGGAAAAGTGGATAAGCTGGTCCCTAATTTAAACAACAAGGAGAAATACGTCGTTCATCATGAAAACCTAAAACTCTATGAACGGATGGGTTTAGTTATTACCAAAATTCATCGTGGTATCACCTTTGAAGAAGAGCCTTTTATGAAAAAATACATTGACCTCAACACTGGATTAAGAGCAAAAGCTGAAAATGAATCTGACAAGGAATTTTTCAAGCTTATGAACAACTCCGTCTTTGGGAAGACCATGGAGAATATTCTAAAACGCGTTGATGTTAAACTCATTACCACGAAAAAAGAAGCTCTAAAATTATCCAAAAGTCCTCGATATGAACGAAACACCATTTTTGATGAAAACCTAATCGCAGTTCACATGAAAAGAACAAATGTCTTTTACGACAAGCCTGTTTACTTGGGAATGAGCATCCTTGACATCAGCAAAACACTCATGTTTCAGCACCACTACGACTACATGAAGCCTAAATACGGGGATAAGCTGAAATTGTTAATGACTGATACTGACTCGCTCTTTTACGAAATAGAAACGGAAGATTTTTATCAGGACATTGCCGCAGACGTGGAGAGCAAGTTTGACACGAGCGAATTTCCTAAAGATCATCCTGCCATTCAAAACGCTGGGCTTAAGGTTGGTTTAAACAAAAAAGTTATTGGAATGTTCAAAGACGAGACTGCTGGTAAGCAAATTAAAGAGTTTGTTGGGCTTCGACCGAAACTCTACTCCTATGAGGTCTTTAATGAAAAAAAAGAAGAGAAAAAATGCAAAGGTATTCAGAAATGTGTGGTTGAAAATCGCATCACTCATCAAGACTATTACGACTGCTTAATGAACAAGACAGAAAAGCTTGCAACCATGAATGTTATCCGATCTCATCTTCACAATGTCTACACCGAAGAAATCAACAAAGTAGCACTCAGCGCTAACGACGACAAAAGACACATCTTACAAGATGGAATACATACCCTAGCCATTGGACATTACAAACTAAGACCTTGTTTTAAATTTATGGATTATGATAAAGTCTTTGCTCTGGAATAGCTTACGACAAAAGAAACATTTTTACTACTTCATTGCAGGTTCTGGCAAGGTATTAATACCTCAAAAAAAAGGTCGGCTTAAGTATAGGAAAGGTATCAATGCGCTGGAATCGGCATTTCATAGTAGTGAAATCTCATGGTTGCAGAGAACAAAAATACTGTTAACTAAAGTTGCACTCATGAGGGAAATGGAAAAACTTGATTCCAACTTTTCTCCTTCGCTCGCAAAAATCTCCTTTAAATTAATTTCAACAAGACGAGAAGCAGAATCTTTGTTCAAGGTAGATGCAATTATCTGATAGTGATCAAATAAAAATGCCGAATATATATTATTTGAATATTTCTAAGACTTTAACTGCTTTTTCATTTATATTGTTGACTTTGTCTAAATTATATCTTGATTTAAAGTGACGTTTTTATTTTTTATTTTATACTAAAAGCTATTTATACTAAAAAACGAGATATTAAGATTACTTGTAATATGCGCGCTATCATTTGATGGCTGTTACTATGGAGATGTTCGTAAATTTAAAATGTTGGTGTTTTCATGATAGTAAGCACTCGCCGCAAGTTAAAGAGTGTTTTGAGCTGATGGGCCAGATATTGGTCTTCCATCCTTTTCTTTCTATAAAGGCCTCACAGACTGCGTTTTTATTTTTGACAAAGATGGACATCATTATTAGCTATTTTTTCAATTTTACAGATCATGCAATTGCAGTTAATTGATCTTCTCTTTACTCTTAAGGTTTTAAAATCAAACAACTTTGGCAGCTCTTCTTCTTTTTGTCCATTATCTGTTTTTGCAGGTCTGATCTGCATGAGTTATTTATCTCTACAATTACAAGTGAGTGGGAGTTTAAATTATCAAAATCTTTACCAAGAGAACGTATCAGACTTACACCAAAAAATGTGGAAACACTTAAATTTTTAAACAAATTTTTACATTGCATAAGTATATAACTCTTCTTTCAACATTCTAAATTTTGTTAACTTGTAGTTAGCTGTTGTTTTTTTTTTATTAACCTAAATTTCTTTCTTTCGAAGCATAAAAACAATTAAAGCAGTAAAGAGTAATATTTTTTAAAAACTTTTCTGGTCGCTGCTAATAGTCTCTACTGATTGAAACACCATCAACAGTATTTGTTTCACAATTTTCCAGCTGCGATAAAGGGTGTCGTTCTCAAGGCATGACCCTTGTACCAAGTTTCAATTCAGGTGTTTTAACCCTTTAAGGTCGGCGGGGTATTTTTCTACAGCAGAAGGGTGTACTTTTACATGCAAATTGTGTCTATTTGATCTGCAACATTAAAACATCTTTTAGTATTATATAATGAAGTATTATAAACATTATGAAGTATTGTAAATATAATAAAGTTTTAAGTATTAAAGTCTTTTGTTTTATTTATAAATTAGCGACAATATTTAATCATTTAAAATTTTGTTATGTTTCTTCATTTTTAGTTAGCATAGCAATATGTAAACTATAAATGACATGAAATAAGGTAACTGTTTTATTTTAGCTATTTTTTCATTGATATGATATTAATGAGTAAATTTTAGCATACATAAATTACTTATTAAGCCAGAAATGGTAATTCTTATGTCACATATGTTGTTTGTTAAATAAAAAATATAACATTACTGACACAGATAATACTTATTTATCACATTTGTTATATTTATTTCACAACTTTTACTTACGAAAAGATTAATACAATTTTTTTAGATTATATATGTTATAATCAGTCGAGATTATAGAACACTATAATGAGTTGACCAAAAAGAATGCTGCTTGAAGCTAGTAATATTCTTTTTGGTTTAAATAAAATGTCTTCAAGTGAGGATTTAGATGATGAAGATGATTCTATTTCTGATGACAATGATGAAGATGAAGAGAAAGAAAGCTATTATGATAATAAAATTTCTAGATCAGAATGTTATTTCAAAGAATGGTGAGGAATTATGGAGTACATTTCTAATGGTAGGTGCTACTCAGCCACGTCCCCAAAACATTATTCGAAAACCTTTTCTTTCCAACACAGCTTGCAGCTCAAACTTGTGGTATGAGTGTGGAAGCTGCCTTTACACTTTTTATAACACAAGAAATGATTCGAATTGTTGTTAACTTTTTTATTGTTTATACCGTTGTGAGTTCTTCTTTTTCAGTTTTCAAAATGATTCTACTATTGTTTTTATGTTCCTAAGAAAAATAGAGAAATTGTTATTGATCAAAATGAAAAACTACACATCATACTGGATTATAACCAATACATAGGTGGTCTTAATACATTAGACCAGGTTGTTTGATATTATACGAGTCGTCGAACGAGCAATCGATAGCCAATCACAACGTTTTGTAATACTTTGGATATTGCAGCATACAACGATTTAATTTTGTTCTTGTCAATTCATTCAAATTACAAAAATGGGGCTTCATATAGAATAGGAATATTTTTAAAAGAATTAGCATTAATAAATTATAATTAGTTATAATTAATTATAACTAATTAATAATTAGAATTATTTAATTAGAATTAGCTAAAAGTCCTCTTCCAAAAATTGTTGCAAATAAAAGTCTTCTACACCTACAGCAACCACCGCGATCAATAGAAAGACAGCAGATTAAAAGATGTTATATGTGTCCTTGTGTAAGTAACAGAAAAACTCGCCTGCAATGTGTTTCACTCAGTCATTCGATTAGCAAGGCTCATAGCAAGATTTTGTACAACATTTGTCTTGTTTAGGAAAAAAATGTTTCATTGTTTTTTGTTTTTTTTTTCTTTAAGTTTTTATAATTTTTTTTTTAAGCTTTTAAAAAACCAATTGTTAATATTAGAAAAACAATTAATTTTAACAAAAACACAAAGAGATTTCCAGAAAGTTAATTTTTGTATTGGGGTAGTTTAATACCCCAGCTGTCCTTAAAGTAACTTTTTGTCCTTAGCGTAAATTATTTTTACTTAAATAATATTGATATTGAAGTTTTGGAATAGCCAGCTTGCAGTCCTGATATGAACCCAACAGAGCATCTTTGGGACATAATGGGACGCCGTGTTAGAAGCCACCCCTAACATCCTAGACAAGCTGCGACAAAGTCTTATCCGCATGTTAGAAGATATCCTTTAAGAACTAATTAGATCTCTAATTGAACGTATGCCACAGCGCCGTCAGGCTGTAATAACATCACGAGGTGGTAACACAAGTTTTTTATAAGTCAAGAATGTTTCAAATTAAGCTGTATTCGTGTGTGCATAACAATATAATCATTTTATTTTATTTTGTTAAACCATGTTATTGGTTTTCCTAAAAGTCAATTTTTATTATTATCATCGAAATAATTGTGTTCATATGTTCTATTCTTAATACTTTTGTCAAAATATATGATAGTATTGACGACAATTAAAGTAAATTAAAATGTAGAAGTGGACTAGCTTTAATTCAGCGGTTAAATGTATACATATTGAAAAAACAGCGAAAGATTACTATATATATATATATATATATATATATATATATATATATATATATATATATATATATATATATATATATATATATATATGCATGGCAGCCGAGAGGGGGTGGTGGACGGGGAAGATTCCCGGGGCCCCGCGTGTGTAAAAACAATTTTTTAAAGTAATTTTTAAAATATTTAAATAGTTTTGACTTTTAAAAGATTTAATTAACTTTTATTTTTCAGATACCACCAGATGAAAAAGTTAAAATCTAATCTCTATAGCCAACGGAGAAAAACACATTTAAAGTTTATAGCATTTTGCGCAACTCATCGCACTTGGAGCCCCGTCGTAAATCTATTTTGTTTTTTTTTCACTTTTGGGTTATGGAGTTTTTAAAAAATATCAAAAACTCTTCACATATATGTGTTGGCTATAACCTGACAAAAAATCAGCTCTTTAACACTTGTGGTTTGTGTACAGGGACCTAAAGTATAAGGTATGGCACTAAAAGCCTCTTTAAAAAGAGACAACGGATGCTTTACGTTTTTATTCTAACCTTATTATCGACTATGGAAGTTTCAAAATTTAATAGAATGAAGCCTTGGCATTTATCTTTCAGGCAAAAAAAATAGAAGCAAGATATCTTTTATCTGTGCAAAGACATAGCTCTTAAAGTAGGAATCTCGCCTTTGAAAAAACGGCCAAAATATAGCAGCTCTTTGTGGTTTTTATGCTTTTTAAAGATTCAAAGTTACATCAAATAACTAATTTAGTAACAACATCATGTGACTAGTGGATATGGGATTCTATGGTTGTTAGACTTCACATTTGTGTGTGCTTTGTCTGCAAAAAGAGTGCTTTTTTTGTCCAAGTTTGTATAAAATATGGGGAAGAAAACACATAGTTAAAGGCATTTTTTTCCAATTATTCTGAATTGAAAACACATAAAAACCTCATTATATTTTAGTTGTTAAACCCACAGGTTTGCTTTGTTGTTTTTGTTTAAAATGAGTGAACAAATATTGGAAATACACACAATATTGGCAACTTTTTTTAATTTAAAAAAGAAATATATCTTTAGTGAAATAAGTTTTAACAAGATATCAAATGTATGAAAGTTCCATTTAAACTTAATCTCCCATTGTAAAAACACATACAGACATGAAATGATTTCCTTTAAAAAAAAATTACTTTACGGTGGTGTTGTGATGTTTATTACTTTTTCTTCAAATTGCTGTTGAGATTTTTTTATTAAATGCTTACAAAATAAGATATATACTTCTGATTAATTTTTTGTAAGCTTATGATATTTTATGAAAATGTAAATAAATTGATACAGTGTATAATATAAACAAAAATTTTAGACAAGAACGAAATTCTAAAAATCACTGTTTAACTGTTTTAAAAAATATATATTATTTAAAAAATCTAATTCAAAGATGGTTGCTGTTATAGTCAATGACACAGTTCAGTAACTGGCCTTCATAACCAGGGTGATAAGGGTTTCTTTCGTACCTAGCCCATTGAGCACTGAAGATTGAATGTAAGGCTTCTGTTGATTGCTCACTAAAAATGCCCAATGCTGTACCCTTTAGAGCAATAAATTCAGGAACATGGTGGAACACTGCATGGGCTTTTGGGGTGACTGAAACTGGGAGTTGAAGATATGAGTTCTTAAAGTCTTTGATATGTTGAACATATTCAGTATTTAATGTCCTTCCAAAACAGGAGCTACATCACTCTTAAAATGTTGGAATGTTTTTACAAAACCAAGCATATGGTCTGCCTTTTCTCTTTCAATAATTATTTGCAAAACATTCGTATTCTTCAAAAGCTTATGACAATTATTCCCAACAAACTCTCCACCATGATAAGGTTGTAATATCAATTTGAGAAGTAATGGCCAATCTTGGCCTTTAGGCCATATCTTTAGCATTGATTTGTAAAGATGATTTACAATTCCAAGGAGAAGGTGAAGTTCAATTGGGGGAATAAACTCAATAATTTGTTTGACATCTTCTTGGTCAACAATGGGTTATGAACAACGTTATGAAAATCCTTTGCACACATTTTTCCATTCTCTTTCTCAATGAATGCTTCGTATTGCATCCTAATGGATTTGAAGTTTTTTGGAGTTCCCTGTTCTTTGAGGTCATTAGATTTAATATCACACCAACAGCAAGGGTGTTTGCTTGAGTGAGAATGAATGCCACAGATGATATTGGCTAACTTCATGTCACATGCAATAAAGAAAGGCACATCAATTTTCCCAAATAAACTTAAATTTTTTTTGAAATTTTCATAAGTTTCTAAAACATTTTCAGCAACAGCAATAAGTGCCTGACGCTTGGCACTTGTTTCTTTCCCATGATCTACAGCCAGTAAGCTTTTGTCATTTGAGGCTGAACTTGTTTTGACATTTTGGCATCCACCATTGGAGATAACACTCAAGCTGAATTTGAGGAAAGTTCCTCTACCATCAATACCTAGTTTGATGAGAGGCGGTGAAGTGATTGCTCTAACTCTGAGAATTGTGTAATAAAAATCCCCTAAACTCTTGCAGTGAACAACCTTTGCCAAATAATCAGTTTTTGTAGATGGCCTTGTAAGTGAGATTTTGGAAAGTTTGAATAAACTTTCAACTTTTCAACCAGCCATTGTAAAACTTTCCCTAAATTTTGTTTCAACAATTTTTGAATTTGTAGTCTTGTTTAATGTTACAGCCAGTTCTTGCATCTTTTTATTTGAAAGACCAGCATTGATTTGAACTTGAACCATGTCCAAAGTATTTGGAGAAGTTCTTGTTATGCACTGAGCTCTGGAGGGACCTGGAGTGATTGTTAAAGCTCTACCTCTTTCTCTGCTCAACCTAATAGTGCCCTGTGGAGAAGATACTTTTTGAGTTATTACAGAGAACGCAATTTTTTCAGCAGTTCTGGAATCAGTTGCTACCATTTTCTTTAAGTTTTCAAACTTGGAGGCTTGTGAACAATTATGTGTTATTCCTCTTTTGACTGCACTGAGACAGTTTGAGCATAGTTTATCAAAGCTATTTGATGATTCTTTCAAATCTTGATCGGTTAAAAAAGTGAGCTTTGTAGAATGTCCTTTTAGTTGGCCAACCTGGCAAATTAAACAATTACAAGAATCAAATCCTCTGGTCTGTGGTCTAATAATCACTTTGTTAAAGTCATGTAGCTTGGGAAGAGGCAAGTTTCTATCTCCTTTGCCTTGCTTTTGTACCATTGTTCTGCAGGAATTGCATATCCCCAATGGAACTCTATCATCTTTAAAATCAATAGAATTTCCAGAAAAAATACCCAGTATTCTTTTCTTGTTGAAATCAGAAATATGCCTTTCACATTTTGAAAAACAAAAGAAGCATACAGATTGCCGACAATCTTGATGAGTTTTTCTTTTATATGGCATTTCAGTGCTTAAAAAAACTGATCTTTCAAAAAAAAATTCAGTACAAGCTTGTGTTAATAAAAAATCTTTTTAGTTGTTAAGACTGTTGACTGCTTAAATGTAATTACTTTGATGTTGTGGCTTTTCCCGGAAATAAGAACATTTGTTTACACATTTTTGAATAGTCGAAAAAAACTAGGCCAAAGCAATTAAAGGTTTTAGGAGATACTTCAATACAAGAAAAAAGCACAACAAGATTACACATATTTGATTTTATGTGCTTTCAATTCAGAATAATTGGAAAAAAATGCCTTTAACTATGTGTTTTCTTCCCCATATTTTATACAAACTTGGACAAAAAAAGCACTCTTTTTGCAGACAAAGCACACACAAATGTGAAGTCTAACAACCATAGAATCCCATATCCACTAGTCACATGATGTTGTTACTAAATTAGTTATTTGATGTAACTTTGAATCTTTAAAAAGCATAAAAACCACAAAGAGCTGCTATATTTTGGCCGTTTTTTCAAAGGCGAGATTCCTACTTTAAGAGCTATGTCTTTGCACAGATAAAAGATATCTTGCTTCTATTTTTTTTGCCTGAAAGATAAATGCCAAGGCTTCATTCTATTAAATTTTGAAACTTCCATAGTCGATAATAAGGTTAGAATAAAAACGTAAAGCATCCGTTGTCTCTTTTTAAAGAGGCTTTTAGTGCCATACCTTATACTTTAGGTCCCTGTACACAAACCACAAGTGTTAAAGAGCTGATTTTTTGTCAGGTTATAGCCAACACATATATGTGAAGAGTTTTTGATATTTTTTAAAAACTCCATAACCCAAAAGTGAAAAAAAAACAAAATAGATTTACGACGGGGCTCCAAGTGCGATGAGTTGCGCAAAATGCTATAAACTTTAAATGTGTTTTTCTCCGTTGGCTATAGAGATTAGATTTTAACTTTTTCATCTGGTGGTATCTGAGATCTTGCAGATTAATGCCCCATCGGTCGTTTTTTCGGTTCTCACAATTGAGGTTGGGACCATTTTTGGATAGGTGTGCTTGGTTAGTTAACGAAGTAATCAATATTTTGTTATGCGAATTAATTATGATGGTAAAAAAACAACACGCGTTTACACAACTAGCGCCATTCGCAAAATAACGCAAGATGTGACTTCCACACAAACTTCTGAACCAGAACGAGCTTCAAACGAACTGTTCAGAACGAGAAACACAGAGTATTTGTGCAACTCTGTTTTAGAGATAGTTTTATAATCAGCACCGTATTTCGTCCTTTTTGAAAAAATCTGAGAAATAGACTTCTTTATCAATCAGTTTAAGTTTTCAGACATTGGAATTAAGTTTACTAAGATTTTTGATAACGTGACTTCAAAAAACGCTAAAAAATGAAAATACGAAAAAGAAAATGCGAAAAAGAAAGTCGAATCTTTAAAGAAGAGTAAATCAGAATTTTCCATTTATTAGTAAAGAAAATATTTTTAACGCACGGTTTGAAAAATTGTTTATAACAAAGATTTCTAACAATAGAAGTTTAGAACGTCATTAGAATTCATTGGCGTTTAAATTTTCACTGAAATTTACTTAACTGGGATTCTTACTTTGTTGTCTAGAACATCTTTTGAAGTTTTTGTCAATTAAGTTGAAAAAATTTTTTTATTAATTATATACTAAAAAAAATTTGACACTATTTTAATGTTTATAGTAAAAATATATATATCTAAAACTGCTGACTTTTTATCTCAAACTGTAAGTTATACCCCCGTAAAAAGTTATTTTCATTGTGTCTGTCATAAAAAAAAGGAATGTTTCGCTTTCATGCTGCCTCTGTAAAATCACTTATCTAAACGACATGGCCCTTGGAAGACCTACCAAAAACGATTTTGGCTCTCTTTCCTTATCAGAAAAAGGATCTGGGGTAAAACTTATGGTTTACTCGCTGAAAGTAGGAATTGTAGTGTATGCAACGTGCCCTGCACATAACATATTATGGATATTTGGTGGATAAGAACCTGCAACCAAAAAAGGCTTTTTAATTCCTGTCCGAAATCGCGATGCTGCAACACTGACTCAAATCATACGCCAATGGATACTTGCTGGCTCTATTATCTGGAGTGACATGTGAGAAGCATATGATTTGCGAGCTCTTGCATATTTAGCAGGCGTGACAACAAATCACGTAGAAACTATGTGGTGTCGAGCTAAGCATAATTCAAGTCAAGGATGGTGCCAACTAACCGCCAAATGATAACTGATTATTTGTATGAAGTTATGTGGATGCACAGACTTCCCGAGCATTACTTTTTTCATTTTTTGAGATCAGGTTGCAACAACATATCCTGCTTGATCACCTCGAAATCACGCTTTCTGTGTGCATCAAACGTTACATACATTATAATTCATACTGGAAATACTGTGCAAATCAAAAACGGCTATTTTCATAGCCACACAAGTTCACTAAAAACATTTTTGCCAAGAATATAAGGAATTCTATTTCTATTACTCGATGAAAGATCGTTTTTTCAATAGCTCTTATCCTTTAATAATATCAAATATTTAATACTATCAGAGAATAGTCGTAAATTGTTATAAAATTATAACTCGCAAAGGAATCGCATGTCTCGCAAGAGTGTAACATCTTTTCAAGCTTGTTTTTCTGTCTGATTACGTTTTTTTTTTTTTTAAATAAGAAAGGAAGCAAATGAGCTGGTACTTGAAAGTTTCTTAATTTAAGGGAACTTTTTTTTTTACAACTTAAGTAATAAAAGTTTCTTAAGTATCGAAAGAGAAAAACTACATAAAATGTAATTTGAAAAAAAGTCAACAAGTAAGATAAAGTGTTTTTCAGTCAACTAAAATTATTTGAGTTTCATCAATCTCATTATTCTCAGGTTTGTCCCTGAACAGAACACAAATTAGGAAATATTCCTCGAACTCTTAACAAAATAAGTTTCTTATCGAAAAGTAAATAAGTACTAATAGTTTTTTTAAGATTTTGGGGCTTCTTGTACTAGTTTATTATAAAACAAGTTTCTTATAAAAAAAAAAACAAAAAAAAAAACGTGACACTTGAGAAAACTATCCAATTTATATTTAAACTAAAAAGATTACAGACAATAGTTCTTATTAAAACAACCTGACGTCAAAAAAATAGGCTAAATGAAGTAGAGAACAGGTTTGAAGTAAGGAACACGTTCGAAGTAATCAATGCCTTTAAATTGCCTCGTGGTAATCCTATTGTTACGATTGTAAAATTTCAAATGAACTTATTTCCATATTTGGTAATACCGAAATTAAGAAATATTGCTTTGCAGGTTGCGAAATTAACCGCGACAAATTTCAAGCTGCGTCGTTAATTTAAGAAATTTAACTAGCAAATGACAAATCAGACAAATCGCCTAGTGATTTATCCCTAAGGTGTATTTTGAGATGGCTGTCGTTTTTAATGTTTTGCGCCATTTCGTGAAACTCCTAAATCATAATATTTACAAAAAAAAAAACGAGATGCACTTTGAATACCAATTTTTGTAAAGCGAAGATTACCGCAATAAACGTTGTATACTTAAACTCCTCCTTTTCTCATTATCACGAACCAGGTGGTGCAGGAATACGGAAAAAAAAAGCAACAAAAAAAACAAGCAAAAAATTATGCAAAAATTAGAGATAATTATGATGAGAAATTAAAATTTTTTGGAGTCTTTTGATTAGGTGAGCTGAAGAGAGTTTAGGTTTGACGCACTGCTATTTTTTGGTCGGTGTTTATTTCTGCATTTAAGTTAAATCCTAGGCATAGGATATGAAGGTTAAAAAAACTATTTGATGTTTTTAATTTACGTGATGTTTAAAAAAAAGTTTTTTTTATTATCTAAAAGTGGAAGTGCTATAACTAATTGAAGACTCCACGGGAAGAAACGGCAGGGTCACATTTTGAAAGTTTCTACTTTTACACTTTCTAGCTTTACTAACCATAATAGCATATTTTGTATTTGAATTCAAATCAAATAAACGATTTGATGCATATTTAAAGTTTTTTTAAATTTTCCTAAAACTTCGAAACTTATAAAGGTTTAAAAGTTTAATAATGATTTATCTCAAAATGAAAAAATGTGACCCTGCCGTTTCTTCCCGTGGAGTCTTCAATTATATTAAATTGAAGTATTAAAGTTAACAAGATTTTTTTTTAAATTACAATTTATACAAGAAAAAACATAAAATAAAAAAAATATATAATAAAAAAATGATATAATATTTACAATAAACGGCCCTTGAAATGCAAAATCCCAAATAGGGCTACAATAAACGGCCCTTGAATGTAAATGCGAAATAGGGTTAGCTTATAGCTATTGCACAAATATTCAGCCTTAAAATATATTTTAATACACGTATACTATGATATTTTTACGCATACATGTTAAGCAAACACATTTTTTAATTTCTCCGCATCGTGTTCTTTTTCATTTTTTAGGAAAGAAGCTTTTAGCTTTGAAATTAATCGCTTTTAAGTTTCTCGCTCAACTGAAAATTTGTTTAGAATTTTTGCGCTTTTCCGACCTTCGATTAAAAATTTTCGCTCTAAAAAGTTTCGCTTTAACGACACTAAACTATAACAAGCTGCTCTCTATGTAATACAGTTATTTTATTAGCAAGAATTTGAAAGATTCTAGCTTTATGTACTTGCTAAGTGTCTTGTTAAATGGTTCATTCTTTACTGTTTTACAATTTTTAGAATTCATTTTAAATCATTCTTTAAAAAGAAAATAAAAAGCACGGTTTTTAATACCAATTTAAACAGCAGGTCTAAATACACAACCACTGGTTGTAAAAAAATCAAGTTTTTGTTATTTCTACCTGTTATAATTGCTGAACTATATTTAGCCAAGAAGAATGAACGACTACCACGCTTTAAAAATGCTAGTGATTTATTGATTTTTTAATCTTTAATTGAGTGAGCACATTTAATTGAGTGAGCACGTTTATTTGATAGAAAAAGCTTAAAGCTGATCTCCGGGCCAGAAGAAGTTTTTTCAAACAGAAATGTTTTTCTGTTTGGAGCATGGGCAGTTTTTAGATTTCGCATTCCAGAAAAAAAATGCGCGAGTTTGGTAACGACAATAATATGGCGTTAATCCTGCTTTTGTATCTGATTTTAGATTAGGGTACTAGTTACCATAACTAAATGGCTATAAGCAGTACTTCCCTTCCCTCACTTCCTCCTCGATGAGTATTCTTGTAGCGTTAATGGCGTATGAGGCAAACAAGAAATACAATTCTATTTTAGTTTTTTTTTATGTTAGTAGGTGTTCAGACCCAATCCCTAAGTTTCAGCCCTAAAATTTGAATATTTTTGGCTGGTTCTAATTTAGGACTTTACTCATGTTAAGTAATGTATAATATGCTCCACTCTTTAGGACGTTATTTATCCATATGGGTAATGTGTGATATGGTCCACAAAAACATACGCTTAAAAATAGAGGATTATGTTATATTGAATGATATTGATGAAATTCAAGTAATTTTAGTTGACTAACTGAAAAACATTTTATCTTACTTGTTAAGATCTTTTCAAATTTTTCATTTTTCTTATTTTTTCTTTTTTTGATAATCTGAAACTTAAGAAACTTTTAAGAAACTTTTTTGTACAAGAGTTGTAAAAAAAAAAAAAAACCCTTAAAATAAGAAACTTTCTAGTGCTAGACCATTTGCTTGGTTTCTTTTTAAAAAAAACAACACGTGTTTTTTCCATATGATTTTTCAGATATTTCACAGATGATTTTACAGATAGTTTTACTGGTCGGTATAAAATTGTAAAAACATTCTAAACCAGTATCATCACAAGAAAGATTTTGAAAAGATTTTAGAAAATATTTAGATAAAAATATTGCATCAGATCTTAAAATACTCTGGCTTAAGCCTTATGATTTTGCGACGCGTTTATAATTTTTGGTGGATCGGTCTCATCGTTAATGTGAACAATAGACATAAAGATTTAATTGTAAAATTCTTGCATCCTTCGTGAAGGCAATAAATATCATTTACTTGGTCGACACACAAAGAAAGAAGCTGGAGCTTCAATACTACTGAGCTCTAGCATCTGCTAACTACTAATAAAGCTCCAAAATTACGTCACGAAACAGTTTCTTTACAAGCTAACATATTCTTTACTTTAACACACGCACGCACACAAATGCACACAGAATATATATATATATATATATATATATATATATATATATATATATATATATATATATATATATATATATATATATATATATATTCTAAACAGAAAAATGGGTCAGTTCCAGCTTTCATCATTCCACGTAACCAACATGAAAAATGACTGAAGTAAGCAGAATTATCACGGAGTCGATTAGAGTGACGTTTGCAAAAAGAGCGATAAATTCCATTGCTCTTTTTAACAAAGCATTTACTCATGCGTGTGCATGAATAATTGGCACGTCTATTGAAAGACAACTGAATTAAAAAAAAGATATAAATTTCAAAGCAGCTGTAACACTTGATCATAATCAACAAGAGTATCAAGAGAAACACAGCCCAAAAAGTGAAGCCAAAAATGACTTTGACTTATTTTATTTCAAAGAAATTTACTTGCTTCGTAGCTATTTTGATGATGCTTTGGGATACTATGGCAACTTTTCTACCATACTTCATGTGTGCTGTTTTACACGGCACTAACCCGAAAGTAAGTTCGGTTCTTAAAATTATTTTTTTGCCATAGTTTTTAAATTTTTAGCTGTAATTTCTTTTTTTTTTTTTTTTTTTTTTTCTAGAGTAAAGTCTGTGTAGGGATGATAGGCAACAAAGTAATGAAATCGCCTGAAAGAAATTTGCTTACATCTGCAATCTCTGAACCACGGAACAATGTGGAGGGTGATTTTTTGTTTTATTTTTTTACAAATAATCGTCCTAATTGCGTTTATTATTATTTTTTTTAATTTAAATATTCGTCCTAATTGCGCTTTATTTATTTTTTTCTTTTTTTATGAATTCTAGAGTTCCAGGCCTTTTTTTTTTTTTCTTTTTTTTTCTTTCATCATTCTACAAACAGTTTGTAGGCAAAGCGATAATCAGAAAAAACGAATTTTAAAACTTGAAATGGCTTTACTGAAAAGTCACGCTTTTAAACTCGCACTGTTAAGGACCTGAAACTCAAGAAATTTCAGCATCTAATGTTAAAATAATAAACGTCTGGCAACGTTAACAAACATTACGTACTAATTTTTTGTAAATTTCTTTAAAAATATACAGAATAAACATTGTTTGAAAAAAAATGCGAAAAGTGGATCAGTTCGATTCGAACACACGCACAAAGAAAAAGCCTAATCACTGATAGAAAACGTATTTTGTTAAAATAAGTCCCTACGCTACGGAGTTAGCAGGTTTTGATTATATCTAACGATTAATTGTTGATAGTTAAGTGAATCTTTCATTTCGAATTTTGAACTTATTTCAATTGATTGCAAAAAAAAATAAAATAAAAAAAGGAAAAGAAAAATCGCAACATCAACGCTATTGTTAAAATGTATCTTTTTTCGGATGAAATAAATCAACCAATCCGAAAATACTTCATGGCTTGCGCAATAACATTGCGAAATGAAGTTGTGACATGCAAGTTTTTTTAACTTTAAAAAATTGGAATTTTTTTTTCACAGCTCTTTTGAACCAACACGTCACCAACTTGAATGATATACTGACAATAATTAGCTCAGCGACAATTCTGTTGCACCTGGCCCTAACATGTGTCAGCTGCATAGAGAAATCGGAATTCAACTTAAAAAGAAAGTTGGTGCTCCTCCTTACAAGAGCTATCACCACTTCTGTTATTTGTGAGTACCATTTTTCTTGATTTATAGTTCGAAAAATTCTACATTTATTTCTCTTCACTTTTCTCCTTCAGAGGATCACCATTACCCGGTGGTCACTACTGAGAAGGAAGTAAAAAAAAAAGTGAAGAAAACTTACCTATTAAAAAAGGTCTGATTAAAAAAGCTACTTAGGTAATTTTTTTGTTTGTTCATTTTCATGTCTAAATACACAGAGAAATTGCATAAACGTAAAGCCCCGTTCAGTTTCTTATTGAAAAAAAGTAGGGTCTTGGACTGCTGCAAAATCTGTTGCCACCGCTCCGTCGGACGTACCGGCCCTTCATAGGCAAACCATCTGACAGACGGTGGCAAAAAAATTAATTGCTTTTGCATAATTCTCAGTAAAATTATAGAATTTCTTTATTCTTATTTAGGTGCGCGTGCTTTCTTAGTACATAAATTCTAACGCAGTGACTAATTATATCGGTTTGTTGTTGGTTTTAGTTGCAGCTATACTAACAAAGTTTACAGTTGCGATCAAGAATGTGGAAATGCTTTTCGCTAGCAACGACGAAGTAAAGTTTTACGTGTCATATTACCTTTGTCTTCCGCTCTTGGCGTTCTCTTTAGGATTTTCATGTCTGCAGATATATCATCTTATTGTGCACATAAAATTTCTTCAGATGGCGACGAAAATGACTCCATCTTAATGTCATTTTCAGTTCCATTACTGTATTATCACGGGTTGATATACTTTTGGTATTTTTAAGAAGGTTTTGTTTATGATAAAGAAGTTATGCTAAATCTTCTTGTTATGTTAAAACTTATGTTTAAACTTGTTATGTTATGTTTAAACTTTTTATGTTATATTAAATCTTGTTATGTTACGTTAAATGTTTTTTTTTTAATCTTCGATTATGAAATAATTGCTTTAATTGAGTTGTCAAATTTCAAATCGTTTCTAGTTCACTATGGATATGATGTTTTGGTTGCTTGAATACCTCACAATTAGCAATGAAAAACTTTTCAGAGCAAAAACAATAAACTTTTTTCTTTTGAAAATAAGAATAAAAGAAGCGTCTGTTTCTTCTTTAATCCATTAAAACGTGGCGCTTTGGCATTTGACGACTCAATTATTCTCCCTTAATATCTTTTACGAAGGGAGAGAGTGCCTGGTGAGGATGTATATTTAATTTGGGCAAACTAATATGCGTACAGTTGGTATGAATTAATCTCAAATGAATAAAAAATTTACGAAAAAAAGTTTGAAGCAACTTCTTTGTCACGGTTAATATTCTTGAAAGTGGAATACTTACTGTGATTGAATAGAAAAATTTGAAAACTTTTTATCAAGAGCCTGACAGACTTTAAAAACAAGAACTTTAAACTCGCTTATGTTAAAAAGTTTCTTTTTAAAAATATTCTAAGTCGATTCCCCATCCCTTTTTTGATTTTCCCAAACTCAAAAAAAAATAAAATCGACCTAAAATTTACGGTTCTTATCATGGAAGTAATATCGAGTGTAGTTTTATAGATAGGCAAAAGCAAATATTTTTTTGTGGCGGTTAAAATGGCGAATTAGTTTATTTCTGAGAAAGAACATTACGTTATTTCTCAAAAATTCTCTTCAAATGGTTCAAAAAAAGAAAACGTCTAGAAAAATGTGCCAGACTGGTAAAAATAAGATACGCACACACACAAATATAATTTTAGTCAATCTGTTGAGAACTTCATAATATATATTGACGGTGGTCGTTCTAGAAGGGGATAATAGTGAACCATTTTTAACTTAGCACCATTTTGCATGGTCCGATTGGAATGATCAAAACCTTAAGAGAGGCGTAAAGTTTCCATAAGAATCGCTAAAATCTCCATAAAAATCTCTAGAAGAACTCTTAAAGTTCTCTCTTTGTCTGGGCGGCTTTAAACATATGCTAAATGCTTAGACGTGTATTATATCTTTACAGTGCTTCATAATTGCTAATTTTCAATTGCTCTTGCTTTTTGAATTCAGAAAGACTTTTACAGCGATTAAGTTAAATTATCCCTAAAACTCGCAGATTAAAATGGCCTTCTTAGTTCTCACTTTACAAGTGAAATTTTTTTCTCGGAAAAACAAAAAAATGTGCAGTTGGTTTTAAACTTTTCCGGAATTTTGTTGTTCTATGTTTAAAAAATGTTCCAGTTGTCCGGTGTTCGAGCTGAAGAGATTTAACTGCATACTGCTTTGTACAAAAAAAATTAAAAATTGTTGCCAGCGACGACAAGTAAATCAATCGCTATTGTTAAACTCGAACTATTTTCTTTGGTCCATTGAAATCGATGGATTTCTTAATAAAATTTTCCGGTTGAGTCGGACTTCAGATGATTCGAACTTCGTTAAGTCAAATCATTTTTTTCGTCTCCTTTCGACAAATTTCTTCGAACCTTTTCTCTATAATAACTGGATAGCGCATCTCTATCATAACTGGATAGCGCATCTCTAATATCAAAACTGACGCCAAAATCGCCATATTGGAAAGTCCCAGAACGCTGAAATCTGATATGTGCGATAAAGTGATAAAGCGATAAGCCAAAAAACAGAACTTAAAGCTTACGGGATTAAAATTTTTGGGGCTTTCCAATATGGCGATTTTGGCGTCAAAAAATAAGAAGTTCTGCTCGGAGTTGCGCTATCCAGTTATTATAGAGATCAGTGGGTGTTAGACGCAATTTTAAAATACTGAATTTTAAAGAAGCCATTGCGTTAGCCAATTTTTTTACGAATATTTTTTTTTGAACGAACAGCTTGAAGCCTCGTTTTTTTTTTTTAATTTTAAATTTTGCAACATGGCAAAATTACAACTAAGCGAAGGTTGAATACAAAAAAAATTTAAAATCAAATACAACTCACTAAAGCAAGGATTTCATGACATCCCCGAGTCAAAGGTCGCGTTAATGTAAGGGATACTAAAGAATACCTTATTGACCTTGATGCTGTTAAGTAAAGAAACAATCTAAAACGTCAGCGTTTGAGGAAAGGGTCATTGATGATTTTTATGCTTTAGATGTTTGGTTAGACATTTGAAAGAATACTAACAAGATGAACGATCGAATCTTTTCTACAAATTTATGCAGGAAACAGTTTGTATAGATAAAAATGAAGTTTGAAAATGGTGGGTCTCTAAACATATGTAGGTTGACTTAAAGTTTTCAAGTTTATACTGGTTTATTGTGCACATTTGTAAGTAAGATTTTAACTCAACTATGTATTTTTCTTTTTAATTTCTATTCTTCAAATTTGATATTGAAGAGGGCAAGCTATCAGACTTCTCAGCTTTTGAAGAAAAGTGTTGCTTAGTTGCTGACAATATGTAAAGCAAGAGCGACAATCTTAGATTTGAATATAAAGTTATAAAATAAAATGCAGAGCCACAAGCATTTAGCATTCGGTTATTAAATTTAAATCTGACATTCTGCGAACGTCCACGGAGACGTTCTTTAGAAAAAGAGTTTGTGCCTTATTTTGCCTTCATTTGACCCCTGTTACTGCTGGACTGCAGAAGGCCGTTTAGATTTGTGAAGCTGATGATGTTTTGAAGGGAAGTGCTTCTCTCAAGGGTTTATGGGACATTTTCATACAGTTATGCTGACAAAAATATTTTCATAGTTATTTCGCAATTGTGGGGTTTTTTTTTCTGGTTGGTATGATCAAAAAATGTTTTAATGAATATTTTTCTAGTTTTTATTATTTTTAAAAAAATGAAAATATTTTGAAAAAGATTAGAGTTAAACCATAATTAAAAAAAAAAAATCTTGAAGATAATTAAATAACAAAATAAACAAACTTTATTAATCCATAAGGTAAAAAATTAGTTAAAAAATATTTTTTTGTGTATATACATTTTTATTACGTAATTTTTAAAATGTTAGTTTAAATAATGCTATTATAAATAGAAATCGTATTTCAGCAAAATATGTGGCCACAATAATCATAATAGGTAAAGAATTTCATTAACGTTCTGTTTAAATATCATCGCAAACAAAACCTTTTTCAATTTCATTAACATCTTTCATAAGTTCCTCTATAATGAATTGTCACTATTGGTATCATTTATTAAACTGTTTACAGACTCTTCGAATTTCATAAAACCTTTCAGGATGTCAGAGTAATCAAGAGTCATTTTTCTTTCGTCATCTTTTTGCCGTCCAAATTAAAATTATGAAGTGTCTGATTCGTTCATAGCACAAATAAAGGCATCATGACATCAATTCATTCATTGCATCAATAAAGACATCATGTGCTCTTAGTCGTTTTCTAGCTTGATGGGGTAAATATTTTTTTAAATTATGTGTCTTGACTTTTTGCTGCCTCTTATATATCAAGAGATCTGGTGATTGAATTATTTCTCTGGTGTAAGAGAGACTTTTATGCACATTCGCTCAAATTTTTACACACGTTTTTGACGGATGTTGATTTGTCACGAAGAGATCTTTGTATTTTACAAATCCGAATGTTATAAAAATAATGCCCTCGAGATTACAAGTTTTTACGTATGGAA
Source organism: Hydra viridissima (assembly GCF_058129835.1). NCBI lineage: Eukaryota > Metazoa > Cnidaria > Hydrozoa > Anthoathecata > Hydridae > Hydra > Hydra viridissima. The sequence continues at coordinate 17,055,670 of NW_028324305.1, forward strand.
AAACCAACGTAAATACGAACACTTGTCCGTAGACTGCTGTGGTGAACAAGTCAACCAAATCAAAACAATCTTTTGGCAACCATTGACTTTTTTTAATATTACGTTGTCGTATGAACTTGAATTATGTTTTCTAATTTTAAAGAATAGCTAAAAATAAATATACTTTTTTAACTTTCATAATTCGCTACAAAAATTTTAAGCATATGTTTTAAAAGTAAATGTCTGCTCCTTAATTGTGAAAAGTTAATTTTGAAAATTAGGTGTCTTTCCATTTTATGTTTAGTTTAGCGGGAAAATGATAACCTTAATTTATTTATTACAGCAATTTACAAAGAAATGTCCGTGGTTACGATTCGATCTATGAATAAACGTGCTGACGAATGATTTAGGACAAAAATTTTGTCCATATTTTGAGTTTTAAAATACAGAAATAGAGATTTACGGACATGTGATCATCTAGCCTGTACGTTACTTGATTTATTTAACAAAATATTGCACATTGTAATTTACTTTTCCTGAACATAAATTTTCACTGTTTTTAACTCTTGAACCCATTTTTACTTTTACAAAACCATTTTTACTTTTACAAAACCATTTTTATTTTTACAAAACCATTTTTACTTTTACAAAACCATTTTTATTTTTACAAAACCATTTTTATTTTTACAAAACCATTTTTATTTTTACAAAACCATTTTTATTTTTACAAACCATTTCATAAAAATTTTCTGAAAGCAATTAATCTTTCAAACAAACAAAACTTTCCAATGAAAATTGAATATTCGATTGACGGTTGAAAGTTAAAACATTTTCTTCTAATTATAAAATAATTTTTAAAATAACATTGCTACCAGGCATAAAAGTAAAATTGCTTATAATCCTTTTTTTTTTTTTTGATATCTATAGATTTTCCTGAAGAGAAAAAAAAACCGATATATTTTCTGTCAGAAAGTTACAAATCGAAAAGATATGCGAAAATACGCGTTTATCTTTTATACCACTAAACTTTTTAAATATATTTTTATTTATTTGTTAAATTCAGTATCTTGGAGTACAATCTGTTTTGCTCAAAATGAAGTAAGGAAAATTGAATTTGAGAATTTCTTTAAAAAATGTGAGATATTATTCATGTGTATTGTAAAGTGGCCGGACAACTTAATGGATACAGCTTCTAGAATATGATGAGCTTCTAGAATTGGATACACATCCAATAAATAGAAATCGTTTATCTATCACTCTGGATGAGTACATTTAAAAACAGATAAATTCCATAACACCAAAATTCCCCGAAAGTACAAAAACTGGAATCTTGGGCTTACAAAACTCGATTAAGAATGAGTGAAGATCTGGTCGACACCCCGTGTTTCCTTAAGGTCCATTTTATGTTGAGAAAAAAATCTTAAAAAATTACAAGTTTTAGTTTTCTTCATTGCAACCCATTATCAATTCTGGGGGAGGAGGAAAAAGGTTCAAAATTATTGCTATCTAAAGTAGTTTTTTGTAATCATTTTTTACCCCTTTAAAGTACCGGTTACTTTAAAACCTGTTAATATAAAACCTGTTAATTTAAAGGCTTAATTAATAAATTGAATGTGAATAAAGTGCATAGTATCAAGAAATTTTAAAAAATACTTTAGTAAATAATTTCACTATTTTTTAAATGTATTAGCAACGTTTTAACATCATTTATGTTTAGAAATATTAATGGTTAAGTATAATGCTTTTGAATTTTCTAAACATAGTTTTTTGTACCAATGCTCCCTTACACGGGGAACATTGGTACACTTCGTGTTTATATTATTACAGTCAGAAATTTCATCAAAGAGAAGTGCGATTTGAATGAAAAATAAAACAGATTTTAAAAGCAACAAAATATTTTATAACATATCAAGAAATGTATTGATAATTTATTTAAATAACTAGTAACAATTACATTTAAATTGCATAGGTGCATAGTGCATACTGTATGAAAGCATTAGCAAAGCATTGGAGAATACGAACCACATTGTAAAAGATATATTTTACCACACTGTACACAGTACACAGGCACGTTAGGGTAGGGCCTGGTTGGGCGATGGCCCAGGGCGCCGAATATAAAGGGGCGAAATTTAGCCTTTTTTTGTATGGGGTTCAATTGAGCTAGGGGCGCCGTAGAAATCTCGCCCAGGGCGCTGGTAGTGCTAAAACCGGCACTGTCTATATGTAATCTACAGAACAGATATTAAAAATTCTGTACCAATGCTTCCCGATTTCAATGTACTAATCCTTACTCTTTACGAGTTTTGTGCTTCAAAGTGAAATATTTTTTTATGTTCTAAAAAATTTTTTAATTTTTTAATTTTTTTTGTTTTTGAGTTTTAGGTTTAAACTTAAGTTTGAACAAATTAAAACAATAAAAAACACTCAAAAAAGTAGCCCATTCACCATTCACAGTTAAACGTTTAAAAAAATCAACGCAGCGGCTAAATAAACAAAGGGTAAATTTACAGATAAATGTTTAAAACCCAACAACATTTTCTGTGAAAGAAGTGATTATAAACAACATTTAGTTTCTGCATTCAAAAGTTTAAAACGGCTGAATATTTGCCTGTGTACCAACCCATCCCCCTCTCCCCTACTAACACATCTGGATTCACATTTTCCGTTTGAAAAAACAGAAATCAGTGATGCGCAGGAAACAATTTGGGACTATTTAATAACGATTAAAAAAAAAAAAAAAAAAAAGATTCCAAGCATCTCTGAACCTTTGGGCTTTTAAATGCCAAGTTTCGGAAAAACCAAAACGTAGTTAGTAAAGTTAATCTTCAACAGCTTCACCACTGCATTTTTAGAAAAGACAGAGAAAAAGCAGCAACAGACTATTTATCGATACGAGATCCAAATTGTTCGAGAAAGTGGGTAAATTCAGTAGCAAGTTAAGTTCTATTTGATAAATAGAACAACTCAAATAAAAAAATGGTATTCAATTAACAATTTTTTCCGTTAATTACTTCACCTAATACTGAACTCACTGAAGTAGGGTGTTTTACACACAATTTTATTCGCTGCTAATCATAGTAAAAATAAAACCCTGTATTTTGTAAAAATAAAAAATAATTTATAGAGAATTGGTTTGTTAAATACGAGATTTGTAAAAAAAAAAGAATACGAATACAGAATACGATTCTAGATAAATATCTTGAATTTTGGGCCTAATTATGTTTGGTAATTGATGAAAATGAATTTCCGAACCGCCTTTAACAATAAAGTATGTAAATAATGATTTTTGGGTGATGCGGTTAGATAAAACAAAATAGCGGGTAATGTAAGTAGTTCAACAAATTTTTTCGAATTCTCCTTTTGTTGATTTGAAAAAAAGAAAAGATAAACAAATCCAAATATATAACAAATTTAATTTTCATTAAAAATGGAAAGAGTAGAAAATAATTGTATAAAAGTTGGTAAGCCAGTGATGTATGAAAATTGATGGCTTTTTTTGATGCAAGCCGTAGATCGAAATAGTGGTGGTTCCAAGCACAACTACACCTGTGTAATCAGTAATAGTCCATCTAATATATATTCATTTTGGCTTGCGCAATTATGCGGTCTGAAATTGATGATAGCTATATTTTAAGTTATTCATTTGAATATCCGAATCTCAATTAAATTGGGTTTTTAAGAGGAAAAAAAGAGTTTTGTCACCGACATAACTAAGCCTTCCGAAACTTGGAAGCGTAACAGCAACAGCATAACTGGCATAATTCTTAATTAAAAAATGAGTCAACCCGATTGCCTTTTGTCGGAGTAATATTTCTCAGTTGAGTCTTGTTCTATTTTCTTAACCAAAGAAATCATTGTATAAAACAGACGTGGCTTGAATAATCACATTTAAGGGAATAAAACATTAAAGGAGCAACGTGACAAGAGACAAGCCTTGTTTTTCTACTTTGAGTGTGTGAAATTTCAAAAACAGCGTGTTCGCAAGAACTTGGAGGTGGGGTTAAAGAACAGCCTAGGATGGATGAAGAGTTTTTGAGGGAAACTCATATTTGATGTAGACATTTAAAAATGAAAACTTGAAATTTAGTATGAATTTTAAACCGTATGAAGTCTTCAACACTCCCAGCAATAACTTTTAACCTCGAATCCAATCCGAGGTTATATAAAATTCTACGTTAAGAGTTAACGCTTAACGGATACTTTTTACTTTGGATAAAAATATCCGAGCTGAGGAGTTGATTAGGTTTAATTAAAAACTATCCAAAATAAATTTTAATGAACCAGGAAAAATTTTATAATGACAATAATAATAATAATAATAATAATAATAATAATAATAATAATAATAATAATAATAATAATAATAATAATAATAATAATAATTTAAAAACAATGTTAAAAGCTTGATATAAAGGGACATTTTCATAGATTCGCACTGCATCTTGTTTTTAGTTCTTCCATAGCTTTTGTTTTTAAAAAATCCAGTTGGCTCACTAATTCAAAAATGTCACAAATGTTCAATGCGCTCATATTAATTCCGGTTAAACCAAATCTTGAAGCAGCTGTAAGCTCATTTTGCGATTCAGTTTGAGTAAATGAGTCAGTTTTAAGAGCTTGGATTAATTCATCGTTAGCCAGAGTTTGTTTAAATGAGTCTATTTTAGGTACTAGCATCACTTCATTAATCAACGACCCCTCCGAGTCCTCTGCATGGACTGGTAATGCTACTTTTGATTCGAAAATGGTTTGAAAGATGTTCTCCTTATCTTCTTTTGTTTCAACCTCGGGTGTTTCTTTTAAACCAGTTGCATTTATTTCGTATAAACTATTTTCGTTAATTCTTTCGTGTGTTTTTACAATTTCAGCAACATCAGAAAATAATAATGTCGGTTTCACGTTGTCAAATCGGCGCGAAGGTGTGGTCAATAAAAAAGCTTCTTCGGTCAACGACTTCTCGTCTTTAGGAGGCGTTGAATGTTCTAAAACAAAATCACCGCTTAATTTTCCTGTCTTAATCCCATTTTCCTATCTTAATCCTATCTTAATCCGATTGTCCTGTCTTAATCCTATCTTAATCCCATTTTCCTATCTTAATCCCATTTTTGAATAGAAAACGAGAGAAAAAAAAAATCGAAGAAAATCTTTCTTAGCCGATTTGTCTCCGTTCCAATCGCGGAAACAATCCGAGAATTATTGCAACGTACACTAAAATAATTTCTCAATAGACATGTTAAAAAATTTAAGGCGCGGACAACAAGAGGGGTGAAAGTCAAATGGATTAAAGTATTAAGCCCATTCCATAATTGTCAAACACAAATTTAAAGAATGATAATCAATAGGAGTTTTTTTTTCTCCAAACACAAAAAAGTGAATTTAAACTTGCGTTAACTGGATCAAGACACAATACGCAAGATAATTTACCTGTCGGAGGCTTTATTATCAGAGGAGATTTTGGAAGACTCTTTCCTTTTGCAAAGGTTCTTAATGCATTTCTTACAGTCGTCACTTTAGGTGAACGGATAGGTAGATTTTCGATCTGAATCTCGGTTAATGAGCTTAGATCGCCAATAGTAAGAATGTTTTGTGCACGAACCAAGTGACCGATCCCACGAGAAAAAGTTAGCGAAGGAAGAATTTTTTCAATTGGTGCTGAACAGGTGGCTAATTGAGGATATATGGCAGAACTTTTATTGAATTCATTTTTCTAAATAATTTTTTAGAAAAAAAAATTACTCTTATGTAAGTATATACGGACAAAATAAAATCAAATCAAGCGCAGTTTACTTTTTTAAAAGAAGAGAACTTTTCTTGAAGACTTTATCAAGCCATAGCTTAATGTTAAAAATATAAAAGCGTAACCGAAAGTAACAAAGGATAAAGCAAAAAAAAAAACAACAAACCTTTTTAACTAGCGTATAACCCTTGTTAGAAGTGTCATCCAAAGGTTTGGCCAGATCATTAGGATCTTCTTTGATGTCAGAAGTTCCTTGTGGTAATTGAAATGTCACGTGCCTCGACTATATATATATGAAAAAAATTTTAAGTGTTTAAACTTTATATAGTTTTTTTGTTTTAATCATAGATATTTAGGATATTTATCAACCTTTTACACAAAGACTTTGCTTTCCGGAATGAGCATCATGAGCAACTGACTACCACTAAATTAGCCAGAAGAGCTGAAGAACTATTTGTAGCGGGTCATATATAAGATTATATATATATATTCAATATAAATATAATATATATTGAATTCTATTATATAAACAATTCTAAATATTTATGAGATTCCATTAAAAGAACAACTGACACCTAAAAAATCTTGTCATTTAACAGTAAGTGAATTAAAAATATATACTTACTTTGTTGATTAATTCATTACTTTGTTGATAATTCATAAATTCTGCACAGCTTTACTTAAACAAATTGATTTTATCCCCCCCCCCCCCCAAAAAAAAAAAAAAGAAAAGAAAACTTTTTTTCAATTAATTTCAAGAATTTTTATGGTAATCAAAAATTAGTAAATAAAACAAATTGCAATGTTTTTTTTTCTTTCTGTAACCAAGCTCATCATTTAAAAACAAAAAAAAAAGTGACTCTTCAAAAGAAACTTCGAAAAGGACATAAAAAATATTTCAACAATATAACAAATATAAAATTAAGTTAAAAATATAACCTTGCTTATAGGTGGTGAAGGCATATCATGGGTAAGTTTCTTTTTAAGAATTCCATTGGCAGGTGATAGATTTGGTGATAAGGTGCAAACTGATGCTGTTGGACTACTCAGACAAGAGCTTTGTGAAAAAACAACTTGACACACAGGACTACACGATGACAACAACAGGCTGCTTGAAGATTTTTTAGCATTTTGAAGATGTGTTGGACTATTAACCTTTTCACAAATCCCCTCAACATCATCACAAACTGTTTTTGAAGCATTTGGGACTAGTAAACCTGTCTCAATTGACTCAATACCAGTATTTATTTTTGTTAATTCATAACCGGCATAATTAACCTCATCTTTTTTATCAGCAATATCAGAAGCTAATGGAAGATAGAGATTATTAACAAGATCGTTATTTTGTATGACGTTATTATCATTAATTTGTTTTGCTCTGTGTTCAAAAATGCTATCACATTTTTGCAAGTCTTCTTCTTTTAAATTCTGACTGAACCCGAAATAATCATAATTTAGATTGCTATCTAAACAGATTTTTTCTTTTAACGAACTTGAATCATTTTTTTCTTCTTTCTCTATCAGAATTTCTAGAGGATTGTTAAAATTCAGCTTTTGATCACAAAGTGTTTCATGTTTTTTAATAAAAATCAAATCAGGTTTCTTTCGCTTGTTTTGAGATAATGTAAGTTTTGCTCGCTTTCTTTTTGCCCTTTCATTTGAGCCAACTTTGTTCAAAACTAGTTTTGGTTCAGGGGATTTCATTACATTTAAATCACAGGTGCTTTTTAATGTATCAAGGAACTGGTTTGAACTTTGATCACTTTTCTTGTCTTCTGAAACAGTTTTAATACTTTTTAAAGAGTTCAGTTTACTTTCTTTAATTCTCTCATTAGCATTTTTAACTTTTTTCAGTTTTTTGGTTTTTGATAATAACTTTTTAGATCGTATTTCATATGTTTTATTGATAGATTTTCCAGTAGTGAGCCATTCTTTATCGTGGCATAAATGTGATCTTTCACTATCAATCTTTTTGTGATCTCCATCTACTGCATGTTTTACAGTTAAACTTTGAGGATCATTTTTTAACATAGTGGCTGGCGAAAGAATTGAGAGCTTCATGTTAGCAGGACTTTGACTTGATGCCTGGGATGAGAGGATAACTTCTGGAGATAGTGTGTCTGTGGCATTATCTGAAAGAGGATCAATTAAAAGTGGTTCTGAATTCTTTGAATCAAATACTGATTCATCTTTACCTACACTATTAAATGGCAATTTTGTGTCACCAAAATTAGTATTCTTAAGAGTTGATGTAGTTCCAATGTCTTCATGGTTCGATTGGTTAAAGTTCTTAAATGGTTCATCAAAACCAACATTAATTTGATTTTTTGCAATAGCATTAGTACCTTTCTCAACTTCAACATGTTGCTGCAATAGTGAAGATGCCTGACTTCCAGAATCTTGAGTAAGAGAGTTTAAAAGAGTATTATCTTGTGATTGATCAAGACTGTTGTACATGGCAGGAAAATTATGACGCTCGCGTAGTTTCTCTTTTTGATGTTCAGTTAGTAACCTTCTGCGTTTAGGGGACTCACAAATCTCAATAAAATCAACTGAACTTTTAGCTGTTATCTTGGTACAACTCTCTTTTAAATGAGATGGTGAATGAAACAGCTTTTTTACAGGACTTTTCTTTAACAAGGGAGAATTAGTGTCTCGAAGAAAACTTCCAAATATTTTAACAGGTGAAATAACACAGGGTGATTTATGTTTTAAACTTGGTGATGAAGCAACAACTGAAGTATTTGAAAACTGTGTAGTATCTTCATGGAGATCCGGCGAATGAACACGATTTATAAAACTTGGTAAAATAAGATGCAATTTAGCAGAATGCTTTAAAAATGTGTCTTTCAAAGCATCAGAATAATCAAGATTAGCACTTTTGGCAAAAGTATTATTCCAAAATTTAGCAGCTCTCAAACGTAATGATTTCCTCTCAGTTTTAAAACACTCTATTAAAAGAGGTTCTAAAAACCGCAAGAGATCCGAATGGAAAACACTTTGAGAAGATATTTCAAATGTTGAGAATATTGTACTGATCAATTTTTCAGTGTTCATATTCACCTTATTGGAGTATTTTAAACAAGAACTAAGCACAGTTGACAAGGATGGTACTAATGCGTGTGACCAATCAGCAAGAAGTGAAGAGTTGTTGACTGAGACATAAAACTTTTCAATCAAATCAAGCAGCCTCAAAAAACATTTTTCATAACCACAACTTTCCTAAAGAAAATGTGCTAAGTAAAAATACTTTTTTTTTTTGTCAAACTTTAATACTGTGTGTATGCATGCTTGTCTTAACCATCAAGATATTTTTAGAGTCTCTAGATTATGCATCGATCATTACAACTACACCTCTTTAGCTAAAAAACTTTACAGCATTAGTCAGAATTTAGCTTTATATTTAAAATGCATCAAACTTTACTCTCAATATTCTTACCTAGCATATACACACCATCGAGCTAAATAAACCCATTTTACTATTACCTACATAACACTGTATCATAAGTAACATGTACTCGTGTAATTCTTGAACAATAAAAGTTTAACTACACTTCTGTAAATGATTCCATAGAACAGAACTGCAGCATTAAACTTTAACATAAACAATATAAAACCTTTATTATTGTCTAAATGAAGTGCATAAATTTCTTCAATCTCCTTACCCCTTTTTCTAACTTCTGTGATATCTGGTTCAATAAAAAAATAATGACGTTTGCAAATGATTTGAAGTTTGCCAGGGGGTTTTTCCTTTTTTTGTTTAACTTTGAAGGAGTTAAAGGTAAGAGTGAATCTGTCCAATCCACACTTCCAAGTGAAACAAATCCCATTTCTATCAGAATATTCAATGACTTAGCATCATTAATAAACCCCTAATACAAAGAAGATTCATGTTACGATATTAGAACTTATTATAAAAATAATTTATTAGAATTTACACATATGGATGTTTTGAATTATACTTACAAATGCTTATTATTTACCTTAAAAACTTATCTATTATTACAATAAAAAATATCCAACGAAAATCTAATAAATTATTTTTATAACACTTCAAAAAAACTATAAAGATTATTTCTATACACATTCATTATTATTAAAAGATTAACTAAACCTGTGCTAATTAATAATAAAAAAGTTAAAAGAATTGTTACATTCAATAGAGTGCTGACACAGGTATGAACATACGCAAAGAACTCTTCCAGAGCAAGGTTTACTTCAACGCCAGGAAGGAGGTTCACAGATCGAGAGAATGCTTCGTAAAGCTCTGTCCAAACTTTCAACAGCTCTTTTTTTGTGCCTTCATTTAGTTTGTTTAAGGAAATATGTTTTAGTGGGAACACTAGGGCATCTAACAATGTAGGAAACTCATAATTTAAAGAGCCACCTTGATTGACATCTCCTGTTCTACATATATATTCCTCAAGCAAACAGCATATTGTACTCCATAAGCGCCAGCATATGTCATCAGACTTAATTTTTCTAAAAAAAAGCATTCATTATATGAAAACACATTTTATTTTCAGCTTAGAAACCAAAGATTACAAAAAAAAAGTTAGTATATATTTTATTAGAAGTATAAAGCAAATATATTTAAGGAACAAAATAGTTAAAGTAGATTAAAATAATACTTCACTGCATGTACAAGCATTGTGAAAACAAATTGAACAGACTGTAATTGATTGCTTATTCCTTGAAACAAAACAGTGATCATTCGCTCAAACAAAATGAAATACCTATGAAACAAATACAAGAATTACATCACGCCTTCTTTAAAGAGAAAATTTTTAAAATATCAAAATTAGAGATACCTTTCCTGTTCCAAACCACCATTTTCAAACATTTTTTTATGCAATAACATTCCAATTATAAACAAAGATGTTAGGCCTGCATCATTGGTTTGACATTGGAAGTCTGGGTGGCGCAAGTGTAGCGTAGCTTCAGGAACAATCAATAACACTTTCTAGAAACACAAGTATTTTAGAGTATTTAAAAAAAAGTTTTAACTTGACTGTATTAACTTTGGTCACTGATATCAGCAGAAAATATGCTTCAATGCTGACTGATATCTGATGTAAAAATCAATTACAGAGGTAAAAAGCTCAAATTCTTAGTTGCTAATTCTTAGTGCAGCCCCCCCCCCCCATTTTATTTGAGCTCCCACATGTTGACATTTATATCAATGAGAAAAGCTCTCAACTGCTGTTATTGTGCATTTGAGATAACATGCATCTGCACTGCATCAACTAAACATCAATAAATTAAAGAACATAATATAAAGCAATTTAAAAGTGTTTTGCTCATGTCAAAGAGGTGCTGCCAACAAGTTCTGTGTGTAACATACTGGGTGCGGCAATAATTCAGACGAACTTTTAGAGAGGTTGCATAAACTAAAATACTTGGAATTTTTGCATTGCAATGTAAACAAAAATAGTTTTGATTTAAAAAGTTTAATAGAAGCAAAAACAACTGAAAAATTAGGTTTGATCCATGTAGATTTACCTATAAGAGAAGTGATCAAAATATCTGGAGTGTCTTAAAGTGCAGTTTAGAAGGTAAAAAAAAAACAAAAAACATGATGCTGAAAGGGCTCAGATTCCAACTCATGTAAACAAAAAAGTTGAAAAGAAGTTCACAAAATGACTTTACCATGTCCTTCAAGACTCTAAAGACTCTTGGGAATTTTAGAACTGTCAGGCCTACCAGTCAAGACATTTGACAGAAAGACTCTAAGCTTTCAGATTGAGCAATCAATCATTTTCTTAATTGTTTAAAAATCAATAGCTCATTAATTGTCAAAATTTTCTCAGATGAGAAGCTATTACCATTGTGTCATCAACAGAAGAAATTATTGATTTATTATTCAGAAAAGTGACAGTGCCCCACCTGTGTGCCATACAAAGCATTCTCAACCAATAGTGATGCTAGATGTTGTTGTTGTAAATGGTAAAAAAACGTCCACGCATCTATATTAAAGAGAAGAATAAAGCGAATGCAGAGGTATACATAAGCTTTTTGAAAAAGCATGTGGTACCATGGCTCGATAAGACCTTCCCAGACATGAACTATGTGTTCCAACAGGATGGAGCTCTAACCCATGGGCCAAAAGACCCAACAAGTCCACAAATCGTTGTCTCACCCTGTAATTATATGATCAAAAATGCCAATTTTTCTCTATAACATTAATTATGTTAAAATTTATCATTTTTTTAAAAAAATCTCCTACTAATTAACAGTTTTCTACATAAGATAAAAAGAAAACTACAAGAAATAAAACCAACCATGATAAATATGACACTACTTGTACTCTGTTCCCATACTTTTTTAATGCCGAGAAGAAGCTCTTTCCAAAGCGACTTGAAATGATCTTTATAGTTTGTAGAAATTAAAAAGGTAAAAAAATCTAATTCTTAGAATAAGAAAAATGTTAACAAAACTCAAATGCACTAAAATTTTTTGAAAAAAGATAATTAAGGCAAAATGAAAGAGGTTTATGACTACACCAACTGAGAGAACATCAAATAATACCTCCTTCATGATTGATGTCTCTAAAAGCTGAAAACAGAGCTGTCCACAGTTGAGTTACATCATTTTCTATAATATTAATTTATGACACTATTTATTATCTAGTCTAATTAAAATGCAGACTATTTTTGCATAGGACAAGTTGTACTTTTTTTTTCTCCGAAAAAATCAGTTAAAAAAAAAGAAAAGAAATACCATTTGAAATTGAATAACTCTCAGTAGCATTCATAACAAATGAAAAAATCTTTGGAAAATGGTTCACTAAGTTTGCCTCATTTAATACTGGTCCTTTAAAAAGCTCTAAAAAACAAGACTGCAGTTTTAAAAACTTTATGATAAAATATACATAAAAAATTATATTTTATATCCAAATACCATTATCAGGTTTAGCAAAAGTTAATAATAATAATAATAATAATAATAATAATAATAATAATAATAATAATAATAATAATAATAATAATAATAATAATAATAATAATAGTAATAATAATAATATTAATAGTTAAATCTCATAAAATTGAAGTAACCAGATCTTCAAAGTAATAGACAGTATACAATATAAATTTTTTAAAAATTCATCATCAATTATTAAATTATTATTCATATTTAGCTTTATCAGATACCCAATTTTAATGATTTCGTTTTAATCCGATCCTCTTGTTTTGTCAGCAACTGGATAAGAATCTCAGCTGCTAGTATCTTTGTTGAAGTAGAAAAAACATATGGAGTATGATTTCGTGAACGACGTCTAACAATTTGTTCTGAACCAGCATTTGGAGATTCTGGTTTATCAGTAGATTCTGTACTTAGATATACGGACAGCAATGGCAGGATCAACTGAATAATTAAAAGCCTCTAATTAGTTTATATTCTGTTCAAAATTCTGTTTTATATACTAATTCTATTTAGATAAACATAAAAGGCTAGAAATCATAATTTAAAAAACACACAAAAAAAAAAAAAAAAAAAAAATAGAGAAATTTCATTTTACATCCAGTATAAATTTTGTGATTAATGAAGTTGACAATGAATAAAACTTAGAAAATTGATAATTGATGATTAATGACAATGATGAAGATAATTATGTTTAACAAGGTGGTTTGTAAAATATATTTGTTGAAAGCGTGCAAGGATTAATTATATTTTTTAAATTTTAGATAAATGAAATGGGGCTTAGGATTTTAAGTATGCCTTAGGCAGGGAGGGGAAAGGGGTGGGTAGCTTTGAAAAAAGAGTTTTACCCAAATATCATTGAATTTTTTCTAATTTCACTTATAAGTTATTGAAAAAATATATATTTAATATATATAGTAATTATGTTTACATTTATTATAATATAGATATTGAGCATATTTACTCATATTTTAGTCCACTGAAAATTAACTTTTTTTATTTTAAATAAAGTACTGCAAGAGATGCTGGTCTTTTAAAAAAAACTTAGTTTATCTCAGCAGTTTAAAACCAATTAAGATAAAATTATAAATGAAATGTAAGGGATGGCTTAAACCATTATTAGAAGATAATGTTTAAAATATATTGTTTCATTGCAGAAAAGATTTAATAAAGACAATTACAATGAGAGATTACATCTTTTGGAAACAAAATCTGGACATATCCCAGAACATCTCAGGGAAAAGAAATTGGTTCTCATTCCCAAAACAGATTGATTTGGTAAACTAATAATGCTTAGTTGGTTTTCAGAACACAGTTCCTTGCTGAACTTTATGCACTATTTTGGTTTGAAATCAAACTAAGTCTAAAGTGGTAATTAGTGAGGACAGAAGGGGAGGGTTTATTCTAGCAATAGTTATGGATAGTGACATCATGCTGGTGAACCGATTCCAAGGTAAATTTGCGGCAAATGATACAACTAAGGCAACATTTCATAAGCTTTTTATTCTAGTATGCTTTTTTTTTGCAAATATTATTCTTATTTACAACCACTTTTCCAAAGTCAATTGCCAATAACTCAAGGAAATGTAACTTTTAAGACAATGTTAAAATTTTATATTTGCTTTATGTCTGTCTAATTTTTATTAATACTTATATTATTATTCATTAACATTTCTTGTTTATTTCATTTTTCATAAGTTAAGAAAACTGCTAAATCGATGATTTTTAAGTAAAACGATCTTTTTTCACACCTCTAGATATTTGATTTTAAAAAAATTGTTCACTTCCTAAATTTCAGTGATTAATGTCTCACAAAAAGAAAGCCAAGGAGACCAGGGGTGCACTGGAATAATGACAACAAGAATCACATTTTATGTTGCTTCTCAGTGATGAGAAGATCAGAACAAAACTATATGCGAACAAAACTATACAGTAACAAAAGTATAAGATAGCAGTCCTGGACTACTATATAAAAACAGATAAATTGAGCTCAGGAACTGGAAGTGGTATTAAAAATTACTTTAAAGATTTATAAAAATTACTTAAAAGATTTATAAGAGATATTTGGCATATAGCAGAAACAAAAGTGTGGAATTGGATCTCTGGTAGAGCAACTTCTAACATTTTTAATGCCATTCAATATTCCAGAAATAGTTGACAAATCAAAAGTCTACAAAGCAGTTAAAGTAACACGACCAATAGTGGTATATGGTGGAATTGGTATATGATGGTTGAAAAGATATTGCCTATAATTGTTAAAAAGAAAAGTAGGAAAACTAATTAACTCATCACAATTACTAGCAGACATCTTGAATTAACCTTTCATCATATACAAACACTTTGGTCATTCTCAGCCTCTACATAAAATGCTTGATGAATTTAGGAAGGATTTGTTGATAGACCAAAGATGTGGAGAACTATACCAGTGCTAAATTCTGGGTAATTCAATAAGGATTTAGAGTGCCTGAAGATAGAACTATCTAGTCCAAGAATTGTTATAAGACTGCATGTAATATCTGTATTGTATACTTGCACAGCAAAGCCATCAATAGTTCTAAACATTTTGAATGGATATATTGGGAACATTTATGCAGTTATGTGGTTTACTGTAAAGTATTGACAATCAATTTGCAGAACTTCTGATTGTACCCAAATACAAAGAAAGTGGAACAGGTTGTGATGGAGATTATTAACAAGTCAGAAAGTATGAAGTGATATGATTCAACAACAAAAATATCAAATAAAAATAATAAATATGGGAAATTGTGCTAAATATCTAAAATAAGAATCAAAAAAGCATTTCATCTCAAAATAGTCACATTCTATATTTACCACTAAAAATTCAGAAGTATTTTTTTCATTTAATTAGGGTTTGTTTTGTAGAAATTTTAATTCTATATCATTTTTCTATTCTGTAAAAATATTGAAGTTTCTGTATCAAATATTACATATTCTTATTCTAAGCTGGTTTTAACATCATTCAATTTATAGTAGAGTGAAAAATATTGTTATTTTTTAGACCATCTTTCTGTTGTGTGAAAACTGAAATTTGAATTCAAAGGGTAAGTGTCAAGATATCAACCAATTTTCCTGAAAATGGGAATGCAGATGTGTACCCTATTGTAATTAACCCTTTGGAAAAGACATTTAAAAAAGATTTATTTATGGTTTAATGTAAAGCTGCTGCTGATCTTTAATGATAACAAAAAATGATTATCAATGTATCACATTAATATAAAGGCTAGAAAACAATTGAGAGAAATAATTGTGTATCAGGAACATACCTTTTCAACAAAAGAATTAACATTTTCATTGATGCTGCATATTAAATGCCAGTGAGTTTTTAAATTTTCATTTGCTACAACTTCATTCCGATATTTCATCTATAATTAAAAAATCTTTGAACTTATAAACAAATATGAAACTAAAACTGTACATTTTTAGTGATATATATTACATGTTATATACCGTATATACTCGCGTATAAGTCAAGAAATTTTGGACGAAATATTTACTCTAAAACAGCAATTCGACTTATATGCGGGTCAGAAAAAAAGAAATTTATTCCTAGAAATTTTTTTTTTTGGTATTTCTTATTTTTTGATTAAAAAATGTTTTATTTAATATTGATTTTGTATTGATTTTTGGATCGACTTATACGTGAGTATATGCGGTAACATACTATAAGCAAATCTACCTGTATTGGAAGTAAAAATATTTTCTCCATTCGTTTGCTAAATCCACCTGTTAAAAAAAATCATTTTTTAATAAAAGAATTAACACAATGTTTAGTAACTTTTCCAAGAAGGAATTTGTCTAGAAATACTGTTGTTCCTAAATAAAAAAGGATATTTTACCTGGAACAAGAAACACAACATCTATTAAAGTCCTCCACATATTAGT
Source organism: Hydra viridissima (assembly GCF_058129835.1). NCBI lineage: Eukaryota > Metazoa > Cnidaria > Hydrozoa > Anthoathecata > Hydridae > Hydra > Hydra viridissima. Next base: position 17,072,207 of record NW_028324305.1, read on the forward strand.
TAATGCAAGAGAAACCTCACAATTAGTTGATGCAAATGACTAAAAAACAAAAAGCTAGCTCTATTATTTTTCAACTCATACCTAAAAAATACTCCACTAAAAAATAAAGAAAAAATATCTGAATAACTATAAAATATTTATACTTTACTAACAAAAGTGTTTTAAAAATAATTATGTAACCTTTTCTGCAATCTTCAGTAAAGGATTTAATACACTAACTCTGTTCAGTTCGAAGAAAAGCTAATATAAATAAAATGTTCGTCAACATCATCAGTCATCAATCATCAATCATCATCAATAAGCTTAGAAATGTAAACCTACCTTTCCCAATAAACGCAACACACAAGTCCAAGTATTTAAAACATGAACAGGACAAGAGCCTTGTTCAAAAGATGTCTTTAAAGTTTCTGATAAGTTCTAAATTGAAAGTTTCTTAAACAAAAAAAACATTTAAAATAAATATACCACTTATGAAAAAAATAAATTAAGAAAAAATTTCTAAAAACTTCAAAAAAGTCTGTGTCAATCTAATAATATCTTTTATTTTTCCACATTTTCTTTTCTATACTGGTTACATTTACTATTATACCTTTTTCTACATCAGAATTATCATGCTCTAAAACTTATATAATCAGATGAAATATGTTCTCTACTCTTAAACTCATAAGGTAATCTTAAAGACTCTATTCTTAAACTTTTATAGTTAGATAAAAAGTATCAATGATTGCTAAAATTGTTTTAACCCTACTGGTTAAAACTGTTTTAATGAATTATTTTCTTTTTAGCTAATATTGAGTACTTGCTTTAAAAGCAAAAATATATTTCTCCTCAAGATTGTTTAAAAATCAACTCAAGCCATCATTAAGCAAATTGTTTGGAAAGTAACCCTGCACGCCTGCTGGTAGATAGTATGTATCTGGTCAACAGTAAAATACTTTTCATCTAAAATGACTAGAGTTTTTTTCTTTAGAATGCAAAGAATTATCTTACACCTTAAAAGCCACTGTTCCTTCAGATAAAGAATGAAAAGATCTATATTGGCTCTAATATGATCTTTGACAAACTTTCAACAATTTTCGCTAAAACACATTCAAGTCCCTGCCATTTTCCTTCATGATCTTGAGAAGGTTCCTCTTGATGTACACCTTAACATTCGCCACAAATGCCTTAGCAGTAACTAGAAACTTAACATTGTTTCTGGGTTGTTTTTTTTTTTATATTACAATTACTCACTGGACATTTGTGAATGTGTCTTCACATTATTGCCAGAGACCATACCAGCATAAAAAATCTTTACTACTTGTTTACAATTTTCCTTTTGTATCTTTAAATAGTATTTTTTAAGTAAAAAGTAATGTTTACAAGTTATGGAGGTTGGTTATAGAAACCACAGAAAAAAAAAAAAGCTTTGGAAACAAATTTATCTATCACCTAACCTAATTATTATAACTAAGAGCTTAGTAACATTAAAGTCTACAAATAATTATAACAATTAAACTTTACAGTTTAGTTAATTACCCCATGATTTAACTGCTCAAGTAAATAACAACTCAAAAATTCTTGCTGATTCAGTAGCAAACTCATTGAAGCTTGAATAAGTTCAAGAGTACAGTTGCGTATCTAAATGTACAAAAATACACGGATCGATCACATAAACCACAATAACATGACTAAGAAGTTTTCTTATTAGATTTTCTGCTTGATTGGCTTTTTAAAGTTTGTTACATCTCAAATTTATAAAATATTAGGATATAAAGTAACCTTAGGGACTTCACTTAACACATAACCAAAAAGATCAATGAACCATATTTTTGCTAGTTCTTCCATTTTAGCTGGGCATTGTTCACAAAACCTGAATCATAAAAATAAAATTTTTTTAAAATGCAGTTTTACACTAAAGTTTAATCAAATATGAAACTTTTATTGAAAATAAACTGAAAGTTTCATATGAAAATATAGAGGAAAACCATGATTTTTTACATTTACTATGAAAGTCTATGATAAATAAATTGCAATTAAAAAAAAAAAGTAGTAAAATTTTGTATAAGATTATGAGAAGGAAATTATGTGATGGCACCAAAAGTTTAAAGTAGTATTTCAATTGCATCTTATCAAATTTTCACTTAAGCTTAATTATATGTAAAATTGCACAAATAATCTTTTAACAAAAATAATGCAATACTGCAAAATTTTTAAGTTTAACTTTTTAAAACTAAAACTAAAAGAGAATAGTATTATATAGTTAACTTATTTATTCACCAGGTTGACTTACACAAACATTTACATACAGCATGTAATTTCATAAAACTAACTGGCCAGAATTTATAGATCTATATAATTTCAAAAAAAAAAAACTAAGGTCATAAACAGAAAATGATAGTTCTTAAATTTATAGATCTATATAATTTCAAAAAAAAAAAAAACTAAGGTCATAAACAGAAAATGATAGTTCTTAAATTTATAGATCTATATAATTTCAAAAAAAAAAAAAAAACTAAGGTCATAAACAGAAAATGATAGTTCTTAAATTTCATTTTCAAACTTTTTTTTGCTATTTACAGTGCTTAGTAATCTTCTTTTGACTGTTGTTCAAAGATTAGTATCTTTTATCTTCTTCTAAGATTAGTATCTTTTATTTTCTTAACAGCTCAGTATACTTTCTATATTCTAAGATATTTGTTGAATGATTTTTCTTTAAGCTGTGGATTGTTGACACGAAAGTATATAAAGTGTGTAAAAAAGTTTAAAAAAAATTTGATATTTGGATTTTTTTTTATTTTTATTGAGCATAACAACCTAAATTTGTTTTTTTTTTTTAAAAGTAGAGGACAGGATTTTCTACAAGATGAGTTAAAAGTTTTTCAAACAAAATTTAAAAATTTAACAAACTATCAATTAATGGTAATAAAAAAAAGTTGCAAAATATCATAAAATATGTTGAACATATTTTCAGCAAATTATATGTCAAAGCTGTTTTCTGTTGCAATTAAAGATTTAAACCAAACAAGACAGTTTGAACTAATAAATTACTGCCTCAATAATTAAACTACTTAAATTAAGTAGTTAAATTAAACTACTTAAATTTAGTTAGTAATTACTAATTTAGTTAATTTAATTAACTTAGTAATTACTACTGTAAAATTACTTATTTTTAAAAATCATAAAACTAAGTAATCTTAGGAGGTAAAAACTTTCAATATTTTAAACAAACTTTTTTAGGGGAAGAAATAAGAAAACAGAAAATATTTTTATCAGAGAGACAAAACTTAGCATAAGTAATAGAGAAATAATCTAACCTTCTCATTGTCCGTAAACCCTCACAAATGATCAGTTCAGACTTCTGTTTTTTGTTTGAAGACAGTTTCATGAATTGATCAACAACTATAGGAACCTGCAAGAAACATATATAAACACATCTGTAAATTTTTCATACTCTCTAGTTGACTGAAATCTAGCTCATTATTATTGACTTCATTTATATAATCACTGAAAAGACATGTTGCTAATTTGGCAGCAAACTATACTGTGGTTTTAGATAGGATGTTTAAATTATCTTTCAAACTTCTTAACAAATTAATGCCTATACTCCTATGCTCATAAATTCTTTTCTTTATGTTTTCATGTAACAAATAACTGATAGAATTGTTTCAATTTAAAAGCTTTGTCAACACAAATTCAATTACTTTATTTGGCATTAGGGATTCTCACAACTTAATACTCTTACTGTCGAAGGACAGTAAGATTTAACATCTACATCTACTTTTGATGCCAAGATGCAATTCAATTTCTGAGTTAAATTTTTCAGTGATACTTGATTGAAATTTTTGATCGCAAACCATGGAATTCCAATTAAGTTTCAGCACATTTACAAGCACTTTTCATCACTTGACGAAAATCAATAACACTGTTCAGCAATAAATTTTTAATTAAGTAACTTTGCCTGCTTCTTATATTTTTGGGTGTGTTGAGTTCAAAAAAATATATATAAAAAGGACAAAACACCATTTTTCCACATTTGAAGAATGAAAGAAATTCTTTTTTTTTTTTTTTGACTAATGTTTGTGCATTTTAATATACAAAAACATACAGTAAATTTAAATGAAATTAGTGAGGCAGTGAGGCTAAATGAAATTAGTAAGCCAGTGAGGCTAAACGAAATTAGTGAGAGCAGTGAGGCTAAATAGTAGCTTCAGTAGTGTTATTTGGAGAATCAGGTTTGGAAAAAATCTAGCCTCAAAAAAACTCTCAAAAAAAGCTTGAATTGGTATTTAAAATACAGATACAACTTCAATGACCTGTTAACCAGCATCACAAACTGTAACTTTGTCAACTTTGTGGAGATCCAACAAGAAAAAAAAAGATCTGGCAATATGACTGCAACTTTGTAAAATTTAGGTTTATATAAGCCAAATAAGTAAACATTTAGTTTCTCTCTTGGTTCCATTTCTAAATCCTGAAAATTAAATAAGGAAATAAACTTTCTACATTTTAATTCACAAAGATTGCAGTGCATCTTGTTTAAAATTTACATTATTACTCCAAAAAATATTTACTTGGTAATTATTTCCTAAACGCTCAGACAATTTAACTATGCATATTCTCTATTATCAGTAATCTATAGAGTTATATACAAAGATAATTATTAACTAAACTTAATAAGTAGTTATTAAAACAATTATTAAGGTAGTGATCTATTTGTAAAAATATATAGTATTTTTATTATTACATATTTTACAATACATTCTGTTTCTTGTAATTATTTCTATAACCACAAAAACAAAAAGTATAAAGTAAAGCACTAGAACTGTTATAAAAGGGTTTTTATTTTGTTTTATTTTTTAATTATTATGATTTTTCATTAGTTTGTGTTAAACAGTTAAGTTCTACTTCATAAACTCAGTACTTATCTTAGACTAAATCTTTTTCTCTTTAAAAATAAAAATAAAATTAGAACTTTAGGTTGTTATTGGTTATTATTTCATGCTTAATTGAAGAGAGTGCATTATATAAATAAAATAGTGCATAGGAGATTAAATACTTATATCATATACTTTCTCTTTTAACAACTCTGAGCTAAAAGAAACAACTTATTATGATGTCAGAAACTACCTTGCACTCAGAATGCAAAACTCTTCAAAAAGATATTGATGTCAGAAGTTATAGGTAACTTTTGACTGATTATAAAATTTTAAGTACCATAGAAAGTACATTTTAATATTATTAAAAAAATGGAAATAATAGAACTTACATATTCTTTAATATTGTCAGGAGAAATGCGCTGATTAGTGAAACACCAAAGTGTTCTGATGCAAACTGATTTATTTTCTTGTGATTCGAGATTGGAACAAAGTACTAAAAATATTACGCTTATAAACTTAAAAAAACTGGATAATAAATTTTCCCGTAATTAAAAAAAAGAAGAAAATTTGAAAGATGTATAAACCTTGAATAGTCTTTGCTACAAGTAACACATCTGAATGCCTAAAATTTTTTCAACAAAATTATTTCACTGGTCATATTCATAACAATTTTATATTATATAAGAAAAATTTTAATTTTTTTAAGGCAAACAGGACTCGTATTATAAAAAACAAATTTTACCTTAGAATTTCTTCTGATGCAAGGCATTGACCCATCACAGACAATGCAGACTCTGCTAGTGTAATACTTGAATGCTTGACATCTACCTGGATTAAATTGATTTATATTATACTTGACAAGCAAATTAATGCATTTAGTTCTTTAACATAACATGACTATTTATATTTAATCACTTAGTTGAATAGTAATTTGTCTTCTAAAACTGCATCTTTAGTAGGTGTAGTGAGCTGATGTAAGATGATTGTGAAAGGTATTTTCAAGTACAAAACTGTGTTAGCTTTGTTTTACAAAATTTGTAATGATTCATTTACAGTGCAAATTCAAATCAAACAAAAAAAAACCCCATAAGATGAGCAGCATACTAAGGTTTTTTTTTTGTTAGGTTTAAGTTTGCACAGAGCATGGTAATTTTGCAATACAAAAAAGCTTTTTCAAACAAAGTTGTGTGTTTTTGCACTTTGCACGTGGCTATGAACTTAGTAAGAAGAAAATTTTCTAATTCCATGAGCAAGACATAAAATACTATGATGCTAAATATAACGCAATTAATTTTTCCTATTTAATTTTCCATTTAAATATGCTTGCATTAGTAAATTTGAGCAGCATAATTTATGTATGTCAACAAATTTAGATAGCATACACAATAACAGTCTCTATTCTATAAAATATGAGCACATCATTTTTTTTAAAAAAAATATTTTTTCTCTATTTTGAGACTGAGTTTCCACTCACTATTCATACTGACAATTATTTTAAAATATTTTAAAATAATATACATTCTTGTCAGAAATTAATTGAAATATGGCATAGTATGCAAAAAAAATCAATAAATGGTAGGTAGTAATTTAATGTTAATTAACCAACTTCACTAGAAATTAAAAATATATATTTTTTGTAGTTGAATTTGCCAGAGGACACTTCCTTTAGTAACATCAGAATTGTAATTATCAATATTTGGATTTTCTGCATGTAATAATCAATAATTATTTATACCATATATATAAAATACCATATATATTTATACCATATATACCAAATATAAATATTTATACCATACTTTTTAAGTTTTTATATATTTAAAAAAACAAGCACTTCCCATATAAAAAAAAACCCTTAAAAGTTGTCTTTAAATTAGTAAATACAAATATAGTTTATTGCAAAAATTAGTAAATACAAATGTAATTTGATTATAATAATATAATTTAATTTTTTAATTGCAAAAATTGCAGAAACAATTTTCTACCAGGACTAATAGTATATGTTGTCTAAAAATTATTTTAAAAAAATCATAGGCAACATTCTTTTCTAATCTGCAAAAAAAAAAAAAAAAAAAAAAAACAAAAGGTGCTCAAATGGACTTAAAACTTTCATTCTCAGATTAAAATTTAAAAACTTAGATTAAAATTATAAAATAAATTAAATACCTGCAGAACAGCTAGGAGTTTGTTTATATATGTTTTCATTAAAACAGTTACAGAATCTTTCTCTTGTTGAAAATTACTAAAAAAAACAGGTATTTTATTCCAAATTTTTTATTCTTTTCACAATTTAAAACTTGATTTATCAAAAAAGACATATTTATAGAACTATTAAGATAATCTCCATGCAAAGCTTTCACATTAGGCTTTCAATGAAAAGATTTGAGAAACTCAAACTGATTATATTGAAATATCTTTAAAATAGCAGCAATATTTTTTTAAAAACAGATTTAGGTTTAATAAATACTATACAAGGATTTGTTACCTAAAAAGAGTAGAATAACCATCAACTTTCTGATTGACCTCAGCATTACTATTGCAAAGTTTTTTTAGTATACTTTCTATGGATGCAGGAGTTACATCTGCCATTACTTTTAGACTTGCTAAAACACATATGCAGGTAAGCAGGTATGCAGGTATAAATGTATGCATGCATGTATGTATGTATGTATGTATGTATGTATGTATGTATGTATGTATGTATGTATGTATGTAAGTATGTATGTATGTATGTATGTATGTATGTATGTATGTATGTATGTATGTATGCATATGTATACATTTATAAATATATATGTATACATATTAAAATACATATGTATACATTTATACATATATGTGTGTGTGTTTGTTTATTTATATATATATATATATATATATATATATATATATATATATATATATATATTTATATATATATATATATATATACATATATATATATATATATACATATATATGTAACTATATATAAACGCATATAGTTACATATATATATATATATATATATATATATATATATATATATATATATACATATATATGTAACTATATGCGTTTAATAGGAAGCAACTTTGACGACTTTAAAAGGACTACACATGTAGATAAAATCCAGTAGAATATTTACCTGACCTTAAGGAATAAATAATATTCCCGCCATTACCTATCCCGCTCTTAACGTTCATTCAGGAATGTACGGAAACGAAATTTTTTCCTAAAATTTTTTCTTAGATAGGGAAGAAATAATTTTTTGATAGAAAAATTTATATATATAAATAGGTTTTATTAAATAGCTATAAGTTTTAAAATGGTTTCATTGTTAAAATTTTTATTCTCGAGGTATCTCCGAATTAGGATATTTTATACAAATATATTTCGGGGAAAACTGCACGAAAGAATTCTAAAGTTGTCATTTCAAAAATTTTGTCATTTTTCAAATTTTTTACTTTTATTTTAGAGCATTGTTTGTAACTATTCTTTATGCAGTATTCTGATTGTCAAAAACTATCTTAAGGTTATGTTACAATGATGAGCCCATTGGCTCTTATATAACACGGCCGGATTTATTACCCTGATGGCGAAAAATCAGTGCATCAAAAAATTCTTGTTTTGCAATTTCAAAAAAGATTTCAAAATTTCAAAATAAAAAAGTTTAACAATAATTGTATAATTTAAATTATATATATTTTTTAAATAAGATATACTCAAAAAATATTGTATTGTTGGTTGTAGAAAGATTTCGATAACTTCAAAGATATAAAAAATGTAAGTAAACCCTTAAAATGATGAATAAAAAAACGGTTGGGATTGACAAAGCTCTCCTTATGGGAATGTCAGTTTCTAAGATCTCAAGTTTTCTTGAAGGACTGTTTACAATGTTGAGAAGAGGCTAGAGGTTCGTGGTTTCCACAAATAAGGAGCCTGGAATTGGCAGATCCATATCAGTTGTTAACTGGGATTTTATCAACAAAATCAAAAGGAAGATCTAGAGCAATCCTGCCAAGACAGTGAAAAGCACGGCCCAAGATCTTGGATTAAGTGAGAACGGCTGTGAAGGAAACTGGGGCTGTGAAGGAAACTGGGGATATTTAACTGGGAAAAAAAGATTTATGCATGCTGAAATACTAAAAGCCTCCGGAGTTTAAAAAATGTAAGAAAATCAAAACTATCATTGAGAAAAAGACAACAATAATCGTATTCCACCATGAATCCTTCTCAAATTTCTGTCATGATCAGTTTTTTTCATCTTTAAAGATCTCGGATATCCCAGGCAAAGTCAAGTTTGCACCTCACAAATCATGATTTTTGGATTGGTCAGTTCAAATGCTAAAAAAAAACCACCTGCATTTCTAACTTCTTGGCTAAAAATGGGTGCCCAAGACTACATTGAAAGAATTCTGAAACCTCACTTCCTTCCTTGGGTTCAAGCAAATTATCTTGAACCTGCAAGTTATATTTTCATCAAAGATGGAGCTCCGTGTCACAAGGCCAATGTTACCCAGCAGTGACTTGCTGATCACCTGAAATTCTGGCTAAAAAATATCTGGTCACCTAGCTCTCTTGACCTTATTCCTTTGGACTTCAGTATCTAGGCTAAAATTCAAGCACGATCTTGTAAGCAACAGAACTCTAACTCTGACCAACTCATAAACTCAATATCTCGGGTCTGACTGGACTAATAGATAAATACATCAAGAAGATCTGCTCAATGTTCCAATCTTGGATTGAAGCAGTGACCACAACTGAAGACAGTTAAATTAGTTTAAACTTTGTCTTATTGGTATATTTATTTGATGAAATAAAAGTTTTTTCCTTTATCTTTTCTCAATTCAATATCTTTGGGCCACAAAGTTTTATCTTTAGGTTAAGAATTTAATATACATATCGTCGGGTGACAGGAAAAACTCATTAAGTAGCAAACAAAAACAATGGAGTAATTAGCATTTTTAATAGTTTTTTTTAAGTTAAAATTTCATTTTTGGAAAAACATGTTTCGCTTTGTATTGCGTATTGTGTTTTATATTCTACATTCTGTAACTATAAACTAATTTTATAGAGAAAATTGATGATATTTTATTGTATTTTATTGTGTAAAAAAACATATTTCGTATTTTCTGTACTTAAAGAGTTTTTCCTGTCACCCGACGATATGTGAAGAGTAATTTTGTAAATTAAGTATATAAACTGCAATAAATTTTTCACAAGGTAAACATCTTCCGGTTTTTATAGGTTTTACGGAAGTTAAAAGCTTTATTAAATTGACCCACTAATTTTTAATCTTTAAAACAACAAATCTAGCGGTGTTTTATATTGTAGGCCATGACCAGCTGAGTTTCATGTTTGTATAGTATCGTCGGCAATTGTTTGTCGCCATATATATATATATATATATATATATATATATATATATATAACAAAGAAATTTCAACTGTGTATGGTACTTAAAGTTTCATGATTTAAAGTTGCGGCACTCATCAGCTATGAAATACAAATAAAAATAATAGAACCGTTACAAAATTAAAAAACTACGGCGGCGTATGCTTTGAAGTCAAAAGAAAGAGAAAAAATAAAAAAGAAAGAAAGTATCAAATTGCAAAAGAAGAAATCTGTTTTTGTGTCTGCATTTGAAAACCATTTCGTTCTTTTTATTCAATAAGTTTCCTTATTGATACATCACTATCATGTATTTTTCATGCAGACATAGTGTGCAACTTTTTTTGACCTGATTGTGCAATTCGCAGGGTTTTACAATTCTCCATTTACCAAAAGGTGTAATATTTCCCTCTTTTATTTTCCATACCTCTAGTTAGCTTCCATACCTCTAGATAGTTCAGTGTTAGTCTTATACTTTTCAAAATTAGAAGATTTTAGGTGGTCGGCGTATCTTAATTTAAATGATTTGTTCAAGATGCTTTCGTATAGTTGGTCAAATATCACCATAGATGTTCTTATCAACTTAATTGACTCTATGCTTCCTCCTTGTTAAGCAGTATTAAGATCTAGAGGCTATCCAGCAAAATACTGATATGCAATGGTGAAAAAAAATGAAGGAATTAGAAATAGTGCTTCTTTTTTGATTTTTTGTTTCTTTATAAAATTTTGTACTATTATGTTTTCAATAAAATTTGAATTTCTTCCTTCTGTTACAGGTTATCATTTTTTTGAGTCAACTATACTATATTGGAGGAACAATTGTTAAAAATTTCATTTTCAATGAAAAGGCGAAAAGTTATGATAAAAAAAAATTGAAAAGTTCATCTGTTTGTTATCTTTGGCATGCTACTGTATAATTCCTAAAATATATCAATATTACTTTGAATATTGCGTAACTACGATTACAAGATAAAGTTTCCCAAAAAAAGATGGAGTAATTTATTAGAAACAAATATGATGTAAAAATTGTTACTTGCTTATAAACACGCCTCTTCAAGACTTTCTCGGGATGTATTTTTTGCATTCGTAGTAATCTAAAGTTTGATTAATGCTAATTCGGAAAAGTTATTTAGAATTTTGGACGTAAGAAATGCGAAGGCGACTGGAAGTCGTATTTTAAAAGCGTCTTCACCTCTTATTTAGAAATGCCATTCAAAAATTAGACAAAGTTCTAAATATCTTTTGACGACGTAATCAAAATACATTTTAAAGATTGCCGCGGGAGTATAAATAATGAATCATTGGTAAGCAGCATGATATTGAACCAAACAAAAGGTTCACTAGTTTGAAGCAAAAATCAACAAACTGTTCTCAACTGCAAAATGTCTCGTTTTGTCGTTAAGAATAATTTGTCAGTGACCTCACTACTGATGAAACAACTCTTTAAAACTAAAAAGAAGTGGTAAGATTGAAAAAGGGTATGAATTAAGTTTCCTTTTCAATTATTAACATCAGTTTTTAGAATCAATGATTTACATAATGTGTCTCGAAACAAGCTTTAAAAGAATTAACTTTTATTTGGTTATTAGAACTTGTCAAAAATATTTCTAAAGGCAAAATGTTATTCAAAGGTTAAAAATGCTTATGAAAAAATCAAAACGTGTAAATCAAAACGCGTTTTTAGCATCATAACTAAAAACCAATGCTTTTCAAAGAAAACGTTTTTTTTTATTTCAACAAGAAACTTAAAAAGCTTTTTTTGCAAAAAAAGATTCTAAAGAAGAAATTTAAATATTTTACTAACGTTGGTTTTCACTTTCTTATTCGTTTCTATATCTTCAATATTCAATAGATTTGCTTTTTTGTTACGTAATTGAATTGCGAAGACGCTACAAAAATATTATTTTTTAATGTCTTTTACAGCACATAACATTGATTTTCTTGTTATGCATTCAAAAATTACTTGGATTGCGTGTTCATCTTCGTCGAAAGTATTTTCTCAGAATCTCTGTTAAGTGTTGTTATTTTATTATGATGGGAAAAAAACAGGTTTTACTGCAGACAGAACATCTGAAGGCTATTTATATAAAATAGTAGTGTAACTACTAACTATGACGACTTACTTTCAAATATTGGTTTTACTTTCAAAAGTTTTCCAAGGTAGTTCTAAGTTATAGGTTTTAGTTAAAACTTTATATTTGCGTTAACACATAACTTTACTTCCTTCTTCTATTTCGCTCTTCTTCTTTTTTTTTTTTTTTTTTTTGATATGATAATTTGCAAGCAGCAAACAACAGAAGATAAACAGTGTGAAGGAGTCCGTACAAAATTACACAATTAGTTTCGTACTGTAATTTAGTGAACGACCGAAATTTGAATTCAAGCCGAAACAGAAAGTACAGAAATTTCGCTTCAATAAAACCGTGGCCGAATTTGAGTGAAATCGTAAACCTAAGCTGGACCGCTTAATTGTCACCAAATAAATCCCAAAATAATATAAAACAAGAATTTTGCATAGATTTAAACAATAAATATGCAACATAATAGGGATAAAAAGTAGAGTATGAGCAAAATATTAATATATGGAGTTTGAGGTTTTTTTTCTTTACTCAAAAAATTTTTTTTCAAAGTTATTTATTTTTCTGACAAAAGTCTGTTTCTTTCATTTGAAAGAATGTCTCCAGCATTTTAAAGCAATCCTTCAACTTCATTAGATGTTGATGGTGGTGTAAGCAATTTATTTGCTATTTTTGCAAAACCAAACTTCGCGTTTAATGTTGTTTTCACTTCATATTCTTTCCAAAATTCTAAGCAGGTTGAAATCGTGTAGCATTTTGGGTACTCGTTTAAACCTTCCTTTGATAATTTGGAAGGAAGTTGGATTTTTGGCCCTTACAGTTTTTAACCATCATTAAAGAAAATTCCAAGTTCTCAATAGATGTAGTCTACAACACAAGGATGGCTTTATGTTGGCTCTAATACGAACGGTCTAACTCCGAAAAGACATTTTAGCAGCTTGAAAGGGTTCTTGGGATATGAAATAAATGAATCTGGGATTAAGAACTGTTGCTACTGCAAAATGGTCTATGGTTTCTTAGTCGTAAACACGTACTTCAATTGATTTCCTTCATGCCCCTCCATTAATTGTCCTCTAAAAGAATGTCAAATGACTTCATGATGGTTGTCACGATTGGAATGTATGCGCTAACCCAAGCATTCCTTTCAGAGAGCTATTTGGTGCTTTCCTAGAAAATTAGGCCTGTAAAAACTTTTAGTTCAAATCTCTTCAAAAAAAAAATTTTGACAGGCTTGATTGTTGAGCTAAGAAAAGATGAAGCTTGAGTACGAGAAGCATAAGTACAAAGATTTTGACATTTTTCTATCAATCTTAAAACACTCGGAGTAAAAAAAAAATTCCTTTTTGATCTAAGTTGAAGTGAATGATTCAGACACCCAGCAGGTTGTAAACTCACTATGGTTCTTTGAAAGCTGCATTTAAATTTGCCTTTGAAATTTGCCATGTAGTGAACGACCGAAACCGAAATTTAAACCGAAATCGAAATTTAAGCCGAAACCGAAAGTGCTAAAATTTCGGTTCAGTAAAACCGTAACCGAAACTGAAATTTGAGTAAAACAGAAACCGAAACCGAAACAGCCAAAATGAATAAACCCAAATAACATTAATAACAATTTTACATATACAATGTGTTTCATAACTTACTAGAAAAACTAAACTTATGTAGTATGTAAAAATATATAGTTCTGGTGAACCATATCATACTTCATCTTGATTATCATTAGTAAGTATTTTTATATAAACTACAAAACTGCATATTAGTGCACCATCAATTGAAATCAGAACATTACGTTTAAAAATTGAAGGAGTTTGCCACATGGTTTTTGGAAAACAAGTTTGATAATTATAGACAAAGTACTTTGGACAGTTGCAGCGTATTTCAATTACGATGGAATCATTTAAACCAAGAACGCTTATTTGGAGTGACACGAATCCTTACAGTCACCTAAAGTCACTAAAAAATCACTTAATTCACCAAAGTTGTGAGTATGAATGGATTTTTCCGGCAAAATTCTTGTTCCACCATTTTTCATCTTATGAAGTTTAAGAAAAAGGAATATTTTACAAACTTTTTTATTCACAATATCAATAATATAAAAAACACCTGGAAAGGTATAAAAGAGTTGAAAAATGTAAAGCCAAATAAGTTACTCTCCAACAAGTAAATAATTTACTTTTTTCTAGGAATATTTCTTGATGTCTTCAAGCTGATCCAAGCTATTCCAGTCTACAAAAAAAGGATCTACAGTTGACTGCACCAACTCTCTCTTCTTTCTAATTTAAGCAAAATTTTTGAAAAAGTTATGCATAATAAATTACATGATGCTTTTATAGACACCAGTTTGGTTCCCGTAAAAAGCATTCTGCAGCTCACGCTCTTATCGAAATTACAGAAAGTATAAGAGTTGCTCTTGATAATGGAAACTTTGCCTGTGGGGTTTTCATTGATTTACAAAAAGCTTTTGACACCATAGACCATGACATTCTCCTATCAAAGCTTAACTATTATGGTGTGCACAGCATACCCTTGCAATGGTTTAAATCAAACTTTTCCAATCGTCAATAGTTTGTTACTTTAAATGGCACCTTCTCAGACATTAAAAGCATTTGCCTTGTTCCTCAGGGATCCATATTAGGTCCTCTTCTCTTTATTATTTACATCAATGATTTCAATCTTTCCATCAAACATTCAAATACGTATCAAAAAACTAAATGAATATATTAATGAGGATATGGCCAGTCTTGTTCAATGGCTCGGAGCAAATAAAATCTCAAAATGGCTCAGTTCAAATAAAATCTACAAATGTAAACTTTGCCACTTAAATTTTTTATGACCTCTGTTATTGTCATCAAAATATTTGCAAGGGCATATATCAAACACTTCCTCAAAAGACTTCATAGAACTTCTGTATGCATCTAATATCCTTTTTTTCATTCAAATTTTTTAGAAGTCTCTACCAATTTGGATAGTTTGATAAGAACACTGTTGAAGGTTATGGTTGGTATACTAGCTTTTTTATAAACAGATATAACACTTAAAGATAGTGTTTTTCTAAAACAAGAGCGTTATAGATGCACTTAACAAAAAGGACTAAGACCTAATAATTAATGAACATGTAACATTGGAATTCCTGTTTCATTTGAAATGCTCGAACTAAACAAATAAAAATATTTCATTTTGAACAGACTGACCATCCATTTCAACTTTGTTAAAAATTTTAGCATCATTTGTTGTTAAAATATTTTTTGTGTTTAAAGCTTTGAACTTTATTTAATTGTAGTTATAATATGGTGTTTAACGTAAAAAATATATCAATTTCTAATAGAAAAAGCTATTTTTAAAACGTTTTTTTTTTTTAGTTACAAGTGATGTAGTATATATTGGCCATACTAAAGATGACTTGTTTATTCAATCAACACTTCATGAGTTAAAAACATTTCAAAGCTCTTTAGAAAATGGTAAATGAGGTTGAATTGCTTTAAATTTGAATATATATTTATTTTGGAAAAAGGTTTTAAATCAGCTGTAGGTTTCTTCTTTAAAATGCTCCCTAGAAACTTTGTATGCAGAAAAATTGTAATGATTAAATTTTTTAGAAATCAATATTTGCTAAATCCTTACCCTTATTTTGGAAGTGTTTTATTTGAGGCGGAAAAAGCTGATCAGATCAGAAATCTGTAGGACCAAAAACATTTTCTGAACTATTTCATGTTTTATTGGAAAGTAACTTAAGTCTTATTTAAATTTTAATAAAAGGTCTATATTTAAAATTAGGATTTTAAGAATTACTTTACAAGTGTTACAACTTTTACTTAGAAAATAAAAATTAATTAAACCTATGTTAAGAAATCAATTATATAAGAATGCAATATGATATTAAAATTACAAATTTTAATTGTTTCAATTTAAGTTGGTAATTAATTCTCCTCCGAAAATGAAAGATTTTCAGTCACTGTTATCATTTTTGTTCTTGCAATTTGAGTATAAGTATATTTCTTTACAATTAAATTCATTCTTTTTGTATTTGTAATGCATCATATTACAATTAGTTTTGCAAAAACTTTTACATTTGATACATGAGATAGATCTTTTAAAATTACTTCATTAGCATCATCTTTAGTCTTAGATTTGAATTCTTTTGAATTAAAAACGATAGTATATACTTCATTTGTCTTATACCAAATTGACTGTGTTCAATTTGATAATTAACTCCATGTATTATAGAAAATTTTCAGGTTCAACTTGTTTTGGATATGTGCTATAAATAAAAAATGAATGAGTATAAACTATCTTTGATTAAGGTTGGTATTCCCAAAGAACCTCCTAGTTTTCTAAAAGAATCTAAAACATCGCAAGAGCTTTTTGTAAAGATTTTTCACCATGAAAGTTTAGATTTTGCCAAAAAACATTGGTGCTATGTTGCGTTATATTATTTAGTTTACTAGGATGTTGTTTGAGTATAAAAAACTCTATCAAAGATGAAACATGCAAAGAATTGCAATTTCATGGAGTGCCTACGATTTATCTATTAACAAATGCATTGTTCCATCACAAGGAAAAATCTTAATTATTATTATTATTATTATTATTATTATTATTATTATTATTATTATTATTATTATTATTATTATTATTATTATTATTATTATTATTATTATTATTATTATTATTATTATTATTATTATTATTATTATTATTATTATTATTATTATTATTATTATTATTATTATTATTATTATTATTATTACTATTTATTGTTTCATCTTTCATTGTTAAATCTTTATTACAAAGTTTCACCTTCTATATCAACAAATACAAATTTTATGTTGTTTGCATGTGATGTTAAGTCAAATTTTAAGTCTGATATTTCTTTGACAAACATTTTGTCTGTTTTTGAAATCTAGAGTCAGTAGATAATTTTGATGGGTACTGGTAGTAAAGTTTGTAGTAATCAATAAAGAGTTTAAAATCTAACTCAGGTTTTTTTGGTAATTTTTTTGTTAAATAAATTGAACTCTTTCTTTAAAATGACAACTTTTTCTTTTAACTTTTGGGGGATCCCCAATCGAAAATTTAGTCTTCTTTAAATTATTATAACAGTTTCTCTCCTTTTTCAAATGATAAAAAGTTGAATTTTTGAAAGAAGGACTTTCAAGTTCAAATCCAAGAACACTTTTGTTTATTATTGGTTTTCTTTCTTTAAATTTTACTTCATTTAATCAAAGCATCTTTTAACTTCTTTATATTATTTGCAATTTGCAGTTGTTTGTCTCTTATTGGTTCTTAAATTAAAGTGACTATTAAATTGTTTAATATTGTTCATTTCTGACTATAAGAAATTCTTTCATCTAGAGATCACCATTTGTTAGATATTTCTTTGATTTCCTGATGAACTTTAATTACTCTATTCTTGTGGTCAAATTGAAAATATTTACATTATTTGCTGAGAAATTATTTCTTTTCTAAAAAAAACTCTAATTTTCTGGATTGTATTTGTTTGAGAGATGCACACAGGAGATAAATAAGCATAATTAAGGCGACATTTCAAGTCCTGCAAAATGCAGATTATGAATGAAATGCAGGTTATTTTGATTGCAAAATAAAGGTTATTGCAAATGCAAATTTTTTTCTAGCTATTCATGCCCTAAAAATGCATCTCACATGTTTTGTCACATATCACATGTACGAGCAATAATAGTTTTTCAAATATTATTATGAGTTTCCTAGGAACTTAGTTTGTAAGTTGGTTGTCAAATTTCTTCTAAATGTTTATCAGATTTGATAAACATTTAGAAAAATTCCATCAAAGATATTTCTTCAGATTTTTCTTAAAGCAATTATTGAGAGCTTATTTTGATAGAGCACAAGAGGAATTATGCAGACTCCTTTTTTCTTAAACATGCAAAAATCATCAAGATTTTTCTTTATAACTTAAAATATTATTTTTAGAAAAGTTCTAATAGAGATTTTTCCCTCTTCCTACCATTTCAATATAACAACATATGCTAGAAGAGATTGATCTCTCTTGATTGGTTATGAGACAGCCATTTATATATTACACGCTGTAATAAATATTTTATTCAAATTTTTTTATTAACAATATTTTAAAATAGTTTTCTAAATTATCTATAATCTCAGTGGACAGTTATTGACCAGCACAAAATGATTTCTTGTTTGTACTTCACAAAATGATTTCTTGTTTGATGAGAGTTGAAGTATCTCACTTTGTTCAAAATTATTGTTTCAAAATATTTTCCTTTTTTAGGAGTAACACAAGATGATGAGAAGAATTTATATCTACAAGCTCAAGGGTTGTATTTGCTATCATGCGTTCTTCTTTTAGATATAAGGAAGTACAATAGTGTTGTCAAAGTTTTAGCAAATTTAAATCAGGAACTTGTTTCTGACAGCTCTATACAGTCTTGGTCAACTGAGCTGATTGGGCCAACAAGCATTAAATTGAATGGCATAGTACGAGGCAACAAAAATGATACTCTGCACATATATTTAGAATCAACAAATGGTGATATACTTGTTAAATCACTTAGTCAGCTTTATCTAGTGTCACTGTCATCTTATGATATTGAACAGTTTTTGTCAGTGAGTTTACGCAATGATGTTTTTATTGAAAAAACTGCCTTGCAGCTTTATTGGACAACTTTTAACTTGTTTGGCAGCTTTATTACCACTAATCTGTTTAATAAACAAGGAGGTAATTTTATTGCGGAAAAATTTGGAGTGTATATTGTTTTAGGGAATTTTGTTTTTAACAACAAGCAAGAAAATTTGTGCACTGTGTCTGTTTTTGTAATGAAAAATAACAATGAAGTCCTAATTGAGTCGACCTTAATGACTCAAATGCTCTACTTTACAATAAATGTTGTACGAAATATTCAACTAGAAAAGGGTGATAGATTATGGGTGAAAGTCACCTCATCTTGTTTGAAAGTTGTACTGTCTAACAGTACAACATATTCTATTGGATACTTGGACAAAAAAGAAGGTTTTTCTTCATTTTTACGCAAGATAGAGTCTTACATAGTTAAAAATAACTGGAATGTATTTGATTTGTTTAACTTTGATCATAAAAGCCAAGGAGGTTTTTTGACCAATCAAGCAAACTATGCTTCAAGCTTTGTTTCGTTTGAAGATCCAGGTTTAGTTTTAGTGACAGTCAACTTATTACTAAAAGTGCCTTTGAACACAACACTTATTAAGATAGCAGTTACAAAAAATGTTGAAGCAATGACACTTGATCAAAAGGATCACTTTGGAGACAAATTTTCTTTAGTATCACAGTCTTTTTCTTCAACATCTCAACAAACTGTTAGTTTTGTATCTCTTATTGATGTTGCAAGAAATGACCACTTAAGGCTCAATATTTTTTCTTCTACCAGTGAGCAGTGGTTTATTTTACCTAACAGTACTGTTAGTTTGGTTGTTTTATCCCAAGGCCCACAAAACCAAGAGTTAAGACCATTTTTAGCTTCTGAAGATTGGGAACTTCTCTCATGCTTAAAAGAATCTACTGAAGAATTAGTATATTCAGTTAATGGTTTATTTAGCACCCATAAAAGTAATGTTTTCTTTGTTACTACTTCAATATTGATAACGAACAATCTGCTGGAAGACCAAATTAAAATAGCTTTAATATATAATGAAGCTGTTTTGGAAAAAAAAAAAATTCTTTTGGTTAGTGAAGAGCAAAACATAAACTCAAACCTCACTCTTAAATTTTCTAGTATATTTGTTATGAACATTGGACAGAATATTGGGATATTTATGCAGTCTCTAAAAAGTGTTAATTTAAAGGTAAGTTGTTCCATCTCATTTTTGCCTTTTGGAAGTATAGAAAATGTTATAGGTTTCCAAGGAAACCTTGGTGTTTCAATTGAGGGAAATACTGATACTGTTGAGTTAAAGAATTTTTATGACCCAAGTCGAACAGAGTTTTCTCATGACTATCATTATAATAATGGTCAGTACTTCTCCTTTAGTGAAGGAGTATTTAAAGCTCCTGTTAAAGGAATTTACTTAATATCTGCAAACCTAGTAGTCAAAGGTTTAATCCCACATGACGAACAGTCTGTGTTTGCTGCAGCATGTCTTAACATAAACAAAAAACACTCAACATATTGTATTAAAAGATCAATTGTTTCATTAAGAACAAAGGAGAAATTATCTTTAACATTATCAATGGCCGGCCCAATAAAGTTATTTAAAGAGGATAAAATCAACTTAGTGGTCTTCTCAAACTGTTCTGGAATTTGGTTTGTTGATAAATCAACAAGTTTTTCAGCGCTACTGATTGATGATGAAAAATCAGCCAAAGGGTTTTTTGCAAATCTACCAAGAGTGAGTGTACGCTTGATTGAAACCCATTGGAATTTAATAAGTGGTTGGACTGCAGAAAGTAAGGTTGGTCATCGTTTTGTATATACCTCTAAAGAAAGTCCTTTTATAGATAATTCTGAAAAGGTAGTGGCTCATTATAGTGGAACTTATATTTTTTCCCTTCAACTTTATTTGAAACGTAAAACAACTTCAGAAAGTTACCAACTTTTCATAAAAGTTGGTGAACAAGCTTTTGTTTGCGATGAAGCAGCTGGCAAATATGGTGAAATAAGTTTGACTTGTTCAATGATTATTGCACTGAAAAAAGGAGACGAATGCAGTATTCAAATAAAAAGCAAAGCAAGTATCACAGAGCAGAGTTTCTTTACAGACAAAATAAATAATATTGAGCAAGGTTACATGTCAGTTTATTTGTTTCTAAATGAAAAGCCCTTTCAGACTTCTTCTTTTGTGCTTAAGGTACTTATTTATTTAGTTTTATTTTTTAAAATTTAAAAACTAATTTTTGAAATTGTTTTAGATTTTTTTTTATACAAAAATGGCCAGAGAAAAATTTAATTATATTTTTAAATTAAAATAGGACCATCTTGAGTTCTCTGATTCCCTTGAAATTTTGAAACCTTGGCAATTAGAAAAATCTTCCTATTACTGTAATTCATGTGGCTTTTCTGCGTCAAGTGGTGTTCTAACAGCAGAATCATCAGGCTGCTATTTTATTTCATTGGACATGACATTCATAAGGTCTTTAGGTAATGCTAACCTATCAGTTCACTCATTTCCTATGCAAAAAGAAGAAGCAAATATATTTACCGGCATATCAAGTGTGAGGTATGTAATCAGCTTTAGTCAAAGTTTTTTAATGTGAAATTTTGCAATTGGCTTTTAACTTGTTTAAGTTATTGGAGATTTATCATGGAAATAATTTTCCAATAAATTGATAAAAAGCTGAATGAAATAATCATTTAAGTTTACTGTTCAAAAAAAAATAATTTAAAAATAAAAATTCTTAAATGTTTGCATAATTATTATGTCGATATTTCATATCAGTTTTTTTTTCTTTCTTTCTTTTAAAAACCTTGGGATAAAAACTTCTAATGCACTTTAAGTTAAGAAATTTTTTCTTGAGTTCATGCAGAAGCTCTATGTTTACAAGGATCATTAAGGCCTGTTTGTTATAATTTTTTAGAATAACCACCCTAATAACATTTCATGAGTTCATTAAAATAACTAAATTGGTAATACTGATATAATTAATGTAATTTTGTGGTTCTATTGTGATCATATATTTATGTTTGTTTTTCAGCATATCAAGTGTTTTAAAACTTCATATTGTTGGTACTATTCATATGGATGCAAATGCTCAGCTTGCATCTTCGTTCTACAGTACTGGTCCAGGATCTCTTCCTTCTCAAGGCACCACCTATTCCTACACCAAAATACCAAATTATCAGTTAGAAACTTGTGAAATGTACACTAAGTCTACATCGTTTACATCAAGTTTAATAGGAGAAGACATCATTACAAAATGGGTGCATTACATAACAAAATCTGTATATTCTGAATTTGCATTATTTGGAAGTGGGATATATTTTGTTTCTGCTAATCTAATTACAACTTCTTCTGGAACAAAGATCTCTTTTGGAGTGCGAAATAAAATCAGGTCTCTTTTTACAGCTTCATACTACACTTCACCTGACACAACTTTCACGTTTTTGCTTGCTGGGGTTGTTTTAGTTAAAACGTCAAAAATGGTTTTATCTCTGTATTTATCATCCAATTATACTGCTTCTGTACAATCACAATCGTCTCTATCTTTGGCTTATATAGGGAGTCTTAAGTTGCCTGCAATTTTGCTTACTGTAAAATCACCAGAGAGTCATCATTGGATAATTAATGAGTGGATTCCAATAACTGCATTTGAAGAAGAACATGTTTCAGATTTCTTTTACAAAAATAAAGTTGTAGTAACTAAGGTTACTGGTGTTTATCTGATAACAGCGCATGTTATTGTTTCAGTTGAAATGCCGTAAGTATTTTGTTATCTTAATGTAAAAGAAGTAAATTTCTGATCTGTTATTTTTTGGTGGGTGTTTTTTACTGGAATTGGTTGTATAATAAATATAATATAACAATAATAAGTTATTTATGATAAATATAATAAGTAGCATTCTTTCAGTTAAATATTAGGAGCATAATTCTTTAGCATGCAATTAACACTAGCTGTCTTTGTAAATGAGGAATCAACTGTCACAGATTTAAAATTACTTAAGAACACAGACACATTAACTATTTCAAGAAGCATATATTTGCGTCAAGGATCTGTTTTATCAATAATGATGCATAGCAATTCAGAAGCAAAGTATCAAGTAGAGACAAAAAGTTCATTCTCTTTAGTTCTTGTAGGTATGCAGATTTTTTGGAATTCCGGGAAAAACATCTTTGAGTTATTTCTGAATAAATGAATTTAACTTATTTAATTAAGAGTATCTTGGTGCTGATGACACTCCGATGACTCCTGCTATCACAAGTGAACTACATTCAGGAAGTTATTTAGAGTTGGCTGCCGGCATGGAGTGTAATTTAGAATGCAATGCTGTGCCTAACAGCGATTTAAGTTTTAAGTGGTATCAAAATAATCAAGTAAGTATTGTTGAGATTTTCTCATGTTTCCTTGGTGATGAGCATAGTGGTGCGTATGTAAGAAACACTTAAAATGTACACTAAAATTTAAATAAATTTACAAACAATACAAAAATTTATTTGAAAAAAATGCATTTAATAACTACGTTTATTACTTTTGAAACAATCAAATAATTTCTGTAGGAAATTATTGGTCACAATGAAAATTTTTTACGAATTTGTTCGTCAGGAAGTGGGTTTTACCAGTGTCAAGCATCATCTAATGGTGTTGGGCCAATATCAAAAGCAACTCAAGTTGTCATTAATGGTAACGATGCATTTCCCTCAGTTATTTTTACATTAAAGTGATTTTTTTTTTTTTTAAAAAAAAAAAAGGTTTACAAACATCTCTAACTAGGAAAATAATTCCATATTATTCACTTTCAAACTTTGATTCTGATTTAAATTTAGATATAACTTAATGGAAATAGAATGATTGAAAATATATTTTAAAAAACTTTAAGTTTCAAAATCGTATTTTGAATTAGAAATTTGAAATAAAATTAAAAACAAATTTTCTGTGATTTTTAGTTTTACTTTAGTGTCAACCTTAAATTTAATTTTTTAGAAGTAAATGAGTGCCAGGATAAAGAAAATTGCAAAGGTACCAATATGACATGCGTTGATACACCTTTCTCTTACAAATGTGATTGTTTATATAATCTTAAATATTATGGTGGTCAATGTGTGGGTAAGTTTTTCAGGCTCTCTATAGAATTAAGTGATTCCTTTTTTTTTGTTTTTTTTGTTTGTTTTTTTTTTGTTAAAAAAAAAGTAATGATAATAAGAATTGCTTTTAGAAAACAACACTATTCAAAATAATAGAGTTGAACAGAAAGGCAGTTCTATTCCAATTACACTGTTTGTCATGGTACCTGCAGCAATTTTAACAATTGTTGTAATACTAATATGCACTGTTTTCTTGTGCTTAAAGCGAAGGAGATCTAGGGACGATAATTCGGATATGGAATTTCTTCAACTAGATTTAAATGAAGAAGTTATTCCTATGCAAAGTTTGAACGGTTCTCAAATCTTGGACGGTAATGCGGATATAGACAAATCAAGTATTGGTACGAGTATATCTTACTCTCTTGCGATAAGTTTGTCAGCAGATGATGAGGATGATGCTGAAGGCTTTGAAGAATTGAAGTGGAAAAGACTTTCGGATGCAAGCACAGTTGTATAGGTTTTCAAATGTGTCTAAATTACACCTGACAATATTGTATTATAAATTAGATCGCGCGTGCTCAGCGTAAAAGATATCAAACCAAATATTTTTGTTATTTGAATTGTGATTCCATTCTATTTTATACTCGTGCATGAAATTTTATGTGTTTTATACAATTTATAGATTTGTTAATAAAATAAGCTCAAAATATTTGAAATTTTTTTTACATAAGTAACCATGATTTTAACATTCCTTTACACAAGATAATTTATGCTCCACAAGCATTTGTTGAATTCTGACGAGGTTAAACAGTAAATCAGTAGAATTGTTTTACCGATTTACCGGTAGAATGATGCTGGTAAATCGTATTACCGGTAAAATTCTACCGCAAAACATTTTAGTAATGCTTAAACGGAGATATTTTGTAATGTTTGACCGCCGCTTTAATAATTTAATTAAACTTTAGCTCGTATTTCCCGATTAAGCTTTTAAATTGCTTGTAAACGGATTCAAATTATTTAACTTTTTCTAAACGTTTTATGAAAGACATTTTTGCTTTCTTGTGCTTTACACATTTCCGAAATCTTCAGTTTAAATTATGTTTGACCAATAAAATTGTAGGACCTTTGGAAATACTAGGCCTTAAAGCCTAAGTACTAGGTACTTACAAAATATATGGAAATCTCATGTCTCAAGTGGTACAAACGAATATGACACTTCAACAAAAAAACGTGCGAAAAAGAAGGGAGAAAAAAACCACAAAAGTTGCAACAGAATCACTAGAAATTGTTTGATAATTTATCAAATAAGTAATTTAGATATTACATGATATAATTATAAATTTCAAATTTTTTTTTTTCAAACGCAACTATTTCAAGAAGTGCCTTCAATACATGTATCGCTGAACAGATTTAGTTTAAATGGCATCTACTTTGTCTGAAAAAAAGTTATGATTTTTCAAAAAACTCCAAATAGGTAATCCAGTTAGTAAAAAGTTTGAGGACTATCATTTTCAATTCTTTAGCGTGAAATGGAAAATGTTTTTCTGTTACACTTGAGTACATCACTTTAAAAAAATCGAATTTACTACATTAAAAGAACAAGCGGAACCTAAATCGAATCTCTAACTCTATGCCGATCTAAAAAGTACAAAAATGGACTGAAAATTGGCGACAGCGTTTTTTTTTCTCGATTGGATATGGAGCTTCCACGATAATTCAGTTCAGAAAACTAATTTCAACTGATAGAACGTCACTTGCTTGGAATGCATTTGGGAATCCAACAAGTATTTTATAAAAAACCTTCACAAAAAAACCTTACGTTGGAAGAAGCAAGCAACGAAGATGAAGCAGGCATAATCATGGCATCATTTCATAATTTCAGTAAAATAAAGTCCGGAAAACTTTTTCTTTGTTTGTAAAATGTTATTTATCAGAATTTATTTTGAATTATTAAGGTGGTATCCAGCTATTATTTTGGTGAAAAATGAAAAAAAAAAAAAAAAAAAGAAAAATTTGAAAAAATATTATTTAGACAATTGAACCTTGTAGAATTCAATAGTAAAAATATTTTTCCCAAAATAATCTTAGAATATTAAAAATATTCCTCTTAAATTTCTTCTTAGTGTACATGATTTATAATTTTAAAATTGATTTTTCTCAATTTTTTTTTTATGAGAAGCCGTATGAAAACAATGACATCTCAATAAAAAAAAACTTTATTTTAGCTTCAAACTTTCAGGATATGTTCATTATTAATGAATTGAGTGCCTGAATCTAAAAAAAAAAAATAAAAAAAAAAAAATAAAAAAGGCTAACCTACAAAATACCATATCAAATGAGTGTTTTATCGCTAAAAATAGTTTTTTACATAATTAAGTCTGCCATTTTTGATCATTTAAACTTTTTCAAAAAATTTTTGGTTCAAGCACAAGCTACACTAGTATACTAGCATTTTGCAAAATTTCAACCTTTAATAGTGATGTAATCTAAAGATATTTATGTTCTTGGAACGTTAACTTTTTCACCTTTTTTTGCTGAGTCAGCAATTATTTTTTTCAAATTAGAAATTTTTTTGCAATACGTTTTAGATTTTTATCTATTATGCTAATAATTCATCAAAGGTATTTATTATGTGTAAAATATAAGAAAATAGAAATAATGGCTTGATACCACCTTAAGAAGAGTTTTTGAATTATCAAAAATGAGGCAGCAGCAACGAATTTAACTGAATTAAGTTTTAGATGAAATCTCATTTCTAAAGTTCTTTTGCTGTCCGTCATCAAAAATTCATAAAAATTTTCAAGTTATTTGAAAAATTTCTTGTATAAGACGATGCCCTTTAAGGAGAAACACGCAAAAGTGGTAAGTGAAATACATACCTAATTTTAAAAGAATGGGGCCGACCCTAGTACACATATAATGTTTACATCATTACTTTAATTCTAATTACTAATCATTTAAGGTAAATCATTCAAACAATTTTTTTCTTTTGAATAGACAGTGTAAAAAAATATAGGCGCCGTAAAATGTTAAGTTCGTTTTTATTAAAACAGCCACTATATTTGCTAAAGATTAAATTTTTTTTTTTTTTAACAGAGGAATCCACTTCACTATTGACAAAATATAGTGACATAAAAAGCCACTGAATTACAAACATCCACCATAAAAATTTATCGGTATGTTTCTTGCTGAATACAGTTCTTTGTCCATCCAAGCCCAAATAGACTCAATTGGATTCAAATCTGGTGATTGAGCTGGTCAGGGCAACAAATCTACTTTGCTTTCTTTCATCCACGTTTTGACTTTACGAGATATATGGGCGGTTGCCATATCTCATTGAAAATGCTACCATTTATTTCGATCAATTAGCATGTTTACTGATGGAATTATACAGTTCTCTAGCGTTTCCATATGGGGGTGTTAGTTGATTTGACCTGTATAAATGTTATACACACTTACTCAGTTAAAATCAAAGCATCCCTAAATACAAATATTCCCACTGCCAACTTGCAACCTCGGTACAACAAAGCCACTACTACACTTTTCAGATTAAAAATTTTTAACATGAATTTTGCTTCCACTTTTCCAAAGATCACCTTAATTTTAGATCACCTTAATTTTGTGATTTTAGATCACCTTAATTTTGTAAACTGATCTCTGACCGTCACCATGGATTTCCTAACAGCTGCATAAACACAAATGTTTTTCTTAAGTAAAATGTTTCGAACTGTGTTTAAAGAAAGACGTTTTTCTACGATTTTCGTTAGATATGCTGGTAAGTTCACAATAACTAAACTTTGGGTTGGCTCTCACTTGACGAAATATAAGACTGCTTTCGCGCTATGTAGTTTTTTTTTAACCTTCCGGATCCTGTATGGCATTAGATGCCACATATTGTTTTTATTGTTTCAGGGTATTTCTGACGCAATTCTCTGAAACTTTACATCTTCTTGCTATTCCTCTGTTACAGATCATCGAGCCATCCTTCATTCCTATAATTTACCACATTATTGCTTCGCTTACAGCTTTTCGATCCATTTCTGTGTATCTTAACTTTTAGATCTTATCAAATTATTTAAAAAGGCTTTAAATGTGACCAAGCTGGTCATCATAAGTAATTTTATACGACCTTTTATAGGAAATTGTTAAACTAACAGAAAAATTAACAAAATCATTACGAATAACAATTGGGTTAAGAAGAAACTAGAACGGAAACCAATTAAAAAGTTTGTACGCGTAAATTTTTTTACAACATTTTCCGTTATGTTTTTTGAATTCCTTTGATAAAACTAAAGTAATAGAAAAAGAAACATAAAATGAATTTGTCAGTTACATGTTAGTTTTAGAGAAATAGTTTTCTTGTCATGCAAAAAAAAAAAAAAAATTTAACCTTTAGCAAATATAGTGACTGTTTTATGTTTGAAAAAAAAAAAAAAAAGAATGAACTTATTATTTTACTGCGCCAATTTTTTTTTAAAGCACTACTATCGTCAAAAGTCATACCTCGTCAAGTAGATATATTAGCATTAGAGGTATCGGCATAAATCTACGAATCATTTTTAAATATCCTGGTATAATTTAAGATCAGAGCAGCCCGACCGCCTTCAGGCGCCTGAGAATCATAAGAGTGAAGTGGGCACCCCTTTAAAATTGGAAGTATATGAGTGACATATAAATCCACTGAATTACGAACAGCCACCATATAAATTTGTTGGTGTGTTTCTTGCTGAATACTGCAGTCTTCTTTCTTTTATAGTACCAGAGAATGCATTAGAAGTCAAATTCCATGAAGAGTGTATGTTAAGTAAAATATTGAGTACAGAATTGAAGATAGGCTCAAATTACTGATAATTGCAGGTGATAAGATTTTGCAAAAGAATATTTGATGTGAACGCAATAATTCTCTCACCGGCATTATCGCTATCTCATACACACGGCAATTACCATTAAATTCGTCGCGAATTCGTCACAGGGTCGTGTTCGGTACGCAGCATCTCTAAAAGGTTCGTTATTGTGGTTGTCATGGTTAATTCGTTCATTAACGATAGGAGTCTGCGTTCCAACCGAGTTTAATCACATTTGATCGCAAATTACGAATTGCGTCGGATCGCAACTTTTTATATTTAAAACTACAAAATTTAAAAATAAGAAATTTTAATTTTTAAACAATACTTAAAACGAAATTTACAGGTAAGAATTTCGTTTTAAGTGCTGTTTAAAAGTTTCTACAAAATTCCGATTTCAATCGAGTTTGATCTCAAATTCCGAATTCCGATTTTCGGAATTCGGAATTTGAGATCAAACTCGATCGAAATCGGCGGAATTGCAGTTCCCTAATTTATGATAGTATCATCTTCTACAGAGACTCGAGCTTGCAGTGTACCGTTGTGAATTTGAAATATATTTTGGTATTTTTTGCGTAAATTTTGTCATTTTTTGCGTCTGCAAAGAGCACTTATCATCTTGAACAAATTGCAACCTAATTTTGAAACGAGTTGTGGTGTTGGAGCATTAACGATTGCTTGTACAATGATGTAAGTTTAACGAACATAAGAAAGATACTTAAAAATCAAATCGAGAATATTCCAATGATATATTTTAGTATTGCGCGAAAAATTCCATTGGAATATGTAATAATTAAGTTAGAGATGTTTGTGTGTCAAAAGAAAAAACCAGCCAATAAAAATCGAGAATATTCCAATGATATATTTTAGTATTGCGCGAAAAATTCCATTGGAATATGTAGTAATTAAGTTAGAGATGTTTGTGTGTCAAAAGAAAAAACCAGCCAATAAAAATGAATTATTCCAGGTGTTTTCGGATTTTTGGGCAAATATCCCCATTAATATCAACTTAGTTGACTCTATACCTTGTTGTTGTTAAGTAATGTTAAAATCTAGAGGCTATCCAACAAAATAATAATCTGCTGTGATGAAAAAATGTGAAGGGATTAGAAATTATCTTTTTTGAATTTTTTCATTTGTTTATAAACCTTTGCACGATTTAGTTTTCAATAAAATTTTAATTTCTACCTTCCATTCCAAGTTATAATTTTTTTGAGTAAATTATACTATGTAATCACATTATAGGAACAATTATTGAAAATTTCATTCATTTTCAGTGAAAAGTCAAAAAGTTAAGATAGAAAAACTTGAAAAACTTAGCTGTTAATAAATTTTTGCACGCTACTGTACGTATTGAATCGGCCTGGCAACAATTTCTGCAACTAAAGCTAATATAATTTTTACAGAGTTGCTATGTGACGCCATACTATTCCTCTTGCAAGAATCACAGGGCTAATTTTGATCAACAAAAAGTCAAATTTAACGCAAATTTCATAAAAACATTGAAAATATCTTTCTTTACATTTATTTTTTTTTTGGAGACTCCTCATGCATAATGATAACGCCAACCATGAATAATCGAAAAGAAAAATTGAGAATTCCTTACATGGATTGTTAGTAACCTACAAAAGATTTATTTTACAACTTAATAAGTTTTTTCGCCGAAGCATACAACAAATTTTAGACGGGAAAATTAGAAATGGCGAAATGAGAAACGCCAAAACAAGAAACGATAAATGTAAAACCGTGCGGAAAGTTTTAAAATTCAAAAAACTAATTATGTTGTACTAAAACAACATTTTCAACTCGTTTTTTTTTTAGTGTTATGAAAGCTTTATTTAAAGTTTTTTTTTAGTGTAATAAAAGCTTTATTTAAAGTTTTTTTTAGTGTAATAAAAGCTGGTGAAAAAGGTTTTTTAAAATCTATCCCAGGTGTGCACAATGGGCCAGAATGTATTAAAATGTCGAAAAAGTGTAGAAAGTTGTTTAAAAAAGTACACATCAAACTGTGGGTTTTTAGGACCAATTAAAATATTTTCGATAAAAAAATTGATATATTATTATTTTGACCGAACGGTTGAGCACTCTGACCGGCCGGATTTAACCACTTTAACCGGAAATATAACATTAAAATTTTTATTGATAAAAACCAAAATATAGGTTTTTTGAATCATCGAAATTAATTCCGACATAAATCACTTTGGAGGAGTGGTTGACCTTAACCCTGACCACTCTAACCAGCCTGATTTACCATTTTTCGTACAATAAAATAATAAAAAATTTTAGGGCAAAGAATCTGTTTACGGTGTAAAAAATTCAATGACACTGGTTCAATGGACTCGATAATTTGGTACGAATTCCATTGAATAAAAATGAACATTTTTATTAGAGAGCAGTCAATGAAACTTAACGCTCATTGAAAATTCTAACAAATATATCGTATCGATTGGCCATATCGGATCGATTCAATTTCTAACTAATAATACATTTACTGTATTAAGTAAAATCGAAGGAAACAAACCATCTTTGCATTAGAGCTTTTCAATGTTTGAAAAATAACAGCAGAAACTTTTAATAGCAGCTATTTTTCCTTGGGAGAAATTCAGACAGCTGGAAGGTGGAGGAAAAACAATCAAAAAAAAGATTATATCATAATAAGCAGTAAAACTTTTAAAGATGTTATAAAATTTTTTTAAACAAAATAATGACAAAAAAATCAGTAAAAATCAAGATACAAATACAAATGATATATAACAGATTAAATTCTGAAATTATACAATTCATTAGTCACATTTAAACAATTCTTCTTAATTATGAATAAAATTTCTATTTAGGCTTGGCTGATAATGGTGGCGGCGGAGGGGGAATTTTCTGTTTTGCGCTTAAAAATGGTGGCGGAGGAGGCGGTGGAGGTACTACACAGGTAAGCAATGGAGGTGCTGCCGGAACTGCTGAAGCAAATTCATTCGATTTATTAAGAGAAGAGGAATTCTTTACATTTAAATTTTGCACTAATTTTGGGATAACTTTTTCACTTTTCTCATCATTTGGATTCGAAGGATCAAACTGCTTGTTTGTTTTATATGCAGGAGGATCTAACGAGATCGTTCTCCGATCGTTAATCGGTGTTGTTGTATTTGCAATGGAAAGTGCTCGATTAGAAAATTCAAAAGTAGTTGGCTGCACGCTTGGCGACATAAGTCCCTCAGAACTTATTGGAGAAAGCGGAGTGGCTGCAGTAACATCTGTATTCTAAGAAGAAAAGTGTTCCACAAATTTTTTGAAGGGTGCAATGGGAAAACAAGGAATGTCAGTTTCAAGCAAGGGAGGGAGGGGGGGGGGGGGGAAACACTCAAAACAAACGTTTAACAACTCGACTTTTTCTGTAGTGATTTTTTCTGTAGATTGATTTTTCAACAATACAATTGCAAAAAAACTGAAAATTTTTATTTGAAATTCTTTTGGGTAGCAGGCGTTATTTTTAATCACTTATTGTAGTTGTCTTTATTTTTACGTTTTATAGTAAAAACTAAAGGTAGCATACCATATGTATGCATGCTATACGACACCTAAATGTCCGCAAAAGCTGACATATTCTGTTTTTCGAATGTACAGATATGCATAGAGTTCTTAATGAATTCAAAAAAGCTGAAGCTACCGTGATGTAAAAAGCAGTACCGTGATGTGACCAAACAAAGTCCTTTGCTGTAAGAAAATCCTTATGTAACACATGATAAATTTTATATGGTAACATAAATATTTGGGGGAAATGTTTTTTTTTTTAATTTTATTTAGATATCTAGTTATTATTTAAAAGTTGTAAAGTATAAGTATATATTTAATTCATAATATACAAAATTAATCATTTGTTACATTAGGACTTTCTTATTACGTAGGATTTTTGGCTTTAAAAACTAATTTCTTATAATTTTTAATGTTTATGACGTCACTTAAGGATAATCACGAAAAGCGGCGAAACTTTTCCTGTTGTTTATAATTGTTGCAGCATACAGAAGCAAAGAAAGAAACTCATGAGTCGTTAAGCGCATTTTGATGTCATTATTTTTTTTTAACAGGAGATAATTTGCTTCTTTGCGTAAATTAAATTCCTGCTTTATATTTTGCTTACGTAAATTGTGGTAACAGTCAAAACGATAATTCTTCAAATCCTTCCTGAGGCATAACGAGTACTAATTAACTCACCTGAAGTTCGGCGATTCCTTTACTCCAAGCACTAGAAAACAGTTCTGCCAGCTTGGATTGCTTCCCTTTTATACGTTCTTCTCCGCTGGAAGTATCTTTTGATACTAAAATAATCCCATAATGAAACTGTATTACATAAACACAATATATTCCAGAGTGTAACAATTATCAACGTATTAAAAATGATGAGTCTTTTTTTAAAAAAAATTCTCTGTAGAAAATGAACATAACAAAAAAAGAAAATGTACCGAAAACTAAAACAAAGAAAAGAAATATAGAAAATATACTGAGAATTAATACAATCTCCGTTGTTTAAACGACCAAAAATACAAACAACTCACTACTTCGAACGATTTGCTGTCTGTTTAGATTTTTTTTCGCAGGCTACAAGTGATATATTGAAAGAACATTTAACAAAAAAAGAAAAAATATATCTTTAACATCAATCAAAATTTCATCAAAGAGCACCTCAAATGAAAACGCATTTTGTATTTCAAAACATTTGCAAACTAATAACGGCCATTTACACTGCAAACAAAGAACGATGAATCAATATCAATTCTAGCTATCCACAAAGAGCAAACAATCTCATACACACTCATGGTATCTCGTTTCTCAGCAAACAAGGCAATAATTTGTATAAACCTTAAATTAGTCAGCGAACTGAAGAAAAATGTACAACTCAACTATTTATCTCTCTGAAAAGTTACAAATCGCGCACCTTCTTGATTTATCGTTCTTGAAGGAGCGTATTTAAAAATGGAAAAACGTTCGACAAGATTTTTATGCTTCAAACTTCAAAACTTCAAAAGGAAAAAACAAATCAATATCTACCAAATCTGTTTTGAGCTGCTCCGCTGCTTGAACTGCTGCTCCGTCACTTGGAGTACTTCCGGCTAACAAAATACTCTCCACTACTTCTTGGGTTTTTAAATAATCTTCGTACAGGTTGTACCCGTACTAAAAATGTTCAATGATATAAACTTGATTTTTTAAAAATAGAATATGTTTGACTTAAAAATGATAGAGAAACATCAAATAATATACTTTTGCCATACGAATGCCAACTATCCATTGGAACATCTGTTTGTTGTCTTCTGCGCAGAGACAGTAGATGTGTTTTGACTTGATTGTTTGAACTTTAGGATGCTACAATCAAAATTAGAAAAATGAAGGATAACTGGCAAAAAAAGAGAATAGTAATATCAGAATCATTGACGAAGCGGTGGAGAAGGTGGAGTCACTGAGAATTATGCAAAATATATAGAATTTGATATGTAAATAGCTTACTTTCCTCTGAAAAATCAGGTACCACCAAATACTCAATACACTACTACGTTTTGGTCCCACCACCAAGTATTTAGACCTCAGAGAAAATTTTATTCTGACGAACGGACTTCTGCGAAAAAATGTATTTCTTATACAGGGGTTTCCTTAAGTCCAATAAAAAGTGAATTTTTTTTTTTAAAAAAAAAACAAGAAATACCACACAAAATTTTGAATAAAAATCTTCTTTAATTCCCTTGTAGCTTCTTGTTTTTCCATTTTTGATTAAACTTTGTTACTTTTTGTTCTTTATTTACATTCTGGGACCCTACAGACCTTTTTTTAACTTTAGGAGCTTAATGTAATGTTTTGATTAACGTTTAATGGCAAAAATGTGGTGGGAAAATTGAAATGTTTACTTGGCCTTGAATTTTATGAGCATTCTGTAAAAATAATTTTGTAATTTTGATAGTGATACAAAATACTAAATAAATTGTGAGTCAAGGAAAGGGCCAGGGAATAGAATTTGTAAAAAATTAGATTATTCTAACAATTAATTTTTTAAAAACGTACCTTAATACAAAAAACATTATCTGTAGGAGCTTTAAATCTTTTTTTGAAGGAAATACCAAGATAAACATTATTATGTTCAAACTGGACTAAGCATGTTAAATCTCGAGACTAAAAACAAAAATCTGATAAAATGTAGTTGAAAAAAATGCAGAAAATTGATTAAAAGGGTCAAAGGCCCAAAGTTCAAAGTGTGAAATAAAAGTCAAAATACCAAACAAATAAAATAGTAAAAAAAAAACATAAAAAGCATAAAAAAATAAGAGAAAAATTGTAAAAAAAAAAAAAAAATAAAACTTTTTAATTTTAATTTTAGGAAGGTTAAAAAAGTAGTTGGTTACAGTTGGTTGATTCCTGTTACATTTTTAAAAAGCATAAAAAATAAAACCTCCAAAAGAAAGAAAAACAATTAAAAATGTAGATATTGTTGAATAAAGTAAATATTGAAATACTTAAGAATTTAGTTGGAGTAGAATTCCATGATAGACTTAATTTTTATGGAATTTGGCTATAATTACTATAAATAATGGCAAAAAAAAAAAAAAGAAAAAAAAAGATGCCTTTTTGGTTTAATAACTAAGATTTGCTAGATTTAAAACTTAAAGAGAGGGTAAAAAAAGCAAAATCTACAAATTTTAAATAAACATTTGTGTGATTAGTGAAAAGATTTTTTAAATTCTTAATTAAAAAAACTTTTTGTTATAAACTAAGCTTGTTATCATTCTTTAAAGAACATTAAAAAAATTACCCCTTGCAGAAATAAACTATGAAGAGATTAAGTGGCACGCTGCATGGATAAAACTAAGAAGAGATTAAATGGCACACAGTGATTAGTGTAAGGAAGAGATTAAGTACTATGATCATAAAAACAAAGCAATAGCGTTCAAAAATGAGAACTCTTAAACTCTTTCATTTGAAAGAAAAACGATTTGATCATGAAAATGATTACCTTTTGTTTTCCTTTAGGGGAATAGTAAATTCCAGATGCACGAAGAGCAAAGTAGTGCTTCGTCCATTTTTTTACTCCCTCTCGCAGCCATAAAAAACCTTCAACTTCTGGGATTTGGGTGTTGTCTTTCTTAAAAAATTCCTAGCATAGAATAAAAAAAAATCTAAAAGTTAAAAATAATGTTAAGAAATACTACATAAACAAGAACTTTTATGAAAGCCATGAGCAACTACTCAAGTCAATAAAAAAACAAAAAAAAATTTGAAACATTTTACAAAATTTACATCATTTAAAAATCACTTTTAGAACATCAAATATTTTTTCAATAAACTAAATAATAAACTCAATAGATATATTGAAAATGTATAAACTTTATAAAAAACTAAAACCAGGCAAAAGAAAAAAGTTTTAAGCTTAAAACACATGTTTTTAATTGTTATATATTTATAAAAAAAAAAAAAGTGTTTCAAGAAATGATTTTTTTAGTGCTTACATTTTATTTAAAATATGACTTTCATTGTCATTTGAATGACACTGATTTTAATATCCTTTGAATACTGACAGAACTGCCTGTTGGTTTGTAAGATGAAAGTTATCAGATGAAAAACGTGAAGAAGTTTCTTCATATAATCAACAAAAACATTCATATTAACGAAAAAAAGTTTTTTTTTTTATAAAGACACATTTTAATGATATAACTGAGTCAAAGACAAATATCTAAGTTTTAACACAAGATTCATATCAAAATATATGAATGTAAAAGTCATTAACAATATTGTTATAAAAACATTTTTTTTTTTTTTAAATAAAATATTGCATATAAAATATGGCAAATATATCTAAAATGGTATAAAACATTGTAAGTTTGGTCCAGAAGCAGAGTTGGACTGAGTAATAGTTTAGCTTTAGGCTTCTTTAAGGTTTTTACTTTCAGCGCAATTTATTTCAAAATACTTTATTTCCTGAACATTTAATTCTAATGTTGATCACTTCCTTATCCTTGTTTTGTTGTTACTGGTTGCTATAACTACTGCATTATAGTTCTGTTTGTTGTTGCAAAATTATATGCTTAGATTGATAAAAACAAATAACATTAAGAACTAAACTAGATAATTTTATATCTTTAAAGAATTTCAATAAATAGTAAATACAATTAATAAAACAGAACAAGTAAAAAAATTTTGAGTACCCTTCAGACTATGGTAAAAAATTATATACAACTTTATTAGTTTTTACACCCTGCATTCCATGAAAAAAAACTCTTCCACTTAAATGTAAAATCCTTAATGTAATATATATCAAAGAGAGACCATTTTAGCTGGATAAGAGAATGATTTATTTTCACTCTTTTTTTTAGCAACTTAGCTTTGTCAATTTTGAGCACGAAAAAAAAAAAAAATCATGCTTTACAAAAAGAGTTTTTACAGCTTTTAAAAATTACTTATTGAAAAATCATTTTGTCAGAATACTGAAACTGATTTAAAGTACTGCTTGCTATTGGATAATGGTGCTGAGCTATTTTCACCATTTATTTTTAGACTATTTCCTTCTTGACTGACTTTTTCAAAGATAGGTATGTCTACCCCTTGAAATGACAGTCTTTTGTTCTCTACATGAAGCAAATTATTCCAGCTGCTACTCTTTATGGTTTTCGGCTCTTCTTCAAAACTACAATCGTGTTTTTCATAAACGTCAGAATTATTTCGTTTGAAACTTTGTGGCTGCAATGACATCTTTTTATTTCGAGACCCTTTGCGTTTTTCATTCCAGCTAAATGATATTGATTTTTTCTTTCTTGGAGATTTGGATGCAACTGATTCCTCTGAATTAGTTTTTTGAGACTTCTGATCAAGTGTGGTGTCAGGTTGAGAAAACTTTTTTTGACTTAAAGTTCCTAAAAAAGTAATATCTCCAACACTCACACTCTTTCTTCGATTATACAAATTACTAGAAAGACTTTGAAGACTTTCATTTAAGTCAATTAATTTGTCTCCTGTAGGGGTACCAACATCTAGTTTATTGCTAGCTAACGACTGACGATTAGAACCACCAGCTCTCCAAAATGGTACTGGGTAAATTTTACCTGGATCCTCTTCTTCAATAACATCTTTAAAGACAACAGGTGTTTTTGGTTGTCTTACAGATATTGAACGAGAATATATTGGCACATGATAGTTTTCTGGGACATCTTCAGTGCGCAATGTTGTATGAACAATATCAAGCTTTGATGGTTTTGTCCTCTTTTGCACTTCACTCTGACATCTTGCTCGTGAGGTTGGCTTTAAAAATTGATCTGATTCTAAAACACTTTGGGAATTTAATGATAACTTATGTTTTTCCTGTAAGGTGTTCATGGTGCCTAAAACCAAATCATTTGAACTTAAACTTTTTTTCCTTATATTTGACAATCCATCAGGGAAAATAGAAGGTATATTGACACTTTCAGTCTCATCAAAAAATTCAGACTTTTTAAATGTAGGTGTTATTATTCTACTACTATTAACATCTTTGTTGCAAGTGTCTGATTTTGATGATTTTCTAGATGAATCTTTTGAATCATTTACTAATGATGCTGTTATAAAGTCATTTGTATTTTCCTGACACAAGTTCTCTGACTTGATGCTATGTCTACTAGAGCTACGTTTCAATCGACGAAATGAAGATCTTAGAATGCTGTTGAACCTTTGCAATGATGGTGATTTCCTCTGTTCAAGTCTTGCAGTTTTACGTCTTCGCTTTTCCATTTTTTCATCAGAATTATCATAGTTATGGAACAAACTTGGTGACTTGTGGTACTGCACCTTTTTCTCAACATCATTAAGTTTTTCATTATAAACATACCTACCACTGTACTGAGCACTGCCCAAATCATCAGAGTTACCAATAAATTTTGATTCTTCAATCAAACTATCCATAATGGCATTAATTTTAACACAAGTTTTAGCAGAAACATCATGGACTAAATAACACCATTGATGAACAGATTTTTTTCTCATATGTTCTTTCTTTGATTGTGTTCTTTGCAAATCACATTTATTTCTAACAACAATAATAGGCAGTTCTGTTGAATGTTTATTTTTAACATTAACAATTAATTTACGTAAATCAACCATTTTGTTAAAGCTATCTGGATCATCTGCAGAATAAACTAGCAAAAAAATATCTGCCTGTCGTATAAAAACTTCTTGCATTGAAGGAAATGCATGCAAGCCTCCTAAATCCATAAACTGAATCGTTACATTATATTCGTCTATCAAAAGATCTTTCTGATAAACATCATAACAAGTTGGAGCATTGTTTTGCAGCGAATCCTCACAGTCGCATAACTTTCGGATTACAGATGTTTTTCCAACACCACTTTTGCCCATGACCAAAACTTTAACTGTTTTTGTTTTCATTGTGTCAGAATAGACTTGTTTTGTTCTCTGAAATAAGTATTTGAATACCTTCATGTCTATAAAATGCATTTAAAAAAAAGAACTTTCCAAAATGTTTAAGTATATTATTTACACAAACCACACAATGCAATCATAAAGTATGTTCAGACAAAATTAATCTTTCTAAACTACACATTCTTAATTATCCCTTTGATGAGATTAGCTGCATGAAAAAGCTGCATAAGTTAATACTTAAAGAATAATTATCTTGCAAATACAAAGGAGTAATTATGAGATGGTGCTTGTTTATGATATCTATCTTTGAGTTTGAAACAGAAACTTACGTCATAATATTACAAAAAAATAAAATAATAGCAGAATCAAGGATTGCATGTCATGTATTCATTTGTGAAATAAAAATTAAAATTTTTCTTTTACTCATTTATGTTTACGCTTTAACATTTATCATTCATTTATCATGATAATTAAAAAACTATATGGCTAGAAACATTATTGTTAAACTGATAATAATTACTCATCAATAATTATGCAATAAACCTATAATACATCTTAGCCTTTAGATTTCATTTTGAAGGTCTTACAAATGCAATAAAATTTTTTTAAAAAAATTATAAAAAGTATTAGACTATAATATTTAATATTTATTGTTGTTGAAATAAATTCAATTAAATATAGTTGTCAGTGTATTGTTCTTGAGGCACTTTAATATTGGACAGTAGGAAGCTTTTTATTATTGCTGTACATAAACAAGAATTTAATTTGATCCAGTAGTGTATAAAAATAACATTTTTATCACTTGATAAATGAAGATATTTTACTAGTAATGAGACAAAAAAAACAACATCCAAATTACTGCAGATTAATATTTTAACAATTTGATTTTTTATATATATATTAAAAAAAAATCAATATTTATAGAGTTGTAGTTTATATTTTAGAAAACTTTTTAATTGACAGACTATTATTTGATTGTCCGAGTAAAAGAAAACTAATATTATGGGTAAAGTATTTCAAGTCTTAATTAATTTTCTTAAAAAATTCATTTCAGTAGGAAAAGAATTATCAAAAGCCGTCACTAAAACCAATGTGATAAAAAATGTTGAGGAGATTAAAAATGATGAGGGGATTTAAAAATGATGAGGAGATTTAAAAAACAACAACAACAGACAAAATGCATCTATAAGCATGAATAAGATGCAAGTCAAACATCACTCTGACATCCTGAACAGCAGTAATAACTTGCTATATTAACTACACTCAAAAAATACAAATAGCTTGCTAAAGAGGTTTAAATAAAATCATACAGACAATTATTGAAAATTAAAGGAATAAAGGAAGTTACTGAACATCTTGGAGCCATCCTTTCAACATTTTAAACTTTTGTGTTAACTCAAGAAATTATTTTATTAAAAGTTATTTTATTGACTTTTAAGTATAAAATGTCATTAAAGTTGAGATATTGATCAACATTCAAAGTTTATAGTTTCAAAATTTTTTTAGCAATCACAAAAATTAAACTGCTGAATGCTTCTACAACTCAAATAAAATGACAAGAAGTTTTTATACAAAATAAAAGATTTCACAATCAAGGATTTATGATGACTAGACCTTAATATGTTCATTATTGAGCATTAATAATGCAACATCTGGTCATCATCCTATTGAAATGAAAGTCAAAAGAAAAACCTCATTATGTTAGTAAGTAAGCAAAATTGAAGGAAGGCATTTTTAACATTTGAAGCTAAATTTTCAGATGTTGAAAATTAAAAATAAAACAGTAAAAATCTAACATTTTAAAAGCTTCCTTTTTTTACTTACCATTTTAAAATGAAGAAAATTTACCATGTATTTAACTAAATTACATAATATCTAAGTATCATAAGTTTAAAGAGTACAATTTAACAATAACAAAAATATAAGAAGTACTATAAAAATACCAATGATAATATAAATAAAAAATACTATAAAAATATCAATGATAATATAAATAAAAAATACTATAAAAATATCAATGATAATATAAATAAAAAATACTATAAAAATATCAATGATAGTATAAATAAAAAATAAAATAAAAATATCAATTATAATGTAAATAATAAGTACTATTAAAATATCAATGATAATGTTGACAAAAACAACAGCAACAACAACAACAACAACAACAACAATGATGATGATGATGGTGATGATAATTGGTATGATGGTGATGATGATTAGTATGATGATTGTGGTGGTGATGGTGGTCCTTGACCTGCTTACTTAAATGCACGCAGACACAGTGTGAAAGAGCTATTTTTAGTTTAAATCAATATTATTTTCTAAAAGTTACTAAGTACTTTTAGGAGACTATCAAAAAATTTATTTTTCTAAGGAAGCAACTGTTTATTTATTGATACAACCATTTTAAAACTTGTAAACATCTTTTTGAATTTTTATAATTAGATGTTAGTCTTTTAATAAAAAATTTGATGTAAGTTTTCAGATTCACAAAGTTTGAAACCTGATTTTACAGATAATTTTACAGACAATTTGAAAAATTTGCTATTAAAATATAGGTGTAAAACATTTTTTTAAAAATGTTCAAAAAAAGATCTTCAAAGTGTGCACATTTTTTAGGCAATTTTATATTTTAATTAGTGATAATAACACAATATTATACTATCAATATTATCATCACCAAACGACTCTAAAAAAAACAGCTTTAGGAAAAAATGCCCAATGTCTTGGGATAGACGCAATCCTAGCTAATCCATAGTTAAACAATGAATTCTATTCAAGACACAAACAAGCTTTAAGTTATCAGTTCATAAGAAATTTAATCAAAAGTCTACCAACAAATCATCATTTAAAAGGTATAATGTAAAACCGTATAATCT
Organism: Hydra viridissima; assembly: GCF_058129835.1. Classification (NCBI taxonomy): domain Eukaryota; kingdom Metazoa; phylum Cnidaria; class Hydrozoa; order Anthoathecata; family Hydridae; genus Hydra; species Hydra viridissima. Next base: position 17,114,329 of record NW_028324305.1, read on the forward strand.
ATTCATAGAAACCAACCATCAAAATATATCATCAGAAACAACCAACACCATATATTTAACTAAAAAGACAAAATGATCAAAACTATGTTCAAATTATGAAATACAAACAACATGATATGTATAAGTAGAAATGCAAACAATCAGAAATATAAACTTTTTGTATTTACCTAAAACAAATTTGCACTTCATTCATAAAAAGTAAACACTGCTTTAAATAGTGTTTCACTTTCTCTTGGTGTGTGAAATTTTGTTTGGTACTTAATACATTAAACTCCTAAGCCATCATTGTTAATTCTTTCTTTACACTTTCTTAATCTTTCTTTATGCTTCCTTTATCTTTTATTTCTTAAACCTGAAATTCAGGAGTTTGTTTAGTATTTTCAGAATATCTGAAAACATCATATCATCTTTATCAACCAACATTTTATTTGATTTTAGCGGAAATTGAAGATTTTAGTTGTAAAAAAAAAAACTCAATCCCTTTAATATATTAACTTTGCTCTTCTAATATTTTATTCCTTTAAGATCTTTTTTGTCAGATATTCATCTCAGATACTTTTACTTTACAATATTCTTCTTACTTCATTTGTCCAATATTTCCCATGATAGTAACTTTACTTTGAAAGTGTATTTTATCATTTTCCTTATATTTCCCACAATAGTAAGTTTATTTTGAATGTGTACTTTATCATTTTCCTCGTATTTCCCACGATAGTAACTTTATTTTGAAAGTGTGTTTTATCATTTTCCCCATATTTCCCATGATAGTAACTTTATTTTGAAAGTTTGTTTTATCTTTTGTTGAGCATCTCAAGTGTGAAAATGCATAAGAAAATTTTTTTAAAGGGATTGCAGATTTATGTCTGTAACTTTATTGTGATAATTTTTTTTATACCAAATATTCAAATGTCTATCTTACATCTCTAACTTGTAAAGATTATTAATTTAGAATAAAATAACTTAGCAGAAGACTTTTAGTTCAAACTTTTAATGAAAATATATCATCACTGATAACTTCTGAGCAAAATATTAGTTTTAAAACTTTTTAGATTCATTTAGATTTTTACCCTAATAAAAGTTCACAAAAGTGAAAACAAAAAAAGGGACTTGAAACTAACTTTTCACTGTTGCTGCTGGTTTATCATCAGAATCTTAGTAAACTTATTTTTGTTTTGTGAAAAAAAGCAAACAAAAAAACAGTCTTTATTTCAAAAGCTAAAAAAAAACCATATCCATATGTAGCTATATACCCATATCTGTTAATCAAAGCCTGACATACTTAATTGTGATGTCATAAACTTTAGTTTCATTCATTATTTAAAAACACAAAAAAAGTTCATTATTTAAGTGGCATTTTTTACAAAATGAAGTGTTTGGCTAAATTTGAGCTCTTTGAACTCAACATAACTGTTATGCTATCAGCTAATGTTATCTCATATACAGAATTCAACATAAACTTTCACTTGAAA